>NW_011494824.1:4193597-4200206 GCF_000754665.1 Bison bison bison | reverse complement strand
AAAGCAGAGACATTACTTTGCCAACAAAGGTCCGTCTAGTCAAGGCTATGGTTTTTCCAGTGGTCATGTATGGATATGAAAGTTGGACTGTGAGGAAAGCTGAGTGCCAAAGAATTGATGCTTTTGAACTGTGGTGTTGGAGAAGACTCTTAAGAGTCCCTTGGACTGCCAGGAGATCCATCCAGTCCATCCTAAAGGAGATCAGTCCTGGATGTTGATTGGAAGGACTGATGTTGAAGCTGAAACTCCAATACTTTGGCCATCTGAGGTGAATAACTAACTCATTTGAAAAGACCCTGATGCTGGGAAAGATTGAGGGCAGGAGGAGAAGGGGGTGACAGAGGATGCGATGGTTGGATGGCATCACCAACTCAATGGACATGGGTTTGGGTAGACTCTGGGAGTTGGTGATGGACAGGGAGGCCTGGCGTGCTGCGGTTTATGGGGTCTCAAAGAGTCAGACACGACTGAGGGACTGAACTGAACTGAAATCAGCCAGCACATCATCTGATCAGGCTGCCCAGGTGCTTCCCAGACCTGCCAAGTCTCATAAACCTGTGATTTTCCTGGCAATACTGCAACTTAGCTTGATTCTGCCAAGTGCCTAAATTAACCCAGAGGGAACCCTTTTAATTCCTGCAGGGAGAGAGGCCATGTGGTGCTCCCACATCCCCATAGGTTGTAATGCGTGCAACAGCCCTTTATAAATACCATGCTAGTGGCCCTGATCCCCCTGTGTCATGAGTTAGGACCTAGAAAGTGTTGACTATTAGACCCTTTGCCAGGATCTGTCATCATCCCTCGTTGTGAAACTGTCTGCAGGAAATATTGCTCTGACATTCCCTTCATTCCTTTGGGTGCTCCCGTCCACTCTTTTAGACATACCACTTCCCCGTGGTTCAGGCTCTTCTTACTCTTTTTGTCCTCTCCAGTCTGTGCTACAACCTGCCTTAGGATTTCCCTGCCCGGAGGATGACCGCACAGTAATTCTGAGTGTGTCACCAGACATTTGGGGCCCAGCTCTCCTTGCCAGCCTCACTCTAGGCCCTTCCTCCATCTTCTCACTCTCCTAGACACTTGCCATTTCCAAGTATGCAGATCGTCATCCTTAGGTCTTGAGCATGCTTTTCCCTATTCCTTTCGCTGCTCCTCCAGAATTTTCCTCATCCCTTAAAACCCAGTACACTTGTCCCAGTTCTGTGAATGCTTTCTGAAAACCCCAGAGGAAACAGTACTCCTTCCTGTCCACATATATGCACCTTCATATGCTGCTGCTGCTGCTAAGTCGCTTCAGTCATGTCCAACTCTGTGCGACCCCATAGACGGCAGCCCACCAGGCTCCCCCGTCCCCGGGATTCTCCAGGCAAGAGCACTGTAGTGGGTTGCCATTTCCTTCTCCAATGCATGAAAGTAAAAAGTGAAAGTGAAGTCGCTTAGTCATGTCCGACTCTTCGTGACCCCATGGACTGCAGCCTACCAGGCTCTTCCGTCCATGGATTTCCAGGCAAGAGGACTGGAGTGGGTGCCATTGCCTTCTCCAACCCCTTCATATATGTCTCTGTATATGCTATGCTAAGTTGCTTCAGTCATGTCTTACTCTCTGTGACCCCATGAACTATAGCATGCCAGGCTCCTCCGTCCATGGAATTTCCCAGGGAAGAATACTGGGGTGGGTTGCCATTTCCTCCTCCAGGGGATCTTCCCGACCCAGGGATCAAACCCAGGCCTCCTGCATTGCAGACAGGTTCTTTACTGCTGAGGCACTGGGGAAGGCCATATCTCTGTATGGCGTTGACCACATTTTCCTGTATGTGCCTACATTTCCCACTTAGCTGAGAGCTCCCGGACTTCAAGTTTTATGTAATATTTATCTTTCCATCCTCATAAGTTTACACAAAAACCTGGCACTTGGTAGGTACTCTGTGAGGATTATTTAAAGACTGAGTGAATAGTTGGAGAAGGTCTGGGATGGAATAAAGACCACCTAGAATCATTAAACCTGGAAAGGAAATGGTCCTGAGATAGGGAAGAATGGTTACAGGATGGAGAAATTTCTATTTCTATTGGAGTAAACATATGTCAATAGAGGCAAGGGTAGTAATATATCCAATATGCTAGCCACTAGGCTTGTGCAACTACTGAGCACTTGAAATGTGGCTAACTGTAGATCAAGGTGTGTGTGCTGCAAACCTAAAACACTCATCCGCTTTTGAAGACTTCGCACAAAAACTATAAAACATATATATATATTATATATTATATATATATATTTATTTATTTATTACTGGTTGAAATGGCAGTGCCCTTGTTGCTCAGCTGGTAAAGAATCTGCCCACAATGTGGGAGACCTGGGTTCGATTCCTGTGTTGGGCAGATCCGCTGGAGAAGGGATGGGCTACCCACTCCAGTACTCTTGGGCTTCCCTTATGGCTTAGCTGGTAAAGAATCCGCTCACAATGTGGGAGACCTGGGTTTGATCCCTGGGTTGGGAAGAGCCCCTGGAGAAGGGAATGGCTACCTATTCCAGTATTCTGGACTGTAAAGTCCATGGGGTCGCAAAGAGTTGGACACAACTGAGCGAATTTCACTTTCATTTCCCTTGGTATATCAAGTTTAAATATATTGATTGTAATTTCATTTATTTCCTTTTCCTTTTTCAATGTGCTTAATAGAAAATTTTAAATCACACATGGCATTTGCATTACATTTCTGTGGGTCTAGAAGAATTGTTCTAGAAAGTACTAGGAAATGATTTGATCAGCTTCAGAGGAGCTTCAGGTCTGTGAGAGGATTACAGACCTATGGTTAGCTACTATGGAGATGCATCGATTGTTTAAACTCTTCTCTGCCCCAGCACACCTGGAGATATGACACATGCCAGCCCATAGCTGATTCACTGGAGCAGTGATGCATAGCCAGGGGCCAGTCAGGTAAGCGTCTCTCAGGGTGGTAAGAGAGAATAAAGGGGAAGTAGGGATGGTTTTCACAACCTCTGAGTAGCTTAAGGCACTGCAAAGCCCAGTATGACATCCAGGCATGTGCTGAAAAGGCTGCCCACGCCAAAATGGCTGTAAGATGTCCTCACAGACTAAGTTCCACCTGCAAATGAGAACCTTCAACCCCCTTCACTCACTGAGCTGTGTGTTGTCTTGGCATCAGAAGTGGGAGCTTGAGAACTGTATTCCTGTGTGATGGGCCACAGTGCTGCTTGCCGTGGGGTTCTTAGTATAACCTGCCATGAATTTTTGCCGTCTTCCTCAAAGTGCCCCTAGCAAGGTAACAACACAGGCAAAAGATTTTTCCAGAGTAAGAATTGGGGCATGGAAATCAGGAGAGAAAACTGTCTTCATCTTGTCATTCATAGATTATGAGGTCTGGAGCAGGTCCCTTCACTTTTCTGGAACTTGGTTTCCCACGTATTAATTGATGAATGGAAACCCTTCGCTGCTGTCCCAGATTTAGGACTTCTTCCTGGCCATCTGCTCCTGCTCCCCACCTCCTGGAAGCCCACCCCAGGCCTTCCTGTTGACCCTCCCTACTGCTTGAGGACTCCTGCTCTAACCCCTGAGTGTGAGGAGGGGCATTGTCAGGCCCTGGCATCAACATGGAGCCATATTCACTATCGGTTCACAAAACCAGAGCATTTCCTACTTTCTGTGCCTGTGGGTAGCAATGTGCCACCTCCTTCTCATCCCTGTTCATGGGCAACATCATGGGTCTTTTCTGCTCAGTTTTCATATCCATTTCAACCCACTGTGGGGCAGAATTAGAAAAAGGGGATCTACCTTTGGGGTCCTGCTCCTTTCAAGGATGACAATACAAGCCCAGTTCCTTTTCTGTGCAGTTAATTTGTGGGAGGGAAATTAAATCCAGCTATAAGACAGTATATATTTGTAGGACAGTCAAGACTGCATGTCATATTCATAGAATGTGTTTTATGATTATGTTCTAGAGGCTTTTGTGGAATAAAATCAGAAGGTAGCCCATGTAGGGTACAAATGAAGGAGAGACGACTGGGTCACTGTTATCATGGAAACATTTCTTTGCTTTCTAATGCCAACACTTCTCATATGGTTTGTGCTTACTTATGGGAGAAGAGAGTAATATTCCACCCCCACCTTCCCCAAAGCCACTTCCTTATCTGTGATGTGAAAACTGAATTAAGTGACATCTGAGGTCCCTTCCAGCTTCAGCATTGTGTGGGTCTCTACAGAAGTAGGACCAACAGAGCAAAGCTTACCATTTCTTCTTTGTCACTCTGCTGGAAAAGATGCACTTGTTAATAAGCAGTGGTATAGCCAAAGACATGTTTGTAAGTAGACGAACACAGGTGATAATGTTAGAAATGGTGTAAGAGTTAGTCGCTCGGTCACGTCGGACTCTTTGCAACCCCATGGACTGTGGCCTACCAGGCTTCTCTGTCCATGGAATCCTCCAGGCAAGAATACTGGAGTGGGTAGCCATTCCCTTCTCCAAGGGATCTTCCCGACCCAGGGATCAAACCAGCATCTCCTGTGGCGCCTGCACTGGCAGGCAGGTTCTTTACCATCTGAGCCACCAGAGGAAGGTAAACATTATAAGAACTCAGTTCAGTGCAGTCGCTCAGTTGTGTCCAACTCTTTGCGACCCCATGGACTAAAGCACACCGGGCTTCCCTGTCCATCACCAACTCCCGGAGCTTACTCAAATTCATGTCCATCGAGTCAGTGATGCCATCTAACCATCTTGTCCTCTGTCTTCCCCTTCTCTTCTCACCTTCAATCTTTCCGAGCATCAGGGTCTTTTCCAGTGAGTCAGTTCTTTGCATCACATGGCCAAAGTATTGGAGTTTCAGCTTCAACAAAAGTCCTTCCAATGAATATTCAGTACTGATTTCCTTTAGGATTGACTGGTTGGATCTCCTTGCAGTCCAAGGGACTGTCAAGAGTCTTCTCCAACACCACAGTTCAAAAGCATCAATTCTTTGCCTCTCAGCTTTCTTTGTAGTCCAACTCTCACATCCATACATGACCACTGGAAAAACCATAGCTTTGACTAGATGGACCTTTGTTGGCAATGTAATGTCTCTGCTTTTTAATATGCTGTCTAGGTTAGTCATAGCTTTTCTTCCAAGGAGCGTCTTTTAATTTCATAGCTACAGTCACCATCTGCAGTGATTTTGGAGCCCCCCAAAATGAAGTCTGTCACTGTTTCCATTGTTTCCCCATCTATTTGGTGTGAAGTGATGGGGTCAGATGCCATGATTTTTGTTTTCTGAATGTTGAGCTTTAAGCCAACTTTTTCACTCTCCTCTTTCACTTTCATCAAGAGGCTCTTTAGTTCTTATTGCTTTCTGCCATAAGGGCGGTGTCATCTGCATATCTGAGGTTATTGATATTTCTCCCGGCAGTCTTGGTTCCAGCCTGTGCTTCCTCCGGCCTGGCATTTTGTGTGATGTCCTCTGCGTATAAGTTTGCTCCAAGCACTAGAGTAGTGTGAATTATTACACGATTTTGTTGTTACTACATCTTTCCCACCTTTCTGGCCACTGTTCTGAAACATCACTGCATCACTCCAGTTTTCCATCTGCTGTCTCTCCTTTAGTGGGTCTCGTTGGCAGTGGTGAACCAATGTCTCCTCCTATCATGGATTGTAGGAATTGATGTTAGACTTTTCTGAAGGAAGTCCTGCCTTCCACATAGGACCGGAGCCCCTCAAAAGCTGGCCTCTTGCCTTGTAGCATCTATACCACCTCCCCCTTATTTTAAGAGTACAAGTCACCACAGAAGCCCTTCCTACTAGCGGAGTTAGGGTTTTTTCCATGGCCGCATACCTTGGTAGGTTGTGGCTTTGATATTAACAGTAAAAATGTTTCCAAAAGACTGGTGTGTACACGCACACACCAGAGGTCAAAGGGTGAGCCAGGAGGTTCTGCAGTAAAGCATAAAGAAATCTCAGAGAGCCATAGATCATACCAATGAGGATGGCTACAGGAAGGGAGGGGTGGAGGAAGGAGAAGAACGGCTATTGAGAAGGATGTGACTTGGAGCGCTTGTGCACTGCTATTGGGAATGTAAACTGGTACAGCGCTCTGGAAACAGTGTGGCAGTTCCTCAAAAATGTAAAAATAGAACTGCCGTGTGATCCAGCAATTCCATACCTGGATATATGCCCAAAAGAATTGAAATCAGGGACTTGAACAGCATTGTTCACAGTGGCCAGAAGGTGGAAGCCACCCAAGTGTCCACTGAGAGAGGGATGGATAAACAAAATGTACTACATACAATGGAGCATTATTACTCAGTCCTAGAAAGAAAGGAAAATTCTGACACATGTTGCAACATGGTTAAACCTTGAGGACAGTATGGTAAATGAAATATGCCAGTTACCAAAAAAAGACAAATACCATATGATTCCACTCACATGAGGTACCTAGGGTAGTTGAAATCGTAGAGACAGAAAGTAGCACATCGACTGGTGTACACACCAGTCTTTTGGAAACATTTTTCTGTTAATATCAAAGCCACAATCTACCAAGGTATGCCTCCGTGGAAGGCAGAATGGGAGTTGTTGCTTTTTAGTGGATATTGAGTTTCGGTTTTATAAGATAAAGAGTTCTGTGGACGGATG
>NW_011494824.1:4192818-4193497 GCF_000754665.1 Bison bison bison | reverse complement strand
GGTAGCACACGAATGTGATCATACTCGATGCCACTGAACTGGATACTTGAAAATGGTTCAGACAGTAAATTCTATGTTATGCATTATATTGTACCAATATTTTAAAAATTAAAAATAAATGAAATTTAATCCCCCTGCCAAAAGCATAGAAACTCCATGAAGACAAGATCTATAACTTTTTCTTTTATTGCCGTATTTCCAGTGCATAGCACAGGCCTACCATTATACTAAGTCCTCAATAAATATTTGTTCATGAACGATGACTAGACCAACAGGTTATATAGTCTTTGTTTTATTGTATCTTAGCCTTTCTTGAACCTGAAAGTGCCTCCAGATGGCAATTCACACTCTCCTCTTAAACCCTGAACTCACATCCTACATTTTGTGCCTAAAAAAAAAAAAGCCACAAGCTGCTTTTTATTTTAATTAAAGTTATCACATACAGATGTTTGAAACTACTTATCCAGCATATAAATGCCCACCCTCACCCTTCCCCTCATGGAAAATATCCAGTGATGTGGCATTTTCCCTGCCCACTTCACCTCTTTCCCCCAGACTTCCTTGATGGACAAATGAAAGAAAGTGAAAGTGTTAGTGACCGAGTCATGTCCAACTCTTTGGGACCCCTTGAACTATAGCCCACCAGGCGCCGCTGTCCATGGGATTCTCCAGGCAAGAA
>NW_011494824.1:4182173-4192619 GCF_000754665.1 Bison bison bison | reverse complement strand
CACATAAATAAAATCCCCCGGCTGGTTTCAGCTCAGCTGGCTTCCCCTCTGAGCCGAGGGTGCAGCTGCTTCTTGCTGGTCTCTGTTCCCGTTTCCGCCTTTCTGGAAAGCTCCCTTTCATTGCTGGCCTGGGCACTGGCTCTCTCAGTGCCCGCAAAGCCGCCTCTGCTTTTATCTCTCTTGCCCTGGGCCCCCGGCCAGTGTCAAACATATGGTTTATAATTGCTTCCCCGTGTGCTTTGAGGAAACCTCTAATTCATCTTCAGAGGCTCTGTTTTCAGGTGACCTTGCATGGACACATTTTGGTCTCTGTTCAGGTAGTACCTTTTCTCTTCCTTCATTGCTAAGAGTAGATCCTAAGAATTATTTATTCTCCCCTCCTATCCTCCCATGTCTTTAAAGGGTTTCTTTCTAGCAGGTCTCAGGGTCTGTCTCCAGCTGTGCAGGGTGGGCCGTGGAGGAAGCCTGTGCAAGAGCCTGGGGCGAGGGGATGGTACTGTTGAAGGTGATTTATGGGAAAGCCTGGAAACATCCAAAGGGTGGGGAGCAGCCGTGATCCCGGGTTAGGCTCCGAGGTCCTACAGGTGTGAATGCCACTCAGCCTGGTTCTAAAGCACTCTGAAGCCCCAAATTCTGTGGTTCCCCTCGGTTCTAGTCAGCCAGTTCTAGTCCCTGTCCTGCCTCAAACCAGGAGGAGAAATGATTTCAAAGGTATTAGTCTGCCTTAGAGAAAATGTATATGCTCATCCTATATACCCAAGGCTTGACCTGGGCTATTCTGCGGTAAAGACACTACTCCGTCTATGACCACAACTCACGTTGGAAGTCAGATGTGGCTTTCAGTGAATCATCAGAATTCTCACACCCATCCACGTGTGTGACCTGACACACGCACACACATAAAGTGCTCAGCCCCCGCTGGCAGAAGCATGATTAGACATGAAGGGCCCTGACAGATGTTAACATTTTCCACTCCAAAGGCCAAGGCTTCAAAGTGATTCTGTACATCTTCGTCACTATAGCATCGAAAGGGCCTCTTCTCTTCAAAAGTTATAATAGGATGTTATTTCTGCTCATGATTACAGGGTGAAAGAACAGTCTTCACTCCCTCCCCTCCTCTCACACACACGTTTTCTGTGGTAAAATGTTCAGGTCTGTAGGCCAGATCCAGGAGTGGCCCAGGTCTGCATGCTTGGAGCTGCTCCCTGTTTTCCTCTTTAGAGCAAATTCAGATCCACTTCCTGATGCTAAGGTGCCGTTTCTGAGGTGATTTGTTCAGTAGACACTGCCTGCCCACCATAGGTATACAGTTATAGGTGGTTGCTGTTCAGTAGCTAAATTGTGTCTGACCCTTTGTGACCCCATGAACTTCAGCACGCCAGGCTTCCCTGTCCTTCAACTCCTGGAGCTTGCTCAAACTCATGTCCATTGAGTCGATGATGCCATCCAACCATCTCATCCTGTCACCCCCTTCTCCTCCCACCCTCAATCTTTCCCAGCATCAGGGTTTTCTCCAATGGGTTGGCTCTTCGCATCAGGTGGCCAAAGTATTGGAGCTTTAGCTTCAGTCCTTCCAATGAATATTCAAAGTTGATTTCCTTTAGGATTGACAGGTTTGATCTCCTTGCAGTCCAAGGGACTCTCAAGAGTCTTCTCCAGCACCACAGTTCGAAAGCATCAAATCTTTGGTGCTCAGCCTTCTTTATGGTCCAACTCTCACATCCATACATGACTTCTGGAAAAAAACCATAGCTTTAACTATATGGACCTTTGTTGGCGAAGTGTACAAGAGATCATTTAGGGTTTAGCTTTTGTTGAAGGAGGACATAGATACAGCCCCTCACTTACCTGCTTGACAGCTGTTGGTGGGTCCCAGCTGCCAACAGCCACGCACAGACTCCTTAGCCTGCCTCCTGCAGCCTCTGTCATTTCCCTCAGCACCACTGCAGCATCCTCTGCCATCTTTCTTTGCTTCTCTGACCCTTCTTGAGGGCCCAGGTCACATTCTCCTGCTCCATGAAGCCCTCCCCGACCCTCCGGACTTGAGTTCCTTGAGCATCTTAAGACACTGAGATCTTGCTTCTTCCTCCTGCAGTTATTTATGTTTATGGTTTCCCAATCCAGAGCCATACACTCCATGGAGGGCAAGATTTCATCATATAGCTCTCTTGAGGCCCTTTGAATAAGGAGATGTACACATCCCCAAAGAAGGCATGCTGATAAGTTAGGCATTTAGGTTGGTTATCATCTGCTCATTTAATCAGAAGACATCTAGCAAGAGCAGTAATACCATACATTATTTCAAAGCACTTTCATGTCTTTCTGGGCATATTTGGGAAGTAGCAACACAGGACGGCTTTCTGTCATTCAACCTGAAATGATATATTGAGCAGGAAAAAAAAAAAAGTTAGGTGGAATGCATGAGGCCAACCAGCTGTCAGTGAGATTTCCCATCATTGCATGGAGTACCAGCAGCTAGAAGGCACCCTGGCAGTCAGTTCAGCTACCCACTTTATAATCCAGATGGAGAAACTGAGGCAGCAGGTCACACACATGTAATAAATGTGTCTGCAGGTCCAGGCTTCATGTATAAGATACAATCTACTGACCTCAGAGGTCTCTGTTTTCTGTTCTGCATGATTTTATGAAAAAAGTACAATCACCTCACTCAAATACCCAGCATGTTGATGGAGGATTATACATTTAAATGAGGCTGGGGAAGCAGATCTACTTGTGACACTAACCTTGCTGTTTCACATGTAACCTGATTCTGTGGATGATGGCAGCTTCTCTTTGCAAGGCTTGTTATAGAAACTGTGTTTGTGCCTCGTGGTAATTATCTCTGGGGAGGGTGGTGGAACAAGGGAGCGGGGTGTGGCTAAAGCAGAGTAGCCTACTGGACATGTAGAGTCCCAGGGTATCAGAAAGACCTGGATTTGAATTCCAGCTTTGACTTACTAGATAAGTTCTCTGTGTCCTCTGTTCCATCACCTATAAATTGGGGACAGTTACAGCTGTCGCCTGTAAATATGTTCAAACAACAGCCAATAGCAATTATATACTGACTGTTGGGATTGGAGGCGTAGTGTCTGTACTTTTTATGTTCTATATTTCTGCAGCTTCAATTTTTAGTAATGAGCACACATTGTTTCCTTAACCAGGAATAAAGCCATAAAAATTATTTTTTAAAACCAGCTTAGAGGATTCTTGTGAGATTGTAATATCTGGAAAACTGCTGGGTTCTTAGCGAGTGGAAGTGGAGGCCATCCCAGAGTTCTTGGTCCCTATGCCCACCTGTCCTGGGTCAGAGAAGCTGTTGTGCTGCTGCTGCTGCTGCAAAGTCGCTTCAGTCGTGTCCAACTCTGTGCGACCCCATAGACGGCAGCCCACCAGGCTCCCCCATCCCTGAGATTCTCCAGGCAAGAATACTGGAGTGGGTTGCCATTTCCTTCTCCAATACATGAAAATGAAAAGTGAAAGTGAAGTCGCTCAGTCCTGTCTGACTCTTAGTGACCTCATGGACTGCAGCCTACCAGGCTTCTCCGTCCATGGGATTTTCCAAGTAAGAGTACTGGAGTGGGGTGCCATTGCCTTCTCTGACAGAAGCTAGCACGTGACAGCATTTTTCCTCAGCTGTTAGTCCTGATACCCTGACCGTCTGAGTTGCCATTCTTTTTCTATATCAAATATGAGAGCTCATTTTACAGCTTGTCACAGAATTAGCAGAATTTTGTGTCTTCTCTTGATGCCAATGTTTGTCTGCAGAGGGCTGTCAAATTTTCCTTGGTGTGGGCTGGTATGAGCCCTCAATCACAGAACCTAAATACTGATAACTTTTCTCCTTTTTAATTTTCAAAGGCTTTTAGTCTTTCTCCTTGACTTTGGGGAGTACTAAAGTGTGTTTGGAAATGTGGCCTTTCTGATGCTGAAGGCCGTCCCACAAGCCTTGTTTCCCGCCCACCCCACTTCACACAGGGCATCTCAAGTAACATACATCAAACCTTCGCTGTTAACACTTGGTGCTGGCGTACTGGCTTTCATCCTGAGAAAATAAATAAACCAAACCAAACCCACAGCACTTTAAAAACACTAATTAATCCTCACCACAGGCCCAGACTACACAGAAATGGCAAATCCCACTGCCCCAATTTTATGTTTGAAGAAATCAGAGTAAGCACCTTTTTTAAGGCTTCTCAGGGCCAGATAACAGAGGCTGACTTGAAGGGCTTGGGCTGGGCCTGCCTCTGGGAAATGGGTGTCTGGCCATGTGGTTACTTGCTCAAAACCTCACTTACATATCAGCTTAATTTTTTTCCCCCAAGGTTATGTTGACACCACACCCTCTCATTTCCAACTGACCTCTCATTTATTTGGTTACTTTTCTTTAATTCTGGTAGAGCTTAGAAATTTTAGCAATGGCTTCCAAGAGTAGCCTGACAATTCTAATTTACTCAAAGGTCGATGCTGATTTGGATACTCAGCACAGAAGTAGGCCACCGTCCAAGTCATCCCTTTCAGATCCAGCCCCTGTGCCCACTCCACCCTCTACACTGAAGGCATCTTTGTAGCTGGATCTCTTCAAGTTTTGGGAATGTGCAGACTAAACTCCCAGTCTAAACTAGGCATCTTTCTATCTCAGTCCCCTAGTCCTACAACCTATAAGGATAAAGATAGATGTATACTGTTCTTGAAATTGTCAACCATAGTATTTTGGAAAGACATAAAACCTCACTAAATTTCATGGGACAAATCCCGTGCAGTTAAATTGTGGTAAGTCTACTTTCTAAATACTGACTAATCTGGTCAGATTTTTTAGGGGCTTTAGTAAAAGCCCTGCCTATGTAAAAGGCTGAAATGAAACTTTTAAAAACATTTCTGAGAAGTAAGCTGTAAAAAGCTGAGGACGTGGTCTGCTTTAAGTAACCTATAATGTAATATGTTGGGCTACCCAACATAGTGGCACTAATGGTAAATGGTGGCACTGCCTGCCAACGCAAGAGACATAAGAGATGCGGGTTTGATCCTTGGGTCGGGAAGATCCCTGGAGGAAGTCATGGTAAGCCACTCCAGTATTCTTGCCTGGAGAATCCCATGGACAGAGCAGCCTAGAAGGTTACAGTCCACAGGGTTGCAAAGAGTTGGACGCGACTGAAGTGACTTAGCGCACACACACGCAGTGTAAGATGTCAGTGATCAGGCATGGCATGTATAGAATAAAATCTGTTACCTCTGGCAGCGAATACCTAGAGAATAAATACATGGCCTCTGCTTCTGAAGAGCCTTTTGAATCAGAGGAAAGTATATATATAGGCCTAGGAAGTGACATTAACACAGTTATAAAATAAAGTAGCAACAAATGATAAGCGATAGAAATCAAATACATAGGCTCTAAGGAGAAAGGAAGAAATAATGAAAGGCATTTGGGGATGATTAGGGTAGATTTACTCAAAAAGCATAGCTTTAAATTTATTATCTCAACAACTTTGGTTTTATCTTTCTGGATTTTTATCATCTTCCTCTCCCATTAAAACACAAACTCCACGAGGGCAGACGGTTTCATCTTTCATATTCGTTGTTGTCCCTAAGCATCTGGAGCAGTGACACAACCAAAGCAATAGTCAAATAAATTTCCTTCTTTATTTAAAGAAAAATGAAAAAAGGAAAGACCTGGGAAAGACTTCAACAGATCCTTTAAAAAGAGATTAGATGTCAGAGGTACTTGATTTGTAAGAGCTAATGTTTGTTCATAAAGTAACACAAAAACTTTAGATCTGGCTTAATTAATAGCAGGCAAGCATCAGACACTAGTGTCTTTCCTAATCATGACAGGAAGTCATGATTATTTTGACCACTTATTCATTCCAGAGCCTTTCTTCTATATCATTTTATAAAAATTCCTTTCAGAAAATAATTTGGTCTTTATCTGACTTTCAGCTCCTTTCTCAAAAGAGAAAATAAGAATAAAAGAGGAAAGAGAAAGAAACTCAGCTCAAGTACCACCCTCCCTTCTAATCATTTGCCTGAAATGTAAGAATTATTTGTAAGATAAATATGTCATTGAAAGAAAGTTGAGGATTGGATTTTGGTTATTTCTTGGACAAGGTAGAATGTAGTATCTGATTTCTGTTAACAACTAATGTTTAAATATTTTAATGTTAGAGACTGAAAAAAATCTAAACCTTTCTCTTTTCTCGTTCAACTGTATTTTCAAATTTATGTGAGGTTGTTTTTTTCTTAATCTTTCCTCAAATTATAAAGGACAGCATTTATCCTACATGAAGCTCAAATGAATATACATTCTTTTTAAATGAAAATATTGACAGTCTAAACCAAATTAGAAAAGAATGGAAAGAGATGTATTACATAAACCATCAGACACTTGGAAGAGCATGCAAGCAAATCTAAGAGCTGCATGTTTTTCATAATTTTATATTTTCCCTTTTAAAAAAAATTTCACTTTCCAGATTGTTGATGGTTTGGCAGCTCCACGGATGACATCAACTCTTCCACTGTGCAGTATCTGCTTTCTTTTAGATAACTTGAGGGCGCTTCATCAAGTTTTGGTGATTAAGTTGATTTTAAAAACCAACTGGGTTTGAGTTTAAATTCCCCTAACTGCTAAATCAAACACATTCTTGACCTTAGGCCTGCTTGTGCTGCTGCTGCTGCTGAGTCGCTTCAGTCGTGTCCAACTCTGTGGGACCCCAAAGACGGCAGCCCACCAGGCTCCGCCGTCCCTGGGATTCTCCAGGCAAGAACACTGGAGTGGGTTGCCATTTCCTTCTCCAATGCATAAAAGTGAAAAGTGAAAGTGAAGTCGCTCAGTCGAGTCCGATTCCTCGCGACCCCATGGACTGCAGCCCACCAGGCTCCTCTGTCCATGGGGTTTTCCAGGCAAGAGTACTGGAGAGGGATGAGGCCTGCTTGTAAGCACTCTTAAAAACTATATTGCACATAGACTGCTTTATTTATTGAAGGAGAAGTAAGCAAGTGAGAGGAAAACACACTTCTTAAAGTTCCTGATCATATCGGTCAAAATGCACTGTACTGTCAGTGTGGTACTCCAGCCATTCAGATGCTTTCACGCCAAGCATCCTCTTTTCTCTTACTTAATCTGACACCAAATCAAGAGGATAATCACCTTGGCAGGCATTGTTTTCCCACCTCAGAAATTACAGAGTGCCCTGAGCTCTAGTCTCTTTCAGCAATCAGGGACAGCTTCTGACCATCAGCAAGGCAGTGATGAAAAGATTAGACTAGAAGTTAGACTGTAATGGGGAAGAAGAAAGCAGTCTCTGAACAGTACTAACAACTTTTCCACATTGTCTAGGAAGTCACTTGTGACCATACTTGTATTCCAAAAGTCTGATCTGTCACCTGACCACAAACCAGTGCTTCTCAGATTAGAATAGGCATGTGGACCACTCAATTGAGTTGGGCTGGGCTGGGGCCTGCATTCAGTATTTCTAGCAAGCTCTCGGGTGGAGCCAATGCTGCTGGCTCTCTGACCATACTTTGAGTAGTCCCTAGTCTAGGAAGGCAGAGAAGGCAATGGCACCCCACTCCAGTACTCTTGCCTGGAAAATCCCATGGACGGAGGAGCCTGGTGGGCTGCAGTCCATGGGGTCGCACAGAGTCAGACACGACTGAAGTGACTTAGCAGCAGCAGCAGTCTAGGAACGACTTTTACCGGATTTGAAGCTCAAGATTTATAATTTAAAATATTTGCATGAATATTTGATTGAAGACTAAATATTTTTTGTGTGAGATATGCAGTTAAAGACAGAGATACAAGACCTTAAATCTCAGACATGTTTTATAGGTCTTCATAAATTTCCCCCAAGTCCCTATTTAGGCTAACTGGACAGGAATTTACATTGCCTTTCTCATTATCTAGATGTCAATTGTTTTCCAATCCTAAAGTAATCCGGCGTTTAATGAAAAACATCCAAAATATATTTCAGCCAGTGAGGCATGAAGACTTTAGAGCTTATCTCAGAAACTTGGTTCCTTTCTCCCTTTGTTCCTGATGTTCTCATTCTGTCAACATTCAGGGGAAAAAAAAACTCAAGCTTCCAAAATATGGTCATTAACTGAGCAACCACCCAGGAAGTGGTTCCCAGCCCTAGAATGAGGAAGCCAATTCTACTCCAGTTCTCTGAGACCCTCCCTGCTTGGGTTGCGGGTTCTGCCTCCTTCCAGGTTCTTCTCTGGTCTTGCAGGGTACTGGGGACGGGTACAGAGAAACTCCAGTGAGCCCAGGAGAGACTGTGTAGAGAAACTGGGAGTCTAAGCGTGCTATGTGGGAAGTAGGAAAGCTCCCCATGTTCATGGTTTTGTAAATGACTGAGAGGTTACTCTCAAGTGGCTTTTGACATGCATGCATCCATGTGGCTGGTCAAAGAAGTGGCTGGAACACCTGTTGCTCCGTCACCCTGTCTCCTAGGAACACAGAGCATCCTCACCCAGTGTTACTGTGTGAGCTTGTCATACATCCTGGTCTCAGCAAGTTCGTTTTCTTTTGTCACTTCTCAAAATTAGAAATACAGACGTGTCTACAACTTCAGGGCATCTGAAAACATATCTTGTCATCACATTTAGAGGGAAAGTGGTAGAATTTGATGTTCCTATAGTATTTTAAAGAAGAAAACCTATTCTTTTCTTCCCCATGAATTGATGCCTTTGTTTGGAACATCCTAAGAGGAATCAGTATAGTTTTCCTTTCAAGTGTTTAGAGACAGTACAAGATAGATAACTAAAGAGAACTGACTGTGTAGCACAGGTAACTTGACTCAATGCTCTGTGGTGACCTGGGAAGGAAATATAAAATAGAGTGGATATATTAATATGTATAACTGATGTACTTTCGCTGTACAGCACAAACTAATGCCACATTGTAAAGCAACTATACTCCAATAAAAATTTTTTCTAAATGTTTAGAGATGGACACAAAATATTTTATGCAGTATATAAGAGAAAAAATGCAGAGTAGAAAATTTTGTGTTCATTATTACCTCAATTGCATACAAAAATATGGGCATTAAAATAGGACTAGAAGGAATATGCCAAAATGTTATGATGGGCCATTAGCTTTTGAGAGTGAGATTGCAGATGACTTTTATTATCTTTTTCATCCTGTTCAGTATAGGCCAAAATTTTTTTACAAGTTATACTGTTACTCTTGCAATTAAAAAAAAAAAAAAAGAACAACGAACAAGGAAATAGAGTAACACTGTGATCAGGCTGACAGGCCCTGAGCCTTAACCTCCTCACACAACATGCCTGAAGCTCTGTGCTGGGACTTGGGTCTGTATTTAATTGTTTGATGTTTTTATGTGATATGGATCTGTGTACTGCCTTGGTGACAGGAATGCATTAAAGTGTCTCAATAAAGACCGAACTCATCTATTTTTCCAAAATCCATATTTGATTAATTCTACAAAGGTCCAGGTCAAAGTTATTCCTCAAACCTCATTATTTTAATAAAGAAGCCCAAAGTTTCCACGTTTGCCAGGAAATTCATTATCATTGTAAAACAGCAAAAGGTCACAAAATGTCTCCTTCCACAATCAAATAGCATATAAGAAAAATTTCTTATTCTCAACAATTCATTACCCCACCAGAACCAAGAGAAACCTCTGACATTTGCTTCAGGGGAAATAAATGTTCCATAGATCATGGAGAAAAATTACAAACAAATTAATGAAAAACAAATACACTCCTGCAGTGTCCGCAGCCATGCCAGACCAAACACAAGTCAAAGTCAGCTTCTATTCTCAGGTCTTTCCAGCTCTGAAGACGGACAGTTTCCATAATGGCATCAGCACTTTAGTTACAAAAAGCTGTACACACACCAAAGAAACACAAATTAAAGAAACATGCGGTGGAAAAACAGAAAGAGAAATTCTATCATTTCATGCATATTTAACTGTAGTGGGAAAGTCGTTGCTGGCAAAGCATTGTTGAAATCTTGACCTAATAAGTGGAAGTATTCTAGAAGTTATTCCCCACCCCCCTCGCCTTCATAATGCTTTATACAAAACTGTAACTTGACTGAAGCTAGCAGTGCTCAATTTTCCCACATCCTAAAAATTCCTTCCTTTAATTCTGCCTCATTCTGGCCAGCTTTCTCTTCATCTTTAAACTTTGTCAAGGAGTAGCGTACATGTTCTTTCTCTACATCGTCAATTTCCATTCATTTACAAACAGTTTAATTCTAACACCAAGTATATTTTTATTTTTAAAAAATACAAGTAGTACAAATAAAGCCAAAATTCATGTGATGCCCCCCAGCCTCAGGCCCCTTCCCAGAGAAGACATCTGGTAGCAGTTTTGTCCTTCTGGACCACTGTTGATGTACATACTTAAATAGTAAGGACTTAATAGACGTATGTATATCTGTATATATATTGTACTTCGTTTACATAAATAGTACTTTTTTGCTAC
>NW_011494824.1:4149991-4182073 GCF_000754665.1 Bison bison bison | reverse complement strand
TTTGCTACTTTTTTTTTTTTTTTTTTGGTACCCAACGATCTACCTTGGATATCTTTCCAGGTCAGTACATGTAAATCAGTGGTTTTTCAACTAAAAGCAATTTCTAGAAACATTTTTGATGGTCACAACCTAGGCGGAAGTGCTCCTGGCAGCCAGGGGTGCTGTTAAACACCCTCAAATGCATAGGCAGCCCCCCTTCACAAAGAATTTTTCACTCCAAGTATTAATAATGCCAACATTAAGAAACCCTGATACGAATCTACTTATTTTAACCATGCATTGTATTCTGCAGTTTCTTTCACCAGTCACGTAACAATGTACATTTAGATACATTTTTAAAAACTTTAATTGTACTGTAGTTGCTTTATAATGTTTTAATTTTGCTGTACAGCTCAGTGATTCAGCTGAACATACATATATTCTTTTTTATATTCTTTTCCATTATGATTTATCATAGATGAATTATTTAAGGTATACTGATTTATGCCCATTAGTGAGTGTTTCTCCCACTGACTTTTCACTCAGCTCCAATATGCTTTCTCCCCCAAATACCTGCTAGGTCACCAGTAGCTTCCTAATTTCCCAATCCCTTGGCTTCTTTTTTGGGTGAGGCCACTTGGCCTTTCTGTGACATTTGTCCAGGCCCATCCCCCTTCTCCGGGAAGCATGCCCCGCCCCACCCAAGGCTCCGCCCCACCCAAGGCTCCGCCCCCACCTAAGGCCCCGCCCTCACCTCGCTGCTCCCTGCTGCCTTGCTGGTTTCACTCTCCCTGGATGGCCAACCACCACCTTCCTGAGCTCCAACGGCCCTCAAGCCACAGTGCTTGGCGTTGGTGATGTGAAGATGGACTGAGAAGGTCCCTGCCCTGGAGACCCCCTGGTCTAGGAGGCATGTTGTACAAAGTGAGACATGCCCTAATCAGAGTGTAGGATAAGCCTGCTGAGTGACTGAATAGATGATTAAAGTGTCAAAGATTTTAAAGGACAATAGAAAATGTTTTCCCTTCACGGGTTAGAATTTATTGCATATTTTATCTTCATGACTGCTTCTCCCACCACATAGATTTAAAAAAATAAATCAAGA
The DNA here is from genome assembly GCF_000754665.1 of Bison bison bison. Classification (NCBI taxonomy): domain Eukaryota; kingdom Metazoa; phylum Chordata; class Mammalia; order Artiodactyla; family Bovidae; genus Bison; species Bison bison. The sequence continues at coordinate 4,180,989 of NW_011494824.1, read as the reverse complement.
AAAAGCCTTTCCTCCCTCTTTTTTTTCCCCCTGCTTTGAAATGGCAACTGCATTGTTTCATATTTGCTCTTCGGGGAACGCGCCTGGCCTTGGCCACAGCAGAGAAAAGATCAAATTAGAGAGCAAGCCCGCCTGCTGCAGGGGGGAAGTGAGACTGGTCCTCCCTCTCCTTCTGGAGTCTCCTTCCCCTCCCCCGTTTGTTCTTTACAGACTCTTGGGACTGTGAGGCCATCACCTCCCACTAGCCCCTCACTCTTGCGAGGGGTCTCTGGGAGCTGGCAGAGTGCTGCTGCTGTCTGACCCTTATTTCCCTGGATCAAGGAACTTTAAGCCCCTACCTGAAAGCTGACAGCAAAGCAAAGCTCCCCCATAAATCCAGTTCATTGCTCCAAGTGGACTCCTTAAGCATGGACTGAATGGTCTCTGGGTTGGCCCTGAGAAACACAAAGATCAAGGGGCCATGGCTCTGTCACTGAGGAACCGGAGGAAATGGTAGGTGGGGGGCACATGTAAGCAGCCACTTAGAATGCAAGGCAGAATACAAGTAGCCCTACAGAGAGGACTGAGCCAAGTTGGTTAAGGAGAAAAGCGGGGAGGGGATTAGTTATGACGGGATCAAGCAAGGCCCTTGAAAGTCATTTCCCCTCTCTCTTAGAAATACGAGCAGCTTTGTTTGATGGATTCTTTCAGTTTGAACACAAGGAAAGTAGGATTTTGGAAAGGAGGGATGACTCGTTAAGAGAGCTAGACTCTAGAGTGCGGTTCTACCGAGCGGCACATACATAGTTTGGGTAAAGCCCTGAACCTTAGATGAGGGAGTTTTTGTTTTTGTTATTCAGTCGCTAAGTCATGTCCAATTCTCTGCGACCTCATGGACTGCAGCACACCAGGCTTCCCTGTCCTTCACTATCTCCCGGAGTTTTCTTGAACTCATGTCCACTGAGTCAAGGATGCCATCTAACCATCTCATCCTCTGTTGCCCCCTTCTGTCCTCAATCTTTCCCAGCATCAGGGTCTTTTCCAATAAGTGGGATTTTTTTTTTTCTTACATACTTATCTCAAGTCTTAATAAAAAATAGAGTCACCTTTGCCCCCAAATACTCAAGTCTGAACAGCCCTAGTTGTATGTCATGGATCTTAGTCTGACTCATTTCCGTTCAAGACCATTTTGTGCAAGTCATATTATCTAATTCTGAAAGGCACACCCACTGATCAGATCTGTGTAGAAGTTCTGTAGGGCTCTATTTGTATTTCTGATTCCTTAAGTTGAAGCCAGGTGGGGTCCTGAGTACATGAAGGACAAAGCTGGGGCAGAGACTTTTCTTGTAAAGTACAAGTCCTGCTAGGCAGATGGCAGAAAGGAAGCTCTGACAGATGTGTGGGTTTGTGGAGGGCAGCCCTAACAGACAGAACAAAGCAGTTGGTCGAGTGGCTCAGTGAACAAGGAAAACAGTAGTAAGAAGCAGGGCTGGAGTTTGCTCCCGGTCTATAAACATCCATTCTCTATCTCCCCAAGTCGAGAAGTACGTGAGCTAGAGTCGGGAAGCACGTGGGGCCTGGCTCCAAACACTCCCAGAGGGCTGCTGGGCTCACTTCCTGTTTCTGTGTAACCAATGACCACATACCCCCAGCTCTAGACAGCACCCATTTATTATCTCCCAGTTCTCGAGGTCAAGAGTCAGGCAGGCTGAGCTGGGTTCTCTATGTAGAGTCTCACCAGGCTGCAGTTGCTGTGAGAGTCAGTCTGCCCTGGCCCCTGCAAGCTTGCAGGGAGGCTCTGCCCTCCACTCTCAAGGTCAGTGGCAGAATGCGGTTGCTTGTAGCTGTAGGACTGAGGTCCCAGTTCTCCCCACAAGGTGTTCCCAGCTTCTAAAGCCCATTCTCGTCTTTGCCCTGTGACTCCAGAGCCAGAAAGAAACTTCCTCTAGCTGAATCCCTTTCGGGGCTGGAATCTCTGATCTTGCTTCTGCTGTGAGCCAGAGAAATCTCTGCTTCTAAAGGGCTTGTGATTCACTTAGGCCACCCAAATCATCTTCCTCTCTTGAAGTCACTGATTAGTGATCTTCATCACATCTTCCCTTTTGCCATGGAAGTCACATAATCCTGGGAGTAAGGCCAGGGGCAAAGGTCACGGGGCTTAGGATTCCAGCAAGCACCACTGCCCAGGGTATGGTTCCATTTGACCTTGAAATGATACCTGGAGATCCAGGGCCTCAGGCCCAAAAACTTTCACGTTTTAGGGGTGAAAGTGGTGGTGAGTGACACAGAAAGGAAGTGTTCTCCAGGAGGCAAATTGAGAAGGACTTTTGGAGGCAGAATCAGAGGAGGAATTCGGCTCCAGCATGTTTGCTGAGAAGATTTTTTGAGAGGCCCTGGAAGCATTAGAATAATGAAGGACAACATGGGGTCCCTGCCGTTTCAGAATCCACAAGCTAGTACAATTATGAGATCTCTCCTAGACTGGACATCCTGTCCTGACCAAATGAGTACCTCGAGAAAGCTGCAAAACTTCAGGAAAATGCTTTTAATATTTTACCAACCTACCTGAGTGATTGCTGCTGCACCCGCCTCCAACTTTCTACTAAAGGGAGTCACTCAGGCCCTGAGAAATAGGGACTTCAGAGCCAAGGCTGTGGTTCTGAAAGGGCCCCAAGGCCTCAGGGTGCTCCAGCAGAAATGGCAGGAGACCAGGGCCAAAAAGCCTCACATTACAGGGAAAGGGCCTTTATGGAGGAGAAGGGGTCCCAGGAGGCTACCTTGCTCAGATCCATCATAAACTATCAAAGGTGGGTAGTGCCCTGTGTTATTTCAAAATATCTCCAGAGTCGTGAATTCCTCAGCCTCCCTCATAAGGCCACAGTTCTTTATTTTACCTTTTCCCAATGCGTAAATTCTTTCCACTTTTTTCATTCCTTTGTGGAAACAAAAAGCAAGTCCTTCACACTGGTTTCACAATAATATGTCATATATAGCTTTCTTCTGAGCATTCAGATAACTAATGTTTGGAACTTTTCTTATTACTCAGTAGAATCTGGACCTGGGCAAAAAGTCAGATAAAAATGGAGCTCTGGAAAAGCTATCTTCAGGAAAATGTGGGAGCAAGGGTAGTAGGTCAGATGCTTTCTGCTCCCTTCCCCTTTTAGACAGGCTGCCGGGTGCGGTTTTATAGGTTGCTAACTGAACAAGGCCCTGTGTCTCCTCCATCTGCCAAGTTATGCTTCTTGGCCCAGAAAGGGCATCTTATTCTAATTTAAGTAAGGTACTCTGTAAACTTGTTGGGCCCTGCCCTTTGCACCTGCTCTCTTTATCTTGAGCTTGTGAGCCACAGTGAATTAGGTGACAAGTAATCAATCTCTTAGACAGAAAGCAGGGAAGGGGCAGTGGAGACAAGAAGGAAACCCACGGAAACAATTCTTAGGAGGAATCAATAGGAAAAGGCAGGGAGATGGGAAAGAGGTGGTCAGTCATAGCACCTCCTAATTAGAAGTTTAGGAAACATGGCTTGCTCTGTTCAGCAACCACAGACTAGAAAATAAGCACTGTTTGTACAATAACACTTCATGTTCAGTCAACTTCATAATTGCATTGTGATTAAGCTGATAGATGTAGAATTAAGCTGAATGTCTTGAATGTTACCTTTTTTGTTTAGTTTGTTTGTTTGCTTCTATTGTTGTTTCGGTCTGGTTTGGTTTAGTGTGGGCCCTTGGGATACCTTTGTATATTCCACAAACACTTCTTGGTACTGATTATGTTCACAGCACTCTCCTAGTTCTTACATATAGTCCTCGTATAGAGTGGTGGTCAATCTGTAGAGTACCTAAAAGTCACCTAGGCAACAGGTTAAAAATGCAACTTTCTGGGCCCTCCCTCCATACAGCTGCAGCATCTCTGAAGCTACAGTTTGGTCAAACACTCAGGCAGTTCCAGAGATACAAGGACAACCCTTTGAGAAAGGTTGCTAGAGGGATGAAGAGTATAACCCAAGTTCCATGTCCTCAAAAAGCATGTCAGGGAAGTAAAATGTAGACATATCTCAAAATTAATAATACACAACAGTGGATGCTAAAGAACTAGGTGAGTAATAGAGAAAATAGGTAATAGGTGAGATATCGTATGGGGAGAAGAATATTCCTAAACAGAATTTTCAGAAGATTTCAAAAAAGAGATTGGATTTCAACTGGGCTTTTAATAGAGGGAAGAGGGCATTTCAGGTGGGGGAAATAGGTGAATAAAGGCATTGCAATCTCATGCGGTGACAGCTCAAAGCAACTTAAGGGACACTGGACTGGTATCCCCTCAATGCATCATTGGTGATCCCTCTCGAAACCACAGCCTCATTCTTCTTCCTTATTAGGCTGTTTTTAAGAATCCTTCATAAGAGGTTGCAATGTACATGTAAAGAGAGATTAATCCATGTTTAAATATACGCATGAGTTATGTATAATTTCAGCCTGATTTAAGTGTCTCTATTGTTGAAAAATTATATGGATTCCAAATGGCATCCGATTATTAAGTTCAGATGCCAGAGCCTTTCATTAACAGTGAACTTTTGGGGGGTGTACTTTTTTGGCTTTGTATACATTCCTTCAGAAGTGGTAGGCCTACAGACATCTCAAGCTACAGTGCCAATCAGTGAAATAATGGAAATGGTCACAAAATTAGATGTGAAGTCATTCTCTCAACCTTTGGCAGTGTGGAGCCTTTGTTTATTCACATACCCCATATCTGCAGTTCACTTTTTTTAAATGGATTACCAGCCCAAGTGTTTTGATGGGAGAGTATTTATACTTGTGTTTTGTAGTTCTTTCTCACTCAATTAATTTTGAAAATCAGAACACAATTTCAGAATATATATTTATTCAAATCAGAAGGAAATGAAGAGAATTCTCTCTTTTGCTGATACTCATGATAAATACAAAATGAGGAAAATAGATAGTTGTATAGTATTGCATGACTCTAAAGTACAAGTCACTGCCATGGGTTTTTTTAAGTGATAAATAAATGTTACATGGCTTTAGCTAGAGAGTGTATCGAAAGTTTAATATTTATAACTGCACGGATAGAAAAACTGTTAGTGGAGATAAATTTATTTATTCTTTACAGGTACACTCATAACTTGTCAACTTTTAAAAATCACCAATTATTATTCTATTCATGTGTTCCCAGGACAATTCTGAGCTCTCTGAGCTACAGCTAATACTATATTATGTGAGTGATAGTGTGTGTGTGTGTGTGTGTGTATTTGAAGAAACTGTTCTTATGACCTTGCTTCTAGAATGTGACCATGTCAAATACTTGGGATTACTTTAATCATAATTAGCATTAATTTCTAGCAAACTGATCTTGACTGTTATACGGCCATTCTCAATCTATTACATATATGTGTGTATGTCTGCGTGTTTGTATGCACATGGACAATTTTTTCACATATGCATCATATTCTAAGTTTCCTTGAACAGCTTTCCCAGCCTGGTTTCACAGAGATTGCTCATTTAAGAATTGGTCTGCTCTCTCTTCTCCTCACTGGAAACACTTTTCTCTCAAGCAAGGTGGGTGCCTCCCAGGACACTCTGCTTTCCTTCCTGTCTTGGTTCCTACGCTGTTGTTTGTGCTTCTTTTGCGCATTTCTCAGGATCTAGCAGACAGCAGAGCACGTGTCTACTACTCTGTAAATTCTGTCCTGTACCTTGGCAGGCTTTGAGTCCCCTTCCTATTTCCAAATTAATTAGCTTGTGGATCCCAATATACAGACACACATGCACAGGCCCCTGGTGTACTCCTTCCTGCTCACAAGGATGTGACTTCTTTCTTACTGCTTGAACAGTGGATCTCAATTCACAGCTTCCAGACAGTACATGGCCAAAAATTCTAAATATTTAATCTCTGGTGCAGGTTGAGTACAGTTGGCTGATATCCTTTCAGTTAAAAAAAAATGTAGATGAAGTATGAATATACTGCTAGGTTTTCATCTGCATTAATAACTAGTATTTTCCAGATACAATGTTTCTGCATTTTCAGGGACACAGTCTGATCAAGATTCTGTACAGTATTCACTGCTTCACACAATATGCAGTTCCTGAGATAACTATATAATTTTGAATGCTGAAAAGTTTGCTTTTCCCTCTCACACATCTGTTTTGCTTTATGCAAGAGAAATTTCTCATGCCAGAATGACTTTCAGTGGATGTAGGCAATCTGCTTTATGTTGAGCCTCTGCAATTCACAGATGCAAATGTTTAAAAAGCAGTGAGGTTAACATAGTTATTTCTCCATCTGAAACGTCCCCAGTCACTACTTTTGTCCTTAAAAAAAAATCTTATTGTGTTATAAATCCATTGTGTGTAATTCTTATAGCGTTGCCTCATAATTCTCCTGTAAGAATTGAATTAACTCTTCAGTGGCCTCCTAGGATGAATTTCAAGGTCCTCCTAGTTTATATTGCTAGTTCCACTGTGTCTTCTTAATAGAACTTAGGTTCTTAGGAAGAGAATAAGGGATGTAGTTTCATTACCCAGAACAGAATCCCATTAACCAAAAGAGCCACCCCCTAAAAGTTTAACCTTATTAATGTGTGCCCTTTGTTATTAAATCAACAAATATTGCTTTACTCTGCAAGGAAGTATGAGCAAGGCAAAGATAATATATGGATGCCCACCTCAGGAAATGTGCAGTCTAGCTGGACAGATGAACCCTAAAATAACAGACAGACAGTGCATGCTGAGAGTCAGCTGTCCTTCTTTTCTGCCCCAGAAGAAGGGAGAGCCCTCCGCTTGTCACACCCAGTGCTCCAGGCACATGCTCCAGACCTTAAACTGAACCCAGCCGTTCAGGGCCTGAATTTTCCACAGCAGTGTACCTAACTTTTCTGGTATAGCTAAGTTGTTGTATGGTATAAAGCCTTTTACATGGTAAGAAGTATGTTAACAGTTGGTCAAGCATTCAAACCTTTGAGAGCTTGAAAGAGATCTAACCACAATCATTTTCTGATACAGTGGAACATGGGAGTGTCTGGTGGTTGAAAGTTCCTGAAACTCTCAAAGCACAGGAAAGCCGAGTGCACATTCTGGTTGAAGATGTTTGATGGAGTCCCTGGTGGCAGTGACTGTTTGCAGAAGGAAGCTCTTATGTTTTCTGAAAACACATCCTCAAGAAAAGCTTGAAAGCCATTCCATGCTAATGCAGTTGAGTGATTGAAGGTACAGCTCTGTTGATGTCTAGGATTAGAATGGCAGAGTGCATCCCCCAGAATATGAGCTCACATGGAAAAAACCAGACAAAATCCACCCTCCACCCCCACCCCCACCAAACTGACTGTTGGCAGAAACCTGGTTTGCTTTTTGAAACCGAATGTAGGTTTCCAAATTCTCTAGACAATCTCTTTCCAAAGCAAATGAGAAACAAATATCTCAAAGGCACCAGCTTCATGATTTTAGTTCAAAGAGTTTTCACTGTGCTGTTTCTGTCTTTTCATAACTAGGCTTTCCCTGAAATTCTTGTACCAATGGTCCTAGAAATTCATGGAATCGGAGAGCTGGTTTGGGACGCAATTGGAATCACTTCCATTCTTACTTCCCCTCCTGCCCCGACTCCCTGCATAACAGGCTCTGTCTGTGCCCATCTCCAAAAGAGAAATGACTGTCCTACTCGGAGCACTTGCAGGACAGACAGATTGACATTCTGCCTCTGTAGGGAGATGGGGGTGGGGGAGGTGAGGCATGGGGTGACAGGAAGTTGGAGGAGTGAGTAGAGATGAGGAGAGCAAGTTTGCAAAGGGTAAGCTGGGGAGCAGCGCCTTTTCTTCTGAGACAGCAGATGGACCACTGTCTTCCTGATCCAGGGTCCAGGGGAGAGCTCGCCACGCCAGCTTCCTAGATTGAGGTTTTGAAGGGAAGCAAGGGAAATGGACAAGGGATGATGCTTAAGCCCTGCTTGTACAGTCGACACCTTCCAACATCCCGGCGGGTGCCAACATCCCACTGCTACCCTCTGAGACCCAGGGTGCTAGAGTCAGCTGAAATCACAGGGCCAGACAACTGGCCCGGGGCTTAAGGTGTACATCAGTGGGATGGGGTTCAGGGCCAGGTCCACAGACCTGCTGAGGGGGGAGCAAGGCAGGCCCCAGGCCTCACAGACAGGTTGCCAGGACGTGGCTGTCAGAGCTGGATCCCAGGGGCAAAAGCCTGCAGACAGCAAGTGTGGCCAAATGCCCGGTACCAAAGAGCTGCAGAGTTGCTGCTCATGGCTCTGCCATCTCCAGCTGAAGGCAAAGAAGTACTACTCACACGGGAGCTGAGCCAGACCTAACAGCCCCTACTCTCCTCCCCAGACATTGTCCAGAATCACTCATGTCCTTGTTTGTTCCTCATTTGTTCCAGCTCTTTCTGGGGACTGGCCCTCAGTGTAGACATAGGAGAGAGTCACCCAGGATCCATGCTGAAAGGTCTATCACCAGATGCTTCTCCTGCTGCCTGGAAGTGGGCCCTAAATCCTCTCCGTAAGACTTGCCTCCCCGATGAGCATCCCTCAGTGAGAGCTCGGTGCTGTTGCCGATAGAGCCAGGCCCGAGTCCACCCTGCAGAGGACCCCAAGTGGGGCCCAGCCACGGGGTCCAGGCCTATTTCCTGACCTGCCCACCACTGGCTCTCCTTCTCAGCCATGCTGTGTTCTTCCTTTCCCCCCAAAGATGCCATATGCTTTCCTGCCTTTGAGCATTTCCACATGCTGTTCCTTTTGCCTTGACTACCCTTTCTTGCCTTCCTCTGCCTGATCCTTTGGGATCCAGTTCAGACATAACCTTCCTCAGTAAAACTTTCTCCACCACCTCCTTTTCTGGTAGAATTAAGTCCTCGTTGCTCCTTCCTCAGTGACCACTCACCATCTATATGTACCTCTAGCCCTTTATGGCAGGGTAGTTCATGCACGTTTTTGGTTAGATTCCAAACATCTCAAAGACAGGGACCTGAATGTCTGTCCATTCATCTTTGTGTTCCCTCCCAGCAAAAAGATGGTAATTTACACATCTTATTGCAAATCTGTTTGTAATTGACCCAGAACCTGGTTTGTAATTTACACCTCTTATTGTAATTCTGTTACCTGAGATGCGAGCCTTTAGCACTCATTAACATTTTAGCTCTGACTCATTGAGAAAGTCAAAAGCAAGGGCAAGTGGAATTGCTAATATTTATGCCTTTCTATGTGCTGCCTTCATCTCACTCCACATCCACCAGGAGGGTCAGCCGGGACATCACTGGCCCTGCAGACAGGGAGTGGACAAGGGGGGCGGGTTCCCTCCAGTGACACTGCAGAAGGGGTGGGGATGTCAGCCAGTTCTGAGAGCTGAGCTGAGCTGTCCTGGAGATGGAGAAATTGGTCCCTGGTGGCCTTCCAAAGTATTGGGCTTTCTGAAGCTGCCCGTGGCTCAGGAAATCAGGTCAAGGCTTTCATGGGAGCGCTTCTCTGTGCTGGGAGGTATAAATGCAGCATGAGATGAGTCTCCCTCTGCCCAGTACAGGCTGTGCTCTGCGAGCACGTGCTCAGAGCCAGCTACGCACACAAGGACGTTTCCTAGGACAATGCCCTCCTGGCCGCCCTGGAGCTGATGCAGGCCTTGTCAGAAAAGTGGCTTAAAAACGAGGCAGAGTCAGACATTTGAAAACTAACTGATGTCATAGTCCGTTCATGCTTCGTAACAAAGTAGCACACACTAGGTGGCTTATAAACAGCAGACATTTGTTCCCCACAGTCCTAGAGCAGGGAGGTCCCACTTCAGGGTTCTAGAAGGTCACGGCCTGGTGCAGGCCTGCTTCCTGACCACAGCCGGGCCTCTCCCTGTGCCCTACGTGGTGAAAGGGGAAGAGATGTCTCCAGAGTCTCTTTTATAAGGGCACTAACCCCATTCATGAGGGCTCCACCCTCTTGGCTTAAGCACCTCTCAAAAGCCCTGCCTTTTAATACCATCATCTTTGGGGGGATAGGATCTCAACATGTGAATTTTGAAAAGACATAAACAGTCTTTTCAAACACCCCGACCACAGCACTGGGTATGTGAAGCTATTAGAGAATTAATGTTCTAAGAAACATTGTTCATCTTTGGCCATTAAGTTATTAAAAATGTGATTATAGAATTGTGATTATGCTTTTATTTTAAAGAACCCTTGTCTTTTATAAAAATATATTAAAATATTTTTAGGTAAATGTTATGATGGCTGGGATTTGCTTTGACACAGTGTAGGAAGGAGGGGGAAGCAGGTGAATATGGAAGGTTGGTCACAAGTGGACAAATGCTAGAGTTAGGTGCCTTGGTGCTTGTTATGCTGTTCAGTCTGTTCTTGTGTATGTTTGAAATTTTTCATAATAGGATTTTCCCAAAGCATTTAGGGAAAAAAGAGGTGGAAATAAGGTCACTGTGTTCTCATCCCCTCAATTCTTGGATTCTCTTTATTATGTCTCTTTGCCTCATCCAAGATCACCTCTGAGGGTTAGAGAAGAGGACTGACGTTATTGGTTTCTCCAGCACCTTCTTAAGCGGCCTTACTTCAAGCTTCCCAAGCATGTTTAAGGCCTTTGTAAAGAAAATGCTTTTCCTCCCCATCTTGGTCAGGTGGGGTTGGGGCAGCCCTGAGTCCTGGATAGCAGGTCAGCACTGGGCCTCACCTCCTGCTGAGACTCAGCACTTACCTCTCCCTGGAGTTAATGGGAGAGATGCCTTGTTGATGACAGGTTATGGAAGAGAAATGTACCCCTTCATTGTACCTGTATACCAGGGGAGCTAGCAAGGGTACTGTTTGTATGAAAGACCCCTCTTTCATGGGCCTAACTCTGCTTGGAAGCCAACTGATGAATATGTGTTATCTGATAGAGCCTGGCGACCACCAGCCACGTAGGAGCAGACAGGGTGGAGGGCAGGCTCAGCACTGAATTATTTAATCTCTCAAATGTTTCCATTTTGTCTTCCTCCACAGACTAGATGCTCTGAAGTCCATTAGCTTAATGTTTTGCAGAGTGGATTTCCATCAGTCTCATTTCCACCAGCCCCCTGTTTCTTAAACACCCTCCTTTGCACATGCAAACACACACACACTCATACACACACACACACACACACTCCACCTTGGGATGCTCTATGCTCATGGTATGGTCCTGAACCACTTCCCAGCTCCATGACCCAACTTTCCACCTATGCAGCCTACAGACATGGTTGCAAGGGAGCTAAGAAAGACTGGCTCATTGAGGGTGACAGGGAGTGGAGGAGTAAGCACGGCAAGTGTATGCCAACTGGTAGAGTCTGAAATGGAACCACATAAGACCAAGAGTTTGGGGGGGGAACCCCCTGTTGAGTTAACATCTTGTCTAGCTTCCTGTCTAGGCTTTTGTGTTCTGTCTATAAAGGCACGACTTGGAGGAAGGTGCCAAAGCCATATTCACATTCCAGATGCCGTAGAGCTGTAGGTGAGACGAGTACAGTGGACTACTAACTTGGGGTCCAGGAGAAGCTGAGGGTCAAGAAGAATGAGGCAAACCTACCAGGCTGGAATGCGATCTGGGTACATGTAAAGGGCTGTGCTTGGGGCCCTCTGCACAGAGCAGAGTTCTCTTAACTGGGAACTTAATATGAGGCAACAGAATGATGGCACTGCAGAAACCCACACACACATTTTTAAAAATCCGGTTGCATGGATAATTGAGATTGAAAGCATCGATACCATAGTATGTCCAGAAGGGTCAATCTTGACACCATAATTTATTTCCTGTAAGTTCTGAAGGGGGTCATCTCAGTGGTTAGCTGTTAGTAGGAAAGATATGGTTATTTCTGTGACGGTGCCTGATCCTGTTGCCTGATCCTGTGTGTTGCAAGCAGAAGTTGGTCCACAAAGATCTTTCCTATTGAGCCTCATGGCTTCCTTCAGGGATCAAATTGTTATGCGTGTCAGGGGGCACTGTGACTCTGATTTGTTTTTCGTTTCCTCTAAGAAGTGGTTAGTTTTGCTGTTGTCTCCTTTAAGTTCCTAAGTGACCCAGTGGGGTGGGAGAGAGGAAGATGGGGCCAGAGTAGCTTTTATAATACTCATCATCATCACAGTGAAGGCCACCATATTTTCCCTATAGCAGGTGCCAGGCACAGGCTTAGCACTTTGCATTCATTGGCCCTTTTAATCCTCACAGAAACGCCAGAGAGATACATGTTGGTGTTGCTCCTATTTTATAGGGAAGCACAGCTTAGAAGACTTAAGTCATTTGCCCAAGGCTGCAGAGCCAGGAATGGGTGAGCTGGACTTGAGGAGCTGTTATTACCAGAGTCCGGGCCCTTCGTGCCTTCCAGTGCTGGCTGGCCTTTGCACAGCATGAAGGGCAAATGCTCCTTGAAGTGTTCCTTGCAGCGTTCGGGGTCATGGTAACCAGAACTTGGAGATTCACTTCAAGTGGACATGCCAGCTCACCCTGCCATTTTCCTGATCAGAGGACAAAGACACATTCAGCATATATTTATCCTTGCTTATTATTCCCTTTCTTGCTTGCTTGCTTTTCTAGTCACGGTCAGAGAAAACCAGAAAAATCTGATGCTAAGAAGAGTTTTGCTTTCTCAGAAATAGCTCTTTCGTTTATGTGTATATGTATAATTGTATTTCTTTGTTTTCGGCTGTGCTGGGTCTTCGTTGCTGCACAGGCTTTTCTCGGGTTGTGGCAGGGCGCTTCTCACTGGGGTGGCTTCTCTTCTCTGAGCACGAACTTGCAGCTCCCAGGTTGTAGAGCATGGGCTCAGAAGTTGTGACACATGGGCTTAGGTGCTCCGCAGCACGTGGACTCCTCCAGGTTCAGGGATCCAACCCACGTCTCCTACAATGGCAGGCAGATTCTCTACCTTTGAACCACCAAGGTAGCCCTCAGAAATAGTTCTTCCTGTCATGGGAAAAGAGAAGACAAGTTCACATTTGCCTCTTTCTTCTGCAGTGAAAGATGGATAGAAGGAAAATCATTAGAAATAAAATTAGTGAATAAAAACAAAAGGTTATATTTCTTACTAATCATTTCTCCTTCTTGTCTTACTAAATCTTCAACATGTACCTGGTATAAAATCACATGTCTAGTATGAAAATGTAGATGATCACAATGAAATAGTAACTTCCCATGGATTTTGCTGGCTTAATTCTGCCCTGACATGTAGCTAAAATGTTAGATTTCCACCACAGATAAGAGGAAAATGCAGAAAGTAACTCATCAGCCAGGTAAACCTGATATGGCTGTAGGACTCAGTCAGATGCTTTCGTTATACAATCCGGCAATCAACGTGGAAAGCCTTAGTGTTTTCCACTCTCCCTTTCAAACGGGATTTATAATTTACCTGGGGTCTCACTCTCCAGTGCGCGTCCCTTGGAGGAAACCAGTGAGGACCATCCTGTTTCTAAGAAACCATGTCTGTGTGGCGTTCTCACGAAACCTGGCAGCCAAGGTTGAGACCCCCCACCTCACCCAAATAGTGCTCTCTGGCCAGAAGATAAGGGAACATTTCAGAGAAAATCAGTCATTCAATAAATATTTATGGGGCTCTTACTGAGCTAAGTCCTAGGAATTTTAGAGGAACTTGATGATCTCATCCCTGCCAAGGGGCGTTGATTTTACAGGTGATTCGGCAGCTGTGTGGACCGCTGCTGTGAGCAGGGAGCCCTCTGAGTGAGCCGGGAGGTGGGAGGCAGGCTGTCAACTCCAGCCAACCCCGTGGGGACAGCAGGGTCACACCCACAGGGCCATCAGCACCTGTGAAAGTGGGAACTGCCTACTTTGCCTCCTCTCCAGGGTCCATTCTGAAAGCACTGGGTAATTACCATTTCCACTGCTGCCTTGGGTGGTTGGGTTTAGTGCATTAATTATCTGCCGTATCAAGAGACTTCCGCTGCTCCCTCTGAACTCTGGCTTTTTTTCCTCCCAGTGGCTGTGGTGCCCTGCTTGTGAAGTCACAATAGTTCCTCAGCTTCCGTTTCTTCTGTGTCACATGAAAATCAGGCAGTTTCCAGCTTTCCTCTCTTCTCTAACTTTGTCGTTGTTCGGTCGCCCAGTCGCGTCTGACTCGTTGCGACCTCATAGACTGCAGCACACCAGGCTTCCCTGTCTTTCACCATCTCCTGGATTTTGCTCAAACTCATGTCCATCAAGTTGATGAAGCCATCCAACCATCTCATCCTCTGTCATCCCCTTCTCCTCCTGCCCTCGATCTTTTCCAGCATCAGGATTTTTTCCAATGAGTCAGTTCTTCACATCAGCTGGCCAAAGTATTGGAGTTTCAGCTTCAGCATCAGTCCTTCCAGTGACTATTCAGGACTGATCTCCTTTAGGATGGACTGTTTGGATCTCATTGCAGTCCACGGGACTCTCAAGAGTCTTCTCCAGCACCACAGTTCAAAGCATCCATTCTTTGGCACTCAGTCTTCTTAATGGCTCCTCTCTAACTTAGCCTCTACTCTTCACCCTTGGAGAAGCTTATGCAATTACATCAACCAAATTCTCTAACCTCAGTGGCAGGTGGGTTTGGAGAGGGTGCCAAGGCAAGAAGAATGCAGTTGTTTGGAAATAAAGCCACCTGAGCTGGAGTGAAACAGTCTTTTTCTTTCCATTTCCCAGTTTGGTTCCATCTGCATGAGCACTGACTAATCCCCAGAGAGAATCTCTCCCCTGGTGTTTGTTTCTTTTGGCAGGAGTTTAATTCTGTACGTATCTTGGGTGATATGTGTGATTTCTTAGTTTCTCCTTGAAACTAAGGGGGTTTTCTTTTCTATTCTCAAAATGTTAATGGCTAAAGAGTCTTAGAGCCATTCAGGGACTCTTCTTATACCCTTGGCTCACCAGGATGGCCACCGCTCTGCCGGTGGCCTTCAAGTGTGGGGTAAGGCCACAGAAATGAGCAGCAGGCCCTTGCTAGACCCAGAGCTCCTGACCTGCAGGGAATAACACTGGAGCACAGTTCGTAGTACCTAGGAGATGCTCAATAAATAATCATTGGATGGAAGAAAACCAATTCCTGATATGGAACCATGTTTAGAGTAAATGTTCAATAAGTATTTGTTGAAATATGAATAAATTACTGTGTTTCATGGAAGAAGAATTCCATCTTCATAGAGCTTGCCTCGTTTGAACCTCCAGAAGGACTCGGGCTCAATAAACTAGGAAAACAGCCATAGGCAGGGAAGCAGATGGGTGATCCAAGCCCTCCAGCTGAGAAGACCAGCACTGTTCCTGTGGGCACTTGGACGCCCTGACCTCACAGACGCTTGCAGGAGTAGAACAGGCCTGGGTGGGGGGCGGGGTGCAAATCCAAGGGATCCCTCTGCGCCCTGTGGTGCTCTTCGCAGCAGCACGTGCTTTGCTGTGCCAGGCCCCAGCTTCAGTAGCTTGAAGAGTCTAGTAATGATCAAGGGAGGCAGGGGTATGTGTGGAGAACACTCTAGCAGCAAATATTTCTTTTGCAAGAACCCAGTAAGCTGTTGACTTTCGCTCAAGTGTTCAAAGGCTACCAGAGGACTGACAAGCCAATTTAATCCTATTAACACAAGAAGCGTCCCCAGTGCAGAGGGAAATACATGACAGAGGAGTGTCAGTTTCTCCTTGAGAGAGCCAGACGGTGAGGGGAAATCTGTCTTCCAGGTCCCAGGGTGCCTGCCCTGTGTTCTTCCAAGCTCTTATCTCATCCGGGTAAGTACTTGCTTCACTCTCAGGAGAGCAAACACAGCCAAATAAGGATGTAGATGCATTCTCATGTGTGCAAAACAGCCCTCCTTCTCTTTGTCCATTCAGGAGGAAAGACCCTGGAGTTAGCATCTTAGGAGATACCAATTCACTGAAGTCCATCACAAGAGCTTCACGAGACACCCTTAGATGGAGCAGTAGGACCGCAGGTTCATCCTGGCCACAAATTCCTTCTCAGACAGAAGAGACCGCAAGCTTTTAGTCTGGCCTAAATGCAGAGCTGGGTATTGGAGCAGCAGCTCCCACCTCAGACACCAACTAGCTAGGGCAGGGAGCTTAACTTCTACCCCTCATCTCTGCAAAGGGGGAGCTCAGGGTAGATGATGTCTAAGGCGCGGAGGGAGCTCTAACATGCTTTATTCAATAGCATTGGGTTGGCCAAAAAGTGTGTTTGGGTTTTTTCTGTAACAATGGAAAAACCTGAACAAGCTTTTTGGTCAGCCCAATACTTATCTCCTTAATTATCCTTGTGTCATTTCTCTGCACCTTATTCTTTTGCAGATGTCAGATCAAGACACAGATGCTGTCCCTGTGTGTGTATGTCCCACAGTCAAGTCTTGGCTGCTGTCCTCTGTCCACCTGTCCCTACTGAGCTCCCTCCAAGTCTAACCACCCCTGGGAACTCCAGCTCAGTCCCTTATTCCATAACATGTATCAGCTACACAGAGCTCAGAGCTTGTTAGTGCCCTGGGGAACAAAATGGCTATGGTCCCTGCCTTTTTTGGATCTTATACTTTTAGAGGATGACATAGAAACAAAGTTATAGATGATTACAAATTGTCATGTGTATTATGATGAAAAATGAACAGGGCTTGACCTACTTTCATTTCAGAGGTGGGAAAAGACTGCCCTGAGGAAGTATTATTTGATCTGAGATACCTAGAATGGGAGTTGGAGAAGGAAATGGCCACCCACTCCAGGATTCTTGCCTGGAGAATCCTGTGGACAGAGGAGCCTGGAGGGCTGCTGTCCATGGGGTCACACAGAGTCGGACACGACTGAAGCGACTTAGCATGCATGCATGCATTGGAGAAGGAAATGGCAACCCACTCCAGTATTCTTGCCTAGAGAATCCCAGGGACAGAGGAACCTGGTGGGCTGCCGTCTATAGGGTCCCACGGAGTCGGACACGACTGAAGCAACTTAGCAGCAGCAGCAGAATAGGAGTTAACCAGGCTGGATTGTAGAAAGAAGAAAGAGTTGAGCTCTGGGTTGAGAGAAGAGCAGATACAAAGACACCTACAACCGGGAAGGGCCATCCAGAGGAACAGAGCTCAGTGTGCCCCAAGTGCTGAAAGACACCAGTGTGACTGGAACATACTGACAAGAGGAGTGGCTAAGAGCAGAGGAGGGATGGATTCGCTAAGATGATGCAGGCATGGTGCACAAACCAAACTCTGTGACAGTCGAAGCATTTCTCACTTGTGCAGAGCGCCAAGTGGGTCCTCCTGAGCAATAGACAGTTCTCTGCCCAACAGTGTCAGGGACCACAGCTCCTTCTCCCTTTGGCTCTGCCATTTTAAATGTGTGGCCCAGGCCAGCACACTTGTCTCCATGGAAGGCTGTGCATCAGAGGGCCTGGAGTTGTGCTCCCACACTGTCCAGTCCGCTGGCCCACAGCGAGCTTCGAGGAGGCCAGGCAGCGTGGGAGGTTGTGATCCCAGAAGGAGGCACAGCACAGTGTGCAGGCCCCGTGGGCCGCATTGCAGAACGTAGGCGCTGTTCCTCAAGCACCTGTGATACATCCGTCATCACGTCTAAACCTGCATGTCTAAACCTCATTCATCCTCCTCTTCAAAAGCAGCCTCTCCTCCAGTCTTTGCTTCTTCTTTCAGCGATGCCATTGCAGACCTCATAGTCCTTTTCCCCACCCTGTGGTCTGTAGACTTTCC
The DNA here is from genome assembly GCF_000754665.1 of Bison bison bison. NCBI lineage: Eukaryota > Metazoa > Chordata > Mammalia > Artiodactyla > Bovidae > Bison > Bison bison. The sequence goes on along the minus strand of NW_011494824.1, from coordinate 4,163,362 downwards.
TTCTGCCCCCAAGGCCTGGACTGTTTCAGTGCTGCTCGCCCAGCAAGGCCCTCTGATTAGGCTCTTCGGCTCTGCTGTGGGATGCTAATTTACACATCTGCAGTGTGAAGTAGCTCCTCCCTGTGACTGTTATTCCTGGCTGAGATGTGTTTGCAGGATCCAGTCATCTGGAAAGCTTCATAATCAGGTCATCATGAGAGTGGAGATGAATCTTTCAAAAATGTGCCTTCCCTGCCTGCTCAAAATAATGTTTCCAGCTTCTAGTTACCTGCTGGAAAAAAAAAAAAAGGTCTAACTTCTATAGTTTGGGGGAGCTAAATCAGCCTACCTTTTCAAACTGGTCATATTCTAGACTCCCTCCAGCCAGCCAAGGTGTCCAACTATCCTCCAAGAAAATTTTTCCAAAATGCTCCATATTTCCTTGATTCTGCATCCATGCCCTCAGGCAGGACAGGTATTTCAAAGATCCTGACGTCCTATGACTTGAAGGTCACCAGCCTTCATCAGAGGCAGATGCAGTAACCAAATTAAAGGGGACACATAAGAATCACTACCAGTGAGTGCTTTCTGAGAATCAGAACTATACTCCAGAGTCAAGCAGACTTGGTGAATTCCCACCTCATACAGTTCCTCACTGCTTGGGACATCCTATTCCTGCCCACCTGCCTCTCTGAATCCTGCCAATTATTCAGGGCCAGCACTCATGCCCAAGTTTCACCTTTTCTAGGAAGCCTTCCTTTACCCCACCGACTAGAAAATAAGCTTTCTGTCTTTGGAGTCCTGTAACACTCCCCAAAGTCCTTTACACAGTGGCTTGCAAATACGAGGTACTTGATTAATGCTTAAATTATTTACATTATGTCTTACCACTCCTTTGGCAGTTTTTCACATTTTCTCTTTTATGGACACATATCCTTCCAGTTCATACTGAACTTCTGGAGTAGAGCTGCTTTCCTCAATATCTAAAACAGTACCTGGCACATCCTCAAAAACAGAGATAAGTAATTAATGCTTTTCTATAATTCCTATAACACATAATTACTTCAGCATATCAGATGCCCAGAACATTCTTTTTGATTTCTTGTGGTTGTGGTCATTGTTGCTGTTGTCTGAATATATGATGTATATAAATGTAGAGCCTTTAGCCAGTTAGGGCAGAGTACCTGGCTAAAGGCTCTCTTCCCAGTGGTGTTTCAGGGACCACAATTCCTTCCATCTTTGGTTCTGCTATTTTAAATGAGCAGCCAAGGCCACCATGCTTGTCTGCACTCAAGGTTGTACACAAGAGGTTTTCTGGGCCCAGGCCCGCTTGGGAGTTTTGGAATTCCAGGCCCAAAGGGAGATCTTTGGGCAAAACATTTGAAGGGGAGCCGTGTCTGCCGGTGCATCCCTAGCCATCTGTGGGGACCTTGCTACTTTGTTTCTTACACCCACCCAAGTCTGGGTTTGTCCTGAAGGATTCAGTTATAAATGTTCCCATTTTCCTATTTACAATACATTTTCCCCCCAAGAAAGAGGTTTCAGGGAGTAGTGGCATTGCCTGAGGTCTGTCTTTTAAATATTTATTTATTTTGTGGTTTCAAAATAGTTGCATCTATTTGCAACTATTTAGTTGCGTCATGCAGGGTCTTTCCTGCGGAGGTGTGGACCACTAGTTGTGGTGCGTGGGCTCCAGAGCACGTGGGCTTCAGGAGTTGAGGCACTCAGGCTTAAGATGTGGGATTTTATTTCCCCAACAGGGAATCGAACACTTGTCCCCTGCCTTGCAAGGTGGATTCCTCACCACTGGACCACCAGAGAAGTCCCTGGAGGTCTTTTAGATTTTCCATGTTATTAAGATTTTTCACATGAAAAACTGTGCAAGAACCAGAGAAAGCATCAGACCAAAGAACCATGCGGGATCCCCCCTGGCTCTGGAGCTTGGATCACCAAAACCACTGCCGGGTGCGTCCTCTCATTATCTGGGCCCCTGATACGACAGCTGATTCCTCGTCATTTCTAAACCTGCCTTCTTCTCAACATTCTTATTTGCATCAGATGGGAAATTCAGTCCTGTCTTGTTTTTTCTCCCCATCTTAATTGGTTTTCCATATGCAGGCCTCAGAAACAGAGCTTTGCTGTTCACATCCTCCCTTAATGTGACGAGGCTGACTCTAGTGTTGGGGAAAGAGAAGAAGGGGTGGGGGTAATGTTAGAGGGGAGTTCCTCCCACCTGCTTTGGGCTTCAAAACGGCAACCCAGCTGCTGGGAAGAAAGTGTCTGTCCAGAATGGACTGGCCAGCCTGGAGTCACACTCTGCCCCTTGGAGAATCACGTGAGGTGCCTGACAGTCCGCATCCTCAGGAAACTTTCAGGATTCTGGCTGTGACAGTTAATACGGGTTTTCTGGGAGAGGACCAAGGCTTTGGGAATCTCAGGCTGCCTGTCCGGTGGACTCCCATCATCCTGCTGCCAGATTCAAACCAGCATCTGGAGACTCACGAGCAATTAAGGCGGGTCCTCTATGGAACCGCACCTTTTTAAGCTGATCTGAAGCCTTATTGGGACCTCTTTACCATTCACTCCATTGTCGCTAGCTCACCTGGAGAGCAAAAAGCACCCTCTTTTTGATGGTCTCGGATGTGTTTCCAGTGTTCTGTGGAAAGTGTGCTCTGAATCCTGCTTCCTGTGAGAACCCAATAGTCTCAGAATACAAAACAGCCTTAGTTTCAACTGGGCTGCTGCCAAGAACTCGAGCAGTCTAGAAAGAGTGGTCCCACATTTTTGCTTTTTTCCCTTTGGCAAGCAGCACCTAGTGGTCCTCATTTCGGTGATTATAGGTTTGTGTAACATGCTAGGTCTGGGCCACAGAAGAGCCGTGCTCTGGAGGGCTGTCCTTGGAAGGGCGCCAACCAGCTGCAGTTTTCCGCACTGTAATTGTTGCCCCTGCTGCCCCAGTTGGAGATCCGGGGTCGGGAGGGGCAGCATCTCCAGCTGCCTGCGAGCAGCCGGGCCCGCCTGACAGCCGTCACGGACGGGTCCCATGGGCAGAGCCCGCTTTCCACATGAAGGATTAAATTACCATTATTTCTTCCTCGTCTGAAAACGTGCTCAGAGCCTAGGCACTCTTTCCTGTGCCCCGGAGTATGAACTGTGCAACACAGGAAGAGTCCAGCCTTCAGCAAGGCATCTTGGACCGTGAAGCTTTCGGGTTGGGCTTTCACTAAATGCCATGTTGCGGGCAGGGGAGGCTTTCCTTCTTTCATCCCTAGCCAGAGAGCAGACGGCTGAGCCTCGTTCATGCTCATCGTCTTAATCACAGGCTGAAGATGAATATGTTTGGTTAGTTTCCCTCTTTTTTTATATATACACAGTGCCTATTTATAGCTATTTGCTGACAGACTCTACCAATTACTTGAAAAACTTGTATTTAGAAAGAGACAGACTGAAAATGTGAGTTCAGCAGATCGCCATGGTTCTGCATTAGATTAGCCCTCTGTGGGGCGGGATCAGCGTGGAGACGGTGGTTGGCGCGTGAGCAGTGATGCTGGAGCTGGAAATGACCGTCTGTTGTCATGTTCACTGGAGGCTGATTAGAGAAAACTCACGCTCTTCTCTGTTTTTTTGTTTGTTTGTGTAGCAATTGCATTTCTTTTTTAAATATTTATTTGTTTATTTGGCTGCGGGTCTTAGCTGTCGCATGAGGGCTCTTTCTGGTTGCAGCCCAGAGTTAGTGGGCTCTAGTTCCCTGACTAGGGATTGAACCCAGGCTCCCTGTATTGGAAGCTTGGAGTCTTAGCCACTGGAACAACGGGGAGTCCCTCTTCTCTATTTTATCTTTATTATTACTAGCTCACTGGATCCCCCGTTACATGTCTTACAGGCTTTGTATGTTCTAAACCCAAGTCAAGGCTTTCCTTCCCTGCTTTCTCATACTTCCCCTCTCTGGCATGAACCATTTTCTCCAGGGAATATTTCCCCTGGATGCGGAGGCATTCTTGTAGCTTACTCCTCCTTCTCCATCTTTGGGCTCTTTCCCTTTCTGCCTTGCCTTTCAAACGTTGGTTCTCCCCAGGGTTCCGTCCCCCACCGCTTTTCTCTTCTCAGTCTGTATTTTCTGCCTCTTTTTCTGCAACATGAAGAGGTGGAGATCTGGCACGCTGCTTGGGAGTCCAGGACTCAGCAGTGTGTAGGGCAGTCAGTGGGCAGCCGCCTGGAGAAGCAAGCTCTCTTACAGGCAGGCAGACCCACAGACTTGCTCAGACTCGCAGCCCTCCTCCTCATGCCAGCTACAGGGCTGAAGAGGGGCAGGGGGGCTCGTGGGAGGCTGAGATGTGGTGGAACCAGAGAGAGTACTTCAACTGTTGTCCATAGAAGAGAGGGGAGAAATAAGTGGAACCTATTTTGATGGCCAAGGCCAGAAACAGGAGATGGATATCAAATTCCCTATCTCCAAACGCAGGATTGCAGCGTAATTAGAAGGGCAACATGTGAGGCAAGGAGGTTGGGCTCCAGCTATGTGGTCCCTGGGTTAGAGACACAGGGAATTGGACAGACAGAAGAACCTCTGGGTAAGAGATGAGACTGTGGAGTCTTGCATACCTAGGGAAATGTTAAACATTGAGCTTGAGGGAAGGAAACATTGAAGAGATGAACAGAGAAAGGAGAAAAAACAGAAGAAGCTGGAAAATACAATGACAACAGGTAGGAATGATAACTAACTCCGATGGAGCAGTTTCTCTGTGCCAGGGACCCTGGGGCGTGCCTTGCAAGCATTTTTTTATTTAGATACGGAAGAGGAGGAAGATGCCAGGGGGAGAAGAAAATTTCAGGCCACTCCCTATCCCTGAAACATCACTGTCACTTTCTGTTTGCTGTCACATCATCCTGTCCTTAGGGCCCAGCTGAGAAAGCGCCACCTTTCAGCATCTTCCCAGGCAGCTAGCATCCCTTTTGGAATCACCCAACACTTTGTGCATTTTATTCACTCAGGCAGCAAATGTTCATCCCACTGTTTTAGAAATTTCTGCTTTTTTAACAAAAATATTTTATTATTACCTGCTGGACCCCATTTTTCTTTTTCATGCTGAAGATTTAGTAATGAGCACATAGAGTGATCAAGAAAGAAATATTTGTTTAATAGGCAAATGAGTGATTAGTATAAAATAGGATGCTTATTCAAGATCCATTTGAACCCACATATAAGCAGATCTCTGATCAACCATTTGCAATATAAATTGCTTAATTTACTATGACAGCCAAGTTGAGGGATTCCCTGAATGGTGGTTTTCTATGGCTTTGTTTACACAGCTCAATTGACACTTCAGGTTAATGTCAGACAGCAACCAACTGTTGAAGTTCCCTGTAATGCAGGCGCATTCTCTGATACTTACTATGCACGAGTCAATAATGATTAACATTTGAACCGTGTCTAGGCTGAGCAAGCCACATCAAACACTTTTTTCCCTAGGACTTTTATAATATCAAATATGGACTGAATGAGTAGGTGTCAGAGAAACTGACTTTGTAAACCAAAAATCATAAACCTAGATCCACTTGAAATATATGGAGTGCATATATAAAAATTATGAGCATTTTGATTTTTCCCTCGTAGGTAATAAATAACATGTGTAATATTCCTCCTCACCTTTTTCTGATTAGCTTTATGTCTGGCGTACTTTCCCCAACACTCCTGTTTCATGTTGTAAGGATTTCACCAGGGAGAGGCAGGATTCTAAATAAGTAGTGTGGATGTAACAGTAAACTTGTAGCAATCAGGGTTAAGTCCAGGAATGAGAGACAGGATGAATTCCAAAAAAAATTTGGAATTTTTTTTTAATATTTACTCATTTATTTATTTGGCTATGTCGGGTCTTAGCTGCTCTACGTGGGGTCTTGGTCGCATCACTGAGTATCTTTTGTTTTGGCCCATGGGCTCAGTTGCCCTGTGGCATGTGGGATCTTAGTTCCCATACCACGGATCAAACTGACATCGCCTACATTGCAAGGCGGATTCGTAACCTCTGGACCACCAGGGAAGCCCCCCACCCCTGCTGAATTTTTCATGGTGATCAGGCCTCCCAATTTTTCCCTTCTCTGGGTACTTACCAGCAGGGCTGTATGAGCCCCAAGGGGTGGGGGTGGCCCCGAAGGGCAAAGGACATGTGACCCACCATATCCCAGATCCACAAACCAGCTCCACCATCCCTCAGTGCCAACATGCTCCCACGCGCCCAGCCCCCCCCCTCCCGCCCTTAGCACCTGTGCCCACGTGGTGCATGTAACAGAATGCTCTGGGCTGCTGCCTTCTACCCTGGGAATCCATGGACGGTGAAGCCAGGTGGAGATTGGACAGCTCTCCTTTTGCGCTGGTTTATATGATTTGCTTGGAGGGAAGGGCTATGTAAGACCGTAACAGGTGTAATAGATGCTGCTTGCTAAAGGGGTTGATTGCAGGTCACTGAAGGCTGGGCAGCCCATGTTGGCAGGTTGGGCCAGGCAAGAGACCAAGGCTGAGCTGTGCTGGGTTCAGGGAGAGCTCAGTGCTAAGGTGACTGCTGGGGTCAGGTGACCCCCAGTACAGAACCAAATTGGGAATTCCTGTTTTATCTCACTCTATTTTCACAATTTTGCCAGACCTCCAGTTTAGCATATAAGATTTAGGTGATGTCACCACATTTTTTTTTTGGGGGGGCATAATTTTCATTCTCTTTCTTCATTCGTTCCTGTACTCATTCACTTTTAAACCACTTAATTTGGATATGATTGATATACAAAAAGCTGTACATATTTATTGTATACACGTTCTTGGGTTTTGAAATAAGTATACATCCATCAAACCAGTGTCACAGTCTATGCCATAAATTATCCATCACCTCCAAATGTTTCCTCCCACCTCCTTCGTTTATTATCATTGTGTGTGTGAGAGAGAGAGATAAGAACACTGGACATAAGATTCCACCTTCTTAGCAAATATGTGAGTACACAATGCAGTGTTGTTAAGTGTGCACACCATGGTGTACAATAGGTCTCTAGGACTTAACTTGGGTAACTGACAGTTTGTAGCCTTTGACTGATGCCTTGCGATTTCCCCTTCCCTTTTCTTTGCTGTGTGTGCTGAGCTGCTCAGTTGTGTCCAGCTCTTTGCAGCCCCATGGACTGTAGCCCACGAGCCTCCTCTGTCCATGGGATTCTCCAGGCAAGAATATTGGAGTGGGTCGCCATGCCCTCCTCCAGGGGATCTTCCCAACCCAGGTATCAAACCCAGGTCTCCCGCATTCCAGGTTGATTCTTTACCAGAGAAGGCCACCAGAGAAGCCCCCCCTTCCTTATACTTGTCTAATAATACCTTGTTCCAGCTGATTTAGATCTCAGTCATTACAGAGTCGGGTAATTGATCACACCTTGATTTTGATGGCTCTCTGTGGAAGGCCGCAGGTTTGACTTGAACTGAAATGCTTTCTTTGAGTTGGTCAGTTTTGTCTGTGTGCCCAGCCTTGTGGCAAGTGCTGTGGGAGTCTAAGAAACATGTAACCGGGACTTTTGTACTTAAACTTACCGCCAGTAGGATCTCATTTCATCCTCATAGTCATCCTGTGAGGTAGGCATTATTTTTATCCTCATTTGACATACTTGGAAACAGGAAGTCAGAGTGGTTAAATGATTTAACAAGATAATAGGAAGAGATTATTCTAAAGGCCGCTGAAATGCACAGTGGTTTCTCCAAGTTCCTTTTCAGAACTAGAGAGTAATGGCAGGGGGAATGCTGCTGCGTTTCTCAAAGTTCTGTCCATCCCAGTATTCGAGCCAGGAGGGCCGTCTCTATGACTGTTAACAGCTTTCCCCGCCTATTTCTGAAAATTAAGTAAAGCGTCAGCTCACAGTGTGGGGGTTCCAACAGTGTTTTTCAGGAATTATTTTTAGAGATAAAACTTCTATCTTTAGATCCAGAATGATGTTTAAAAATCAACTCAAGACAACAATGAGCACATTGGCATCTGGACATGTAAGTCTTCACCATGCAGTGAGATGGGAGGCAGCCTTGGCCTAAGGCCACAGTTTCCGAGACAAGTAAAACTGTGAGCAGACTGCTGCTTTGATCCTCACGTGTGCCCCACATGTCCCCCCACATGTAGCCTGAATGCACTATGATCTGGGCAGAGGAGCAGGCAGCAGGGGGTGGGATTCAGACTGACTAGCACCTTAGTGACTTGAACTTCACCTTGAGTTTGGGAGTCCTTGAACTTCTCTTGGATTGAAGAAATGATCAGCCAATCAAATGTTTATTGTAAATAAAACTTTAGTGTAATAAACTTTAAGAGACAAATTTGACTCACATAACAAACTGACTCACAGAACAAACCACTTCAAGAACTTTTAAGCACCAGAGGTGAAGGTAGTTGTTGCAGAGTACATCATGTGAAATGCCAGGCTGGATGAATCACAAGCTGGAACCAAGATTCAATAGGAGAAGTATCAGCAATCTCAGATAATGCAGGTGATACCACTCTAATGGCAGAAAGTGAAGAAGAACTGAAGAGCCTCTTGAGGAGGGTCAAAGAGGAGAGTGAAACAGCTGGCTTGAAATTCATCATTCAAAAACTGAGATCATGGCATCTGGTCCCATCACTTCATGGAAAATAGAAGGGGAAGAAGTGGAAACAGTGGCATATTTTATTTTCTTGGATTCCAAAATCACTGTGGACTGTTACTGCAGCCACAAAATTAAAAGACACTTGCTCCTTGGAAGAAAAGCTATCACAAAACTAGACAGTGTATTAAAAGGCAGAGCCATCACTCTGCTGACAAAGGTCCACATAGTCAAAGCTATGGTTTTTCCAGTGGTCACATATGGATGTGAACGTTGGACCATAAAGAAGGCTGAGTGCTGAAGAATTGATGCTTTCAAATTGTGCTGCTGGAGAAGACTCTTGAGAGCCCTCGAACTGCAAGGAGATCAAACCAATCAAGCCTAAAGGAAATCAACTTTGAATATTCATTGGAAGGACTGATGCTGAAACTGAAGCTCCAATACTTTTTCACTTTGATGTGAAGAGCCAACTTATTGGAGAAGCCCCTAATGCTGGAAAGGATTGAGGGCAGGAGGAGAAGGGGATGACAGAGGATGAGATGGTTGGATGGCATCATCGACTCAATGGACATGAGTTTGAGCAAATTCTGGGAGACAGTGGAGAATAGGAAAGCCTGTGTGCTGCAATCCATGAATCACAAGGAGTCAGATATGACTTAGTGACTGAACAGCAACAAAGTTGTTGCTAATTAAACTTAAATCCAACCTATTCACTAAAAGTATACCTGAAGAGATTGCATTTTAGAAAACAGTTTGATAATCAAATATCTGGGAAAGCTTGGGGTTTTCCCCATTAGCACAAGTGATTAAATTTGCTAAGTAAATATTCATTGTCATCAAAGTACAAAGATGGCATATTAGCATGAGGAATAAAATGGGTCATTAGAGGTAGAATGAAATTTTAAACTGATCTTTGTGAATTATAAAACAAACAAGGCAAAAACAAATAGAGTTCAGTGGAAATGAATGGCAGACCATGAAACAGGGCAGAAAAGAAAGCCTCAAAGTGACAAATCAATGCTTCCACCATAAATGCTTTTCTTGCCAGTCCTGTTCAGATTCTGGAACATGAATTGGAGAACAAATAAGTCTTCTCCAAATGCAGACCAGAGAAATGATTCGTTTTCTTTTCTTTTCTTTTTTTTTTTTTTTCGGGTATAGTAATGAATTTACTTTCCTCGTTGTAAATCTTGAGTAGAACAGAACATAAAAGAAAAAACTTATATTAAACTGATAATAGCTAGCATTCAGTGACCTTTATTGCCAGACATTATTACTTATTTCATAGAGTTACTGCAAGAATTAAATGATTTGATATACATAGAATACCTGCCACCATAGTTTATGATTTACAGTAGTAAGTGCTTCTAAGTATTAGCTGTTATTATCTTCCAATATTGATAGTGTTGACGATAGACCACACACTGTGCTAAGAAGTTTGCTGTTGTTCTACTAATTTCACTGATGATAAACCGAGCCAAGGGAGGTTAAGAAAGTTGCCCAAGATTTCACAATGGCATTTATTGTGCACCCACTATGTGCTAGACACACTGCCGATAAACATTTTCGATGAGTCATCACATCTAGGCCACACAACTGCTCTGTGAAATAAATTATATTTTCCTGGTTTTACAAATGAGGAGATGCCTAAGGTCACATAGCCAGTGAGTGATGGAGCAGATATCTGAACGCGAACAATCTGGTTCCCAGAGTGTGTGCTCAGGACTGCTGTGCACGATGATCTTCTGGGAGAGAGATATCAGGGACTCACTTCCATCGCCAGGCCCCTTCCTTTTGTCCTATGACCATTCCCAGCAGTGCTCTCCTGCAGTGTTAGAAGGTTGCCTCTTGCTAGGCCCCGATCTGCAGCCGCAATTAATCCATTCTACTCAGAAGTTACAGAGAGAGAGACCCAGACAACCCCTCTTGGCTATGCACCGATGTTGGGGCACCTGGCAACCTGGCTAGTTTTCTGTAGGAATGGAAACTTTTGTTTTAAGATTTTTTTTTTTAATGTAGACCATTCTTAAAGTGTTGATTGAATTTAATACAACATTGCTTCTGTTTTCTGTTTTGGTGTTTGGCTGCAAGGCATATGGAATCTTAGCTCCCCCATAAGGGATTGAACCTGCGTTGGAAGGCTAAGTCTTAACCACTAGACTGCCAGGGAAGTCCCAGAAACTTTTGCTACGAACTTTCCATTTCTTATTTTCAAGTCAGCTACTAACATAACTTAATATAATATTTTATTTAAGTCTTGTATAGTTAGAAGTCTCAAAGGTTATACACCAAGATGTTAACAGCAGCTAATAAATGTACAGGTGATTTTAATTTTCCTGTTCATAGATTTTTGTGTTTTCCAAGTTATATAAATTACGTAGTCAGAAAATATATATTTTATAAAAATACAATCGAAGACTAGATGGTTGTTTCTCAAGAGTCAGGAGGATGGGTTGTACAGCCAAGAGAGCAAGATCTCCTTCTGTGAACCCCAGGCAGCATCCCCAGTGATCCAGGCAGCCCCCAGTCCTTTCCCAGTTCAGTGACTCTGCCATCTGTGATGATTAGTGTCTTTCAAAGTATCTTAGCCACAAGCTCTTTTTTTCAAACAAAAATATAGAGAAACACAATCTATTTAGCAAATATATATTATGGATTCTTCTTTAAGGATTAAACTGTGCTGATAGAAATGGAGTTAGAACCCTAGATCCTCACCCGTTAACCCACCATCCCATCTGAAAGCAACTCCCATAGTGCGTCTGGAACCCCTCTGGCTCTGGAAAACATACTTCTCCGCTGAACCTGTTGGGCCACCTCATTCTGGAAACTTGAACTCCAGAGGTTGCTCAGAGATGGAGCTCTGTCCGCTTACTATATATTAAGCAAGATAGTGATTTTCTTCATGTGCTCTAAATTTTTCTGCTAATCTCCTTCTTTACACCCAAAATCAATACACAAGACTAATCCATCTTATAATTGAGTATTCCTGTCTGACCAGAATGATTTATCATCTCAGAGGTGGCTTTCAGCTCGGAAGGGAAAGAGAAAGGTGTGTTTGTTTACACTTCTCTCTGAACTCCCTCGTTCCTACCCAGAGGTTAACAAATGCAATGCCCTTTTCTTACCCATCAAGCGGATGGGTAGAATGGTCGGCACTTTTGCGTCGTGGCCTGAGCCTTCTGCCCTCTCAGCTCCTGTGCTGCCCTGTTGCACTGGTCTCCTTCCGCATGTTCTTGTCTTCTTCTCGGCCTCATTGCTGACAGTTTTCCTTCGGCACTAGTTTCTGTTTGTGGGCTTCTGCTGTCCTCTTGCTTCGCTCTCTAGGCAGCTCATCTGTTTCCAGGGTTCAGTGATCACTGCATTCCGGATAGCGCTTGAGTCAATATATGCCTTCAGTCTCTCTTACAGGGTCCAGTGTCTTTGCTCCGTGTGTAGTCGATATCTCTCCCTTGGGTTCACATTAATTTTTCAAAGTCAACATGCCTAACTCTAGATCATGTTATCACCACTGTTTCCTGCTCTAAAATCTCTATTCTGCCAATGTCAATATTTTCTTTATCACCAAATTTAAAACCTTGGAATTTTATCTTTTATACTCTATAGTCACAAAAAATCTTTTTATTTTACCTTCAAAACTTCTCTGAGATGTGTCTTTGCTCATCACTCCATGTCATAGAATTTAAGAACACAATGCTTTCTTGTCACTTAGTTGTTAATAAATAAATATTTTCTGAATCTGGGCTTCCCTAGTGTCTCAGCTGGTAAAGAATTGACCTGCAAAGCAGGAGACCCGGGTTCGATCCCTGGGTCAGGAAGATCCCCTGGAGAAGGAAATGGCATCCCAGTGCTCTTACCTGGAGAATTCCATGGACAGAGGAGCCAGCAGGCCTACAGTCGATGGAGTTGCAAAGAGTCAGATAGGACTGTGAGACTCACTTTCACTTTTACTTTTCAAATCTGGATCTAGTCCAACTATGTCAGAAAAATTGTGAAAGTCATTAGCATTCTAAGAAATCTCTGATTCTTGGCTTCTGTTTCAACCACGTATTTAATACACTGTCAATTTAATAATGAAGATACCAATTTAATAATTCAATACTTCCACATATATAGATACAAAAATCCTCAACAAATACTAGCAAGTAGAATTCAGCAACATATAAAGAGGGTTATACAACATGACCAAGTGGGTTCATCCCAGGAATGTAATGATAGTTTAATAGCTAAAATCGATTAATATAGTATATTGATAGACTAGAAGACAAAAAATATTTAGTAATCTCAGATGCAGAAAAGAACTTTTGGCAAATGTCATACTTTTTCTGGATAGAACACTCAAACTGTCAATAAAAGGAGACCTTACTCAATTTGATAGAGCATCTACAAAAAAAAAACCTATAGCTAGCATCCTACTGAATGGTGAAAGATTGAATATTTTACACTAAGATCAGAAATAAGACAAGGATGTTGGCTTTCACCATTTGTTTCAGCATTAAATAGAGATTCTAACAAGGCAATTGGGTAAGAAAAAGAAATAAGGTATTCAGATTGACACGGGAGAAGTAACACTATCCATATCTATAAATGACATGAGATTGTATTTAAAAAATCCCAAGGAGTCAACTACAAGACTACTAGAACTAATAAACAGGTTCTACAAGTTGCTGGATCATCGAAAAAGCAAGAGAGTTCCAGAAAAACATCTATTTCTGCTTTATTGACAATGCCAAAGCCTTTGACTGTGTGGATCACAATAAACTGTGGAAAATTCTGAAAGAGGTGGGAATACCAGACCACCTGAC
>NW_011494824.1:4144314-4149891 GCF_000754665.1 Bison bison bison | reverse complement strand
GACCACCTGACCTCCCTCTTGAGAAATCTGTATGCAGGTCAGGAAGCAACAGTTAGAACTGGACATGAAACAACAGACTGGTTCCAAATAGGAAAAAGAGTATGTCAAGGCTGCATATTGTCACCCTGTTTATTTAACTTATATGCAGAGTACATCATGAGAAACGCTGGGCTGGATGAAGCACGAGCTGGAATCAAGATTGCCGGGAGAAATATCGATAACCTCAGATATGCAGATGACACCACCCTTATGGCAGAAAGTGAAGAGGAACTAAAGAGCCTCTTGATGAAAGTGAAAGAGGAGAGTGAAAAAGTTGGCTTAAAGCTCAACATTCAGAACACTAAGGTCATAACATCTGGTCCCATCACTTCATGAGAAATAGATCGGGAAACAGTGGAAACAGTGTCAGACTTTATTTTTTGGGGTTCCAAAATCAGTGCAGATGGTGATTGCAGCCATGAAATCAAAAGACGCTTACTCCTTGGAAGGAAAGTTATGACCAACCTAGAGAGCATATTCAAAAGCAGAGACATTACTTTGCCAACAAAGGTCCATCTAGTCAAGGCTATGGTTTTTCCAGTGGTCATGTATGGATGTGAGAGTTGGATTTGAAGAAAGCTGAGTGCTGAAGAATTGATGCTTTTGAACTGTGGTGTTGGAGAAGACTCTTGAGAGTCCCTTGGACTGCAAGGAGATCCAACCAATCCATCCTAAAGGAGATCAGTCCTGGGAGTTCATTGGAAGGACTGATGCTGAAGCTAAAACTCCAATACTTTGGCCACCTCATGCAAAGAGTTGACTCATTGGAAAAGACTCTGATGCTGGGAGGGATTGGGGGCAGGAGGAGAAGGAGACAACAGAGGATGAGATGACTGGATGGCATCACCGACTCGATGGATGAGTTTGGGTGAACTCCGGGAGTTGGTGATGGACAGAGAGGCCTGGCGTGCTGTGATTCATGGGGTCGCAAAGAGTCGGACACGACTGAGCCACTGAACTGAACTGAACTGAACTGCACAAGGTTGTGCAGTAGAAGAGCAATGTACACCCATCAGCTGCATTTCTGTACAGTAGCAATGAACAAATCAAACATGAAATTAAGAAAATAGTTCATTTGCAATAGCATTGAAAAGAATGAAACACTTAGTGTGAATTTAAGAAAAGAAGTACAAAAGCTATATTCTGAAAACTGTAAAGCACTTAAAGAAGACCTAAATAAATGAAAAGATATCCCATGTTCATGGATTAGAAGACAATATATTAAGATGGCAATAATCCCCAAATTGATTTATGAGTTTAATACACTTCCTAACAAAATTCCAGCTGACTCTTTGCCAGATTATTGATTAAACTGATCCTCAAATTCATAAAAAAAAATTTTTTTTCAAAGAACTCAGAGTAATCAAATCAATCTTGGAGAAAAAAACAAAAACATTGAACTACTCATACCTCCTGATTTCAAAACTTACTACAAATAATTACAATAATCAAGATACTGACTTAAGAATGTAGACATATAGATAAGTAGAATAGAATTGAGAGTCTGGAAATAAACTCTTACATATACAGTCAACTGATTTTCAACAAGAATGTCAAAAGCATTAATTAGGGAAGTAATAGTCTCTTCAACAAATGGTGCTGACACAACAGATATCCACATGCGAAAGAATGAAACTGAACCCCTACCTCTCACCACATATAAATGTAATTCAAAGTGAATCAAAGATCTAAACAGAAGTACTAAACTATAAACTCTTAAAAGAGAATATAGATGTAAATCTTCATGACCTTGGATGAAGCAGTGATTTCCTAGATATGACACCAAAGCATAAGCAGTACAGTAGAAATTAGATAAATTGGGATTCATTAAAATTTAAACCTTTTGTACCTCAAAAAACACCATCAAGAAAGTGAAAAAGACAATCCATAGAATGGGAGAAAATATTTGGACCTGATAAGGGACTTGTATCTGGAATATATAAAGAACTCTTATAAGTAAATAATGAAAGGATCTGAATATACTTTTCCCCAAAACAGAGGATATACAAGGGGCCAACAAACACATGAAAAGATGCTCAACTTTATTAGTCATCTGCTGCTGCTGCTAAGTCGCTTCAGTCGTGTCCAACTCTGTGCGACCCCAGAGACGGCAGCCCACCAGGCTCCCCCGTCCCTGGGATTCTCCAGGCAAGAACACTGGAGTGGGTTGCCACTTCCTTCTCCAATGCATGAAAGTGAAAAGTGAAAGTGAACTCACTCAGTCATGTCTGACTCCTAGCGACCCCATGGACTGCAGCCCACCAGGCTCCTTCGTCCATTGGATTTGCCAGGCAAGAGTACTGGAGTGGGGGAGATGCAAATCCAAACCATAGTGAGATAAAACTTCATACCCAATGGACTATAACAAAAGACAGGCAGTGGTAAGTGTTGACAACTATATGGACAAATTGAAACCCTCATACACTATCAGAGGGACATAACATGGTGGATATGTGTTCAAGCAACCTCAGATCCTGTAGTATTGTAGTATTTACTCTTGAAAAAAATCTGTGTATAAGTGGACCCATGCATTTCAAACCCATATTGTGAAAGGTCAACGCTAATAGCAAAAATAAATAAATAAGTAAAATAACCCTAATTCCTATTAAAGGGGAATGCATAAATAAAATGTGCTGTTTTATGTAACAAAATAGGAAATAATTAAAAGGAATAAACATACATATACATATATACATCATCTCTGAGCTCTAAAAAACACAGTAGTGGATAAAAAACGTCAAGTTGCAAAATAGATACAGCATAACACATACATGTACATTTCTAAAGTATAGAACTACCATGCGTTATTCCTTGACATATGTATCTGTTACTGTATCTTTAAATGGCTAAAAGATGCACTGAAATCGTGATGGCAGCAGCCACTGGGGTAATGGGTGAAGAGACTGGGATTGAAGATGGAGAAAAGGCATCTGACACTTCATCTTCATTGTACTACTTCTCTAATTAAAAGAAGCAGATATAACAAAATGTTAATATTTATTCATTCTGAGTGACAGCACACAGGGTGTTCATTATATTATTCTTTGTACTTTGCTTTTTGTTTAATTTCTCCCAGCGAATAAAACTTAAGGAGATAACAGCATCTTTCATCATTTAGTCTTAGACTTATTTATTGTTTAGGTATTTTATGTTCCTGTTTGCTTTAAAAGTAAATGTATATAAGTATAGCTGAGATAGCTACATTTCCTTCCTTTGTTTATATTCACAAAGCGTATTCCTTTTATTTAACATTCTTTGCTATCAAAATGTGGTTTTTATATACAAACTTGTGAGCAGTAGATTGTGAGTGCTCACAGTTCTACCACGGTCTGTATGTTAAGAATGTACTTCCTATGGGGTGTGTGTGTGTGTGTGTGTGTGTGTGTGTTTAGTCGTGTCCAACTCATCGCCACCCCTGGACCATAGCCCGCCAGGCTTCTCTGTCCATGGAATGTACAGTCAAGTGGACATCCTCACACACCTCGATTGCTAGAAGCATCCACTTGTATCGGAGCCAGCATAGCCACGAGCAAACAGAAACAAGAGGTCTAAAAGAGTTCCTCTTTGGTGCTGATGATTTGTTGGTGCTGACTGTTAAGACTGAAGGTCTGAAACCGCCGATGTTTATTGGCTCCGTCTGCAGTACGCCTCTCCGGGGTCATTGCCACAGTTCTGACAAGAGGATGGGACTCTGCCTTTTCCACCAGTAACAGAGCTTCCCTCACTAAACTGCGCACAGCACAGAAGTCCCGCGCAGGCAGGGTGGAGGGCACTCTCACAGTCCTTTATCACACAAAGGTGAGGCTGGGCAGATGGTGGCGAGCGCGCCTTCACAGACATACCACCCACTGCAGCTCTTAGGCATCTGATGGGGAGTCTGGCAAACTTTGGAGTTACACCCCACATTTGAAAAGTAACAGATGAATGTGGACTTAAAGCAGACTAATAATTACACAGTTAAGTGCTAAGGTGAGGTGTTTAAACATGCACAGGTAAGAGAGGGGGCACCTCCATACCTTACCTTTGGGGATTCACCAGGGTCTTCAACTGGAGTGGAACTCAGGTCTCTCTCCTCCCCACAAGCAGGAGCAGGAGGATGTTATCTAAAAGAAGGAACTGGGCATGCTCAATCTGGACCCTTTTGTCTGTCTAATTTTGGAGCCAGCCTGTCCCTGGGATATATGTCAATACACAAGGGTCAGTTATTAGCACGGCCTCCCTGCCACAGATCTAAAGCTGTGTTCTTTTCAACCAGCTTTATCACTAACAAAGGCCATATGTTTAGCCCCATCCGTCTGGCCTCTTACCCGTCAATTGGTTCCAAACTCAAGAGGGAAAGAGGGAGCAGGTACCATCAAGTGTCCCCCCCCCCGACAACCTGATGATCAATTAATGTAAAACCTCAAGAGTATAAATTAATATAACCCACTATATCAATGGGGTGCAGTACAGGTGGCGCAGTGATAAAGAATCCGCCTGCCAATGCAGGAGACACTGGTTCGATCCCTGGGTCGGGAAGATCCCCTGGAGAAGGTAATACCAACCCCCTCCAGTATTCTTGCCTGGAGAATCCCATGGACAGAGGAGCCTGATGGGCTACAGTCCATGGGGTCACAAGGAGTCTGACATGACTGAGCACACATGACCACATGACATCAACCAATAATATGTATATACACCAGAATGATCTTATCTGAATAGTTAACTGAGCATTGCTCACTTACTTTTAGATTTCATAAGTGGGGTTAAAAAAATAAATGTACGATTTATTATGGCATGCTTGAATAACTTGAGACAGACTCCATTAAGATGTACATTTTATAATGTATCATATATCTACATAGGTATACAAGTGTACACAGATTTATTTAACTCAATCATGCAATAGCAAAAACAAAAGGTACCATAAAAAAGAAACCCTGCATGCTGTCACAGTACACAGGTCTGCAAATGGCCATCTGTACATTGGCAGAACACAGTGGTTTTAAGGTTGAATTAATGTTCTAATCTCTTTGGGATTTCCTTTATATTTGTGGTGTTTTATGACTGATGTTCCATGTAACTTGAGCTCTCTGTTTATATTTAATAGAAGATTCATTCCTGTGGCAGGATACACATTTACGCTCCAGTGTTGAATAAAAGCTACTGTTCTGCAGGAGGGATATAAAACGTTGATTTATAATGACACGTTCCAATAACAGTGATCTAATTCTTCCAAACCCTCTCTCCAGGTCCTGGGAACAGCATGTCTCTGGCCAAGGATGAGTCTTCCCTTCTGGAATATTCAGCCTTCAACATATCTATCCATGCTGCTATTAGACACCAGAACTGGAAACTGCTCACAGGCTACCCAGGTAGAAGGCTTAGCATCTCCCACCAGAACAGCTGGGAGATTTTCCAAAGAATAGCTGCCTTTCGCAGAACACCATCTCTGGACTGCTGAATGAGAGGGAGGGGTGTAATCTTGTCCTACATTTTTAAAAATTAGGAACTAACTGTTGAGGTGGTGGTGGGGCAGGCGGAGGCTTCCTAGGTGGC
>NW_011494824.1:4139230-4144014 GCF_000754665.1 Bison bison bison | reverse complement strand
GGGGGGAGGGTGAGAGGAAGAAACACAGCTCTAGGGCTTCGTGGAAAATAAGGATTTCAGATACACATGGCCGGCAAGCACAATACGTCTAGCTGCCAAAGACAGTCTCTGAAAGGGACATCTTCAACCAAGGGTATAGTAGGGAAAAGGGGTTGCTTCCCCTGAGCACATTCTTTAGAGGTGACATCTTTTAAATATTTTTATGGTGTGTGGTTTGACGGTTAAGACTGTGATGCAATTAAGCAGTGTTTATAATGAGGCCCTTTTTGATGTTTGCAGCAAGACAGTCCTTCATTGTTTGTGACTGTCCCGTGTTTGTAAGACATTTTAGCATCCCTGGCCCGTGACTACTAAATGACAGTTGTACACACCCGAAGCACCGCCCCCAAGTTCACTGTGACAACTAAAAATAACCCCGCTACACACACACATATACACACACACACGTGCACACACACACAGATATACACACATGCACACACACATACACACACATGTGCACACACACAGAAATATACACACACATGCACACACATATACACTTGTGCACACATACACACTTGTGCATGCACACACATACACATGCACACACACGCATGCACACACACGCGTGCTCTTTCCTGGAAGCCCCAGCCCCACTGTGAAGCAGTGAGACATGTTTAGTTAAAGCCCCAGAAGTCAGAGTCTGAGAAAGATCTAGACGTAGCATCAAGGGCCACGTTTTTTTTTAATATGTCCACAACCCAGCTCAACCTTATCCCCTAGACTCCGTCCTTGAAGATAGATCCTACCTACAATGCTTCTCCTTAAATAAACTGTTGTATTTCTTTGCCAGGCTGTGGTCACTGGTTTCCCCCACCATCTCAGTATAATGTTTCCGTGATACCCTCATCGGACCCACCAGCCAAGACCCTCTGGCTCTTTGACATTGACCAGGACCCCGAGGAAAGGCATGACCTGTCAAGAGAATATCCCCACATCGTCAAGAAGCTCCTTTCCCGTCTGCAGTTCTACCAGAAACACTCCGTGCCTGTGTACTTTCCGGCACAAGACCCCCGCTGTGATCCCAAGGCCACTGGGGCCTGGGGCCCTTGGATGTAGGATTTCCGGCAGCCTGGAGGGCAGCCTGAAAGCCTCTCTGTTTGCAAGCTGGACTCCAGGCCTTTACTCGTGTGATTCTTGTCTGTCTGTTCTCCCAGCCTGGGTTCTCTGGGCCCTGCTCTTGCTCCTAAACCACGCTGAGTTGTCTAATTTCAACCCTTAGTGCAATTGAGGTGCTGATAAAATCTGAACACTGATGCTGTTGGCTGGGGTATGTGTCCAGAGGAGAGGGTGACTGGGTTCACCCTCCCTTGCCTGATTATCTGCGGGATTGCTGGGAATTTGACTTAAAAGAGGAAGTTACCGAGTCTTGGAGGCTGGAGCAGCTGGTTCTTTTTGCCTCACAAGTCAGATGTTAGATTTCCCTCTGCAATAGCCGGGTTTTATTGGAGTGACTCACGTTTCTTGTAACAAATGAAAGGGTTAGTCAGTCGCTAATGGTTCTGTTGGCCACGGGTTCTCCCTGCCTGAGAGATCCTGCTCAGGCGTGCCCCGTGAGTAACCCGCCTTGGTTCCCCCCTTGCTCACGCATCTCATCACTCACCTCATCACTCATCCTGTCATGGAGCATAAGGCTCGTTTCATTATTAACATGAGTTTGGCAATACGCCTATTCCTTAGTTTGGGGCTTTACGATTAAGAAATGTGTTTTTATCCCCCAGTTTTTCCCAACCGTTGCTCATCTTGTCTGGACTGCCAGCTACCCCCACACCCTCTGTGGTTCTTTTTCTGCCCTTTCTTCTGATTCAGGCTTCCTGCGCCTGGGAAGGCTGCTTTGCTTCTCCACTCTGAGCACCACTGGTCTGTGATACACTGCTGAGGCCTGCCTCCCTTCTGCCCCTGGCCCTGAAGCTAGAGCGCTACCCAGAGAGACGGCGAGTCTAGCTCTGTGGGCACGTTCATGGCAGCACTCGGGTCTCTGTCATCTGCTTGGAGATGTTTTTTTCTAGTTGCATGGAGTTTATTCTCATGATTGTGGCTAAGTGTCAAAACATATTTAGTTGCACTGCTCTTCCCTAGAAGTGAGGAGAAACCTTGGGAAAGGATAATACTGTCCTGAGGTGATGCAAGTAGTAGGCAGTTTGAAAAAGGATATGGCCTGCATGTGGGTACTGGACCTCGATAACACAGAAGAAGGCGTACCCATGGTTCTCTATTTTCTGTTTTACTGCTTGTATTGAGGTTGGGGGAAGAGGATACACAGTTTGATCTTCCAGCTCTTTCTCAGCCCCACCAATGTCCTACTAACATGAACCAGTCCAGATGAGCTTCAAAGAGTGTCAAACTCAGGAAAATATGGCCAAAATCTACATACCCTTTTTTTTGCATTAACTCCACTGTTTCATTCAATGCTTATCTCCAATGCCTGGATCAATGCCTGCTGTGTGGAAGGCACTGAGTACACCTTTCTAAAAAATAAGTGAGTGAATGAATAAGTGAGCAAGTCTCACATCAGGGAAGATGCTAGTTTAATGAGCTGAGTCCTGGGCTGAATATAAATATCTTCCAACCGTCACTTTTCTGTTCTCAGGCTGCCCTCCTGGGGCAGGAGCACAGTGCACATATCTGGGCAGTCTAGGACACCATAGTGAAGTTGTGATGTCTTCCAGAGGGAGAAGGGCAAGAAATATGCCCTCTGCAGGGACTCTTCTGCCAATAATCCTTAGTTCTCGTCTGCAGAGGACACTGGAAGCTAAAACCACCGAATAATACAATATAGGTCATGGCACAGCTGTCCTTCAGTTCAGCAGCAATATCCTCTGGTGACAACTGGTTTGTGTTAAAATACAATGAATGGAAAGAAACAGTGCTAGAACTAATGACCCCTGTTACCAGCCTGTATCCCACGCCTGGGCTGGCAGGCAGCTGGCCAAAATGCTTCTAACTCACTCCCAAGCCTGTGGCAGATATTATGAATAACTGAGCCCAGTGTTCCTTCTGGAGCCTTCTAACCCCGGGGTGGAAGCACTGTTGATACTCTAAGATTGGAGGCCATCACTACATAATAGCTGTTCTCTCCCCATGCTGTGCTCCCAACAGCTGCTCCCAATCCTAGGTCCTTGATTGCTGGGTACCGTGCAGATGTTCTGCACGCGATGGACTCAAAAGGAATCTTAAAGACCAATTTTTTGGTAAAACTTTTACTTGAGATCTTATGTTATCCATAGTAGAACGTCATTGGGTTTTCTCATTCTGTACAGGAATGTAAACAGATTCATAGGTTGTCACTTGAAGTATTAACGGTGTTTCTTTCTGATTTGGTTTACCTATGGTTTTGTTTATTCCATTTTCTTTTTACTACCTGATTACTCCAGATGTAGGGGACAAAAAATTAAATTTATCTTTGGAAATGTGTCAGCCATGAGTATGGGATTTCCATTTGGGAGATGAAAAGTTTCTGGAACCAGATAGTGGTGATGGTTGTACAACATCATGAATGCACTTAATGCCTCTGAATTGTACTTTAAACGGTTCGAATGATAAATTTTAAGTTGTATAGTTTTTAACCACAATTCCAAAACTGTGTTGGCCTGTTTTGTATCATGTGAATTTTAACTGAAAAAAACTATTAAATAAATATAACAAAAAATATCAGAGCTGAAAAAAAATGTGTCCATCATTGCCTCCAAAGACACACAATATCCTATTTTATCCTACAAAATCGGAGGAAGGTCAGGAGACGGTAGGAGTAAATATAAAGTGATAATAAGGGAATGTATTAGTTTTCTATTGCTGTATAATAAATTACCCCCAAATTTAACAGCTTAAAACAATGAAGATTTGTTATGTTAAACATTATATGAGAGTCAGAAGTTTAGGAGTGGTTTACCTAGTTGGTTCTGGCTCAGGGTCTCTCATGGAATTGTATTCAAGCAATTGTCCAGGGCGACATTCCTCTGAGGGGATCACAACAATCTGTGGAAAATTCTTGAAGAGGGGAATAACAGACCACCTTACTGCCTCCTGAAAAACCTGTAGGCAGGTCAAGAAGCAACAGCTAGAACCAGATATAGAACAACAGACTAGTTCAAAATTGGGAAAGGAGTACGTCAAGACTATATTGTCCCCCTGCTTATTTAACTTCTATTCAGAATACATCATGCAAAATGCCAGGCTGGATGAATCACAAGCTGGAATCAAGATTTCCAAGAGGAATATCAACAACCTCAGATATGCAGATGACACCACCCTAATGGCAGAAAGCAAAGAGGAACTAAAGAGCCTCTTGATAAGGGTGAAAGAGGAGAGTGAAAAAGTTGGCTTAAATCTCAGCATTCAGAAAACTAAGATCATAGCATCCAATCCAATCACTTCATGGCAAATAGATGGGGGAAAAGTGAAAAATGACAGACTTTATTCTCTTGAGCTCCAAAAACACTGCAGATGGTAGCCATGAAATTAAAAGATGCTTGCTCCTTGGAAGCATGATGTGCTTGGAAAAGCTATGACCAACATGCTGCTGCTGCTGCTGCTGCTAAGTCGCTTCAGTCATGTCCGACTCTGTGCAACCCCATAGATGGCAGCCCACCAGGCTCCCCTATCCCTGGGATTCTCCAGGCAAGAATACTGGAGTGGGTTGCTGTTTCCTTCTCCAATGCATGAAAGTGAAAAGTGAAAGGGAAGTCGCTCAGTCGTGTCTGACTCTTAGCGACCCCATGGACTGTGGCCCACCAGGAGCCTCA
>NW_011494824.1:4136075-4139130 GCF_000754665.1 Bison bison bison | reverse complement strand
TCGCTCAGTCGTGTCTGACTCTTAGCGACCCCATGGACTGTGGCCCACCAGGCTCCTCCATCCATGGGATTTTCCAGGCGAGAGTACTGGAGTGGAGTGCCATTGCCTTCTCCATATGACCAACATAGACAGCATATTAAAGAGCATAGATATCACTTTGTTGACAAAGGTCCATATAGTCAGAGCTATGTTTCTTCCAGTAGTCATGTATGGATGTGAGAGTTGGATCATATAGAAGGCTGAGTGCTGAAAAATTGATGCTTTTGAACTGCAGTGCTGGAGAAGACTCTTGAGAGTCCCTTGGACAGCAAGGAGATCAAACCAATCAATCCTAAAGGAGATCAACCCTTTAGGATATTCATTTGAAGGAATGATGCTGAAGCTCCAATACTTTGGCCACCTGATGCAAAAAGCTACTCTGATGCTGGGAGAGATTGAAGACAGGAGGAGAAGGGGATGACAAAAGATGAGATGGTTGGATGGTATCACTGACTCAATGGACAGGAATCTGAGCAAGCTCCAGGAGATGGTGCAGGACAGGGAAGTCTGGTGTGCTGCAGTCCGTGGGGTTGCAAAGAGTTGGACATGACTGAGCAACTGAACAACAGACCTCTGAAGGCTTGACTGGAGTTGGAGAACCCACTTCCAAGATGACTCACTCACAAGGCTCTTGGCTGGAGGCCTGAGTTCCCTGCTCTGTGGGCCTCTCCATGGGCTGAGTTATATCCTCACACGTGGTAGCAAGCTTCCAGAAGAACCAGAAATCCAAAGAGAGAAAGGGGGAGCTGCAGTACCTTTTATAATCTGGTCTCCAAAAGCATGCACCGTCTCCTCCACCTTTTTTCACTTCCTTAAAAACAAGTCACAAAGTGCAACCCATACACAGAGGAGGAGAATTAGGCTCCGCCTCTTAAAAGAAGTGTTAGATTTATGGATACATTTGACACCATTACAGACAACAGAGGAGAATGGGCACAGGTAGCTTCCTGGGGAATAAACTGTCTAATCAAGCCCACATGCATTTATCAAATGCTGCTGTTTGAAGAGAAAGGGTAGAAAAATCATCCAGCTTTGCTCTTTTGTGGCAGAATGACCATGGACAACTCATTGAAACTTTTCTGTGCCTCAGTTTTCCCCTGGTGAAATGATGGGTTGGAGTAGATAATCCCTAACTTCTCTTACACCCCTAGCGTCCAGGACAATGACTGGCACAGAGGAGATGTTCAATATATGTCGGTTGATTGACTCTCAACTGACTGAATTCTAATGCAAGGGTGAGAAATAGTAATGATAAAAATTGCCTGAGCCTGTGCTCAGTCTTTGAGAAAAGAACTAATCTGGTGATGGAAGGCAGCTCAGTGCTTTCCTTGTGGGGGAAGGACACTGACTAGGGAGGAAACCCTGAAACTTTTTAGGAATCAAAAAATTCTCTGTATCTTGATCTAGTGGTCTTTCCATGGGTATGATGTATACATGGTGTGCTGCTGCTGCTGCTAAGTCGCTTCAGTCGTGTCCAACTCTATGTGACCCATAGACGGCAGCCCACCAGGCTTCCCGTCCCTGGGATTCTCCAGGCAAGAACACTGGAGTGGGCTGCCATTTCCTCCTCCAATGCATGAAAGTGAAAAGTGAAAGTGAAGTCGCTCAGTCGTGTCCGACTCTTAGCGACCCCATGGACTGCAGCCTACCAGGCTCCTCCGTCCATGGGATTTTCCAGGCAAAAGTACTGGAGTGGGGTGCCATTGCCTTCTCCGATCCATGGTGTATCCATACATAAAAATTCACTGAGGTCTTGTACGCTTGATGCACTTTATGGTTTATATGTTACACGTAATTTAAAAGTACTTGATAACAAAAATACCTGCCCTTAGAGCACAAAGCTCACTACCTGTGTAGTGAGAATGTACCTGGAACACACAAACATTTGTAAAAAAAAAAACAAAATTCTAAATGCTTTGAGGAAATCTACTATTTGAAGAAGACTTTTGTGAATCCTTTTGAAAATACAAATTTAGGATTTTTTATTTACAAAACCTGAATACATCCATTTAGGTTTCCTAAACTGACATTTGCTACCCAGGGTTTCCTGAAGTCATGACACCCCAGGACCAGTGCTGGGGGGGGCAGGTAGAGACCAGGAAACGGCACACACTGAGGCTGTGGCTTGGGGCTCATCATTGTATTCTGTAGCACCAGGTTATTTCCAGCTCAACAATTCTTAAGAAAATTCCAGCCAGTACTAAATGTGTTCAAGTAGTAATTATCCTTCCCAATCACCACTTAAGCTTTAAAATCTATTTTTTGTCCAAACTCCTCATCACGCAGAGGAGTTTTCACTTTGGTAGATTGGTTCATTTTCAAGCTGCTGAGAGACCAGTCTGCTCACTCTGTCTTCACCCCTTACTGATCAGGGGAGCACGTGGGTTTGACTGACACAGACGTACCTGCCACACGCCTTTCACCTTTGCCCTGTTGCCGTGGGCACCACCCACCAGATGACACAAAGCAGGGAGGACAGCAAGGCTCACGCTGCCCTGGGCCTGTCAGGGCTCTGTGACCACCAGGAACCTGAAGAGACAGTTTCATTCCCAAACTAATTCACTCAGGATACCAATAGATGAGCTTAAGATATTTCATGTAATATCCTTTATTATTTTTCTGATAATAATAATTTTAATCCCATTAGTGAAGTATAGATGATCTCAGAAGTGTTATCCTAAAGGAGCATAACTCCCCCGCCCCAACTCCAGGTCTCAACAGAGGGGCTAATGTGCCGTCAATCACATCACGAGGTAGGCACCAGCCTCTTATTCTCACCAGGGTCTTGCAGAGCAGAGCAGAGGAGAGGAGATAAACACACATGTGCCACCCCTGTGGGGTGAACAGGATGGATCGTGTTTTTATTTACATTAAATGAATCAAGTCAAAGCTTAGATTACCCCTGTGCCAGGATGTTGTAGTTCTTGTTGGGCTCATTCACGTCCGCACCATGATATGTACTGGAGGCCAGGACCAGGGCAGCTGATGGCAGCAGGGTGGTGCGGGGGCACTGAAT
>NW_011494824.1:4135681-4135975 GCF_000754665.1 Bison bison bison | reverse complement strand
GAATCAGACCCCACCCCCCAGGAATCTCACCCACCGGGGAGCACAGGCGGGAGCCCAGCAGACAGGAGGAGGACGGGGTCCTGGGCAGGCAGAAGGGAACTGGAGGGGCTCAGAGTCAGAGGCAGTGCTCCTCTGCGCCTGGCAAGGGAATTCATTTGACTTTAAATTTGAGCTGCTCGTTTTTGTTCCACTAATGAGAACAGTGTGTTTGCTCTATATAAACTATTTTTACATTTGATTAGAGGAGCCCCTGATCTGTTAGGGAAAGCGCTGGTTTGGTATGAAAACATCATT
>NW_011494824.1:4122540-4135581 GCF_000754665.1 Bison bison bison | reverse complement strand
AAAACATCATTTTGGGGGCTACACAAGAGGGCATCTGGTTTTTCCTGGTTCTTAAGCCAGAGCTTGAGTGAAAATCTTTGGACTTAAATGCATGCAAGTGATAGACATATGCAGCCTCCACATCCAGGAGGAGACGGGTCCTTCGCAGTGGGGCCTGCCTGTGTTCTATCACCGAGGCCCAAAGGTACTCCTTCCCTGCAAAGACATGGCTCCCCAGGCAGCCAGAGCCAGGAGGATGCACACGGCGCCTTAGCGTCCCCCCCAGATCTCTGTGGCCCCCATAGGCCCTTTCACTGCTGAATGTCTTAGCATGCTGCTGCTGCCGCTGTTTCATCATTTGGTCATGTCCAAATCTTTGTGGCCCCATGGACTGTAGCCCGCCAGGCTCCTCTGTCCATGAGATTTCCCAGGCAAGAATACTGGAGTGGGTTGCCATTCCCTTCTCCAGGGGTCTTCCCAACACAGGGATCGAACCTGCATCTCCTGCTTGGCAAGCAGATTCTTTACCACTGAGCCACCTGGAAATACATGTCTTAAAATGGTGCTTTTCCTTAAATTCACAGATCTTTATTAGAATAAATAATTTAAAGGGATTTTTTTTTAACCACTGGGGTAAGGGGGAAACTAATGCAATGGGTTGTCATAAAAATACAATAATGCTCTTAATAAATACACACAGTAAGTACTCAGTAAATAAATAAATTGCTCTTAAATTAGCTCTCAGAACTGCTCCTGGCCTGGAAGGAAAGAGTACTGAAGGGTTAATAACTTTTGTAGTAAATGGTTCAGTGTCACCAGTGCCAGGGCTGTGACTTTGGCAACCCTGGCCTGGAGACAAGGAAACTCCCCGAGGGCGGGCCCGCTGGTTCCCTGTGTGCCCAGGCCCCCCAGGGGTGCTGGGTGATGCTCCACCTGACTGGTAACTACTGGTCCTCTCCGCCTGCCGTTTCCTCCAAGAAGAATCACAGCTGTGCTCTTCTTCTCACAGTTTGTTTTGCTCGTGTGCCCGGAGACCCCAAAGCAAGGGAAGCATTCACAAGGAGATAAACGTATAAACACAAGAAGAAACCAACACACACATCCTCTGCAGGACAGTCGGGAAATCACACAGGATCCGACCAAAGGAAGAAGCCAGGAAAGTCAATAAACAAGTTGGAGGAGACGCAATGTACAGAGAAGAAATAAACACTGAGAGGAGGAAAAAAGATGCAACATGGAAGGTCTTGAGTTAAAAAGTTCCCTGAGCCTCTATTTCCAGGATTGTATCTGAGGTCCCAGGGATCAGAAAGTCACCCTCCCAGGAGACTCTGTGTCACCAATGCCTCGAAATTTCTCCTCTCTGCTACAGCCCTCTCTCATCCACTCGGTGCCCACATGGGCCTTGTTCTGAGTCGTGTAATTTTCAGGGAGGCCATGTTTTGCTAATTATTGAGGCAAGGCAAGGAATCAACCTTCCTTGAGGACACGCTGTATGCCAGACACGGTTTGACTTTTTACAATGACTACCAAATTGCTCTCAGTAATATCTCATCATGAGATAAATGGTCTTACCATTTTAGAAAGAATTTTGCATAAAGTCCCACAGCCAGTAGAGTTGGAAGTGAAATAGAATTTGCTCTTAAAAAGCCCCTACCCCTCTACTCTGTCTCTCTGTAACCTCTAGTCCCCAGATTCCTTCCCTTCCCTGTGTCCTGTGCCTTTAAGGATCATTTGCAGGGAGTCCTGTTCTGACTATTTAGGGCTGAGGAGCCTCAGGTGAGTAACACCCAAAACTAGAGTCAGAAGGTTGGCTCGGCACAGCGCTGGGATGTGTGGAAGTCAGAGAAGCATGTGAAGAGACAGGTACGGCAGTTCAGCAAGAGCTATGAGAATCAGAGGGTAAGAAGCTAATGGGAAGCTTAGAATATAAAACACATTTGAAAAGAGTTGGAATTCCTCAGCCTGGAGAGGAAGTTTATTCATGTTTTTTCATATATTTCGTAGGAAAACCGCTTTCCCCCACGCAGGTCTGTGTGGCTAGTGACCATCTTCCCAGTGAACACACAGACAGAACTCACAGCACAGTGCCCAGGCTAGGAGAGGAGACCAACAGGTGGGTTCTCAAAACACACTGAAGCTTCTCTTGAGGGTGCTGGCTGCAACATGGAATTGAAGTCCTATCTTGTTCTGTGACCAGGACTTGTTTCTGGTCAGCTGGTCTCTAGTTACAATCAGGTACCATCTTGCTGAATGCTGGAAGGGGATGTGGTTCTCACTAGCCGCCCTGAATACTGCCTTTTAAATAATGTCAGTAGAACCCCATTCCTCCTCTGTGTTTAGGGCTCTGAGATGAAGCATAACAAACACTTGGGATACAGATATTCTGTAAAGTTCTGTTCGTAATGATTTCTCTTTGGGGTTTGGGATGAAAGAAGCTGATGCAGAGGTTAGCCTGTGTATGTGGACTTTCTTATGAGGAATATTGCTTTATGAGGATCTCGCCTTAAAAAGAGGAATGCAAATAATGACTGCGGTTCAGATGGTATATTTTGGTTTAAATTGTTATATAGAGAGCTCTGTGTTGGTCAGCAGGACCTGGTTAGAGAAATGCTTTGATTTCTGTAGTTAATTAAACATTGTTGCCTTAAGTCAAAAGTTAAGTGGCTGAGCTGTAGTAAATTATGCTCCCAACTCCTCTTATAGGCTGGGACGGAAAGACGTTCGTGAGAGGTCATTCCCTGCTTCTTATACAGCGGTCGGGGGTATCTCCTCCTGAAGGCAGGGTCTGGTCTGATGCTGAAGGAGGGCTGGACTGCTGCGGGGCTGCTGAGGGCTTTCAGATTAAGTCATCGCACCGATCACCCCTGTGCACAGCCACCCTGTCACCGCGCAGAGCTGAGTCGGGATGTACTTAGAGCGCCGGACGGAGGAGGAAGGGCGCTCTTGAGACAGGATGGCAGTGTGCAGTGAGCAGAGGTGCCACCACCACCCTCTCTTCCTTTGTCACTGATGTTTTACACAGAACACCAGTTGTGACTAGAGCTTGACCTTTTCCTAGTACTTACTACCGAATGATTTCAGAATTCTCGCTGCTTTGACAGGCTTTAGAGTGGCTCATTGTTTTGTCTTTCTTTCAGTACCAGAAGGTTGAACTTTCTCATATATTTATTGGTTCCTATGGCTCTTTTTTGAGTGGCCTGATCTGGTCCCCCCCCTCTGCCTGCTCCAATTCCCTGGCCCTGTCATGGGGGCGGAGAGGGGAGACTGGGGTGAACAGTAGCTCTAGCTGAGGTTCGTGCAAGGCAAAGGCAGCCTTTGGACCTGAACCATCACCTCAGCTGAAGCTGCCAGTCCTCCCGTTTCTAGGTGGTGCATTTCAAGTGGTCCTTGCTTTATCCTCTGTCTTTGGAACTATGTCAGGAGGCAGGTAAAAGAGAAGGAGAGGGGCGGGCAAGAGCCTTTTCCTTTCTCATGGACAGAGCCGAACTGAGACTTCTGAGCCCCCTGGGAAGGCTAATAATTTGGTGCTCTTTAAAGTGATGTTTTTCAATTTTGGAATATTAATATTGGGATCAGAGCACTGGGGGAAGGGGCGGGGGGAGCTGGAGAGGCAGGGTCACTGGCAGCTGCTCAGTCACGTCCCCTGTGACCCCAAACTCACCAAGTCCAGCCCCAGTGGCATACCCCTCTGGCAAAAGCAAAGCCCTACAGGTGACTGGCTCGCCCTTCTCAGAGGCAGTTTAGCAACCCTTGGCTTCTTATAAAGCATATCACTTGGGGTGATCTCACCCCCCAAGGGCCATAGCCTA
Organism: Bison bison bison; assembly: GCF_000754665.1. Taxonomy (NCBI): domain Eukaryota; kingdom Metazoa; phylum Chordata; class Mammalia; order Artiodactyla; family Bovidae; genus Bison; species Bison bison. The sequence goes on along the minus strand of NW_011494824.1, from coordinate 4,131,793 downwards.
CCCAACTCCACACAGAAGCAGATTCTGGCGACCACACCTGTCTCCCTGGCGCCCATGCTTTCATACCTTCGGACCCTCACCCAGGGGCTGGTCCATCCCTGAGTCTGGAGTTACTCTGCACGGGAGCCCCGAAGCCCCTTTGCTCCAAGCCAGCCTCAGCGGAGGAGGCCATTGCTCTCTGGATAAACAACTTATTATAACTGAAAACTCTCATTCCACTTTTAGCCTCTCCCTTTCCAGTATGAATAACCCCAGTGCCTTTCATCTGACTCTGCACTTCGGTCAGCTCTTCCAACCTGCCGGCACGCCCATGATTCCAGGCTTGACCTGGGCTGGCCTCCTGGCATAGTTCCCTCCCTCCTCTCTGCTCTCTGCTGGTCTAGCTCATCTTTCAGGTGTAAACTTAAAAGTTTCTTTCCCTAGCCCTGCTGCACTGGAACTCTGTTCCGGACGTGCCCCTCTCCTGTAAAAGAGAATGTCACACTTACTGCTATTCGTGTATAAATGCCTGTCTTCCCCACCAGGCGGAAGTCTCCTGTCTGGTTTGTTTCACGGAACATCTTTGTCTTATCTAGCATGCTTGGCATTTAGACAGGACTCATTGAATGAATGTTCCGTTTGTTGAATTCAAAGGACATACCTTCTGATTTCAGGATGACCCTGCAGTCCCTGACTTCAAAGCACGGCCCCCGTCCCCACCCCTCCCACCAACCTGCAGACCATGTTTACTCAGCCCGATGGCAGCCTCGCCCCATTGCCTGCTCCGGGGAAGCATGTGTCTGCAGCCTTGGCTATCTTCAAAGGGTTTTGTTTGGATCAGCTGGAAGGACTTCAGCACCTTCATCAAATCAGGGTGAACATTACATTGTCCAGACTCCTCAGGCAGGTTTTGTTTACCCTGGGATCGCCTCCAAGATATCAGCTGATGGCTTCAAATTCTTTTTATGGTCTCACATTTGGACAGACTCAGATTTTCCTCCTTCATCTTCCAAACCTTCCCTAAGATTTTCTCCCTTTGTTTGTTCAAGCTTTTTTGTAAATGCTTTTCCCCACATGACTTTCTCTGCAGACCACTGGCTACGTAGCTTCCACCTAGTGCTGTGAAGTCCTGCGATGGCAGGGACTAGCTGCAAAGGGCAGGTGTCATGTTTTCTGATGCTCCCAGTTATCCATCCATCTTTTCCCCTTTCACAGCGTGGAAGTTGGTGGTTTATTTGGTGCAGACATAGTGGAGGTAAACTAATGGTTTCCTGAAGGAAAGTGGAGTGGGAAATTTATTTGTAAGGTGGGGGTTGCGATTAATAGAGATCCAAGTTCAGTCGCCAAGTGCAGACTAGGATAGCCTGAACCTCAGGGAAAAGTGTTGATACACATATACTTAGGGGACTTCCCTGGAGGTCTAGTGGTTAAGACCCTGTGCTTCAGAAGGACACAGGTTCAATCCCTGGTCAGGTAACTAAGATTTTGCATGCTACTGGAAAACACACGCACGCACACACGTATTTAAAATACACACGTACATTTGATGGGCACCTACTGTGTCTAGCATGGGTGGTAATGAAGATATGTAAGCCATGGTCTTCACCCTCAAGAAGCCTAAGTCTGCTAAGACAATGGCAGTGCAGAATGGCGAGTGCCGGGTAAGGCAGGGGAGGGAGGAGTCAAAGACACAGAGAGTAGACCATTTGGGTTACATGCATGTCCCCTGACGTGTGGCAATGGCACCTAGAAAGCCAGTTTTAAAAAGCCTCAAATCCCTGGGGCCCAAGGTCACAGGTGTCTTCCTGGTCATCAAGATTTATTGGATAGCCTCATATTTTTCTCCCAGCTGGACTCAAACCAAGAGTCAGAAAACCACCCCCCGCACAATACCCCTGCCTCACATACTGATTACCTATTGCTGTGTAAGAAATTACCACAAAATGACATATAGAGAAAAAATATTTACTATGTTAATACAAAGAATGTTGCCTATCATCCACTCATATAAAGATCAAGTCATTAGCCACTGTGATTGCTGATTGACAGCGTACACCATGAAAGAGATGCAGGATGAGGCACTTTGTGCTTTGGGGGAAAAGGCCCCTGAGAGAGCTAGATATGTCTCAGGAAAACTTGTTTTGTGAACCTGGATTCTTGCATCTTCCCATACTTAGAAAAGCACTGAAATCATTAACTGAGATAACTCATTAGGAGCATCTGCTGAGATGTCTTCTTGATTGCATGCGCCCCTCAGCCAAAATCACAGATAGACAGACCTTCCCCCGCTTCAGAGCAGCTCCTCAGAGCTACTGCAGAGGCCGTCTCCCAGGCTCTCATCCTCAGAAAGACTCAATTCACAGCAGAGGCCGTCTCCCAGGCTCTTGTCCTCAGAAAGACTCAATTCACAGCAGAGGCCGTCTCCCAGGCTCTCGTCCTCAGAAAGACTCAATTCACAGCTCTGACATGTTTTTAAAATGGAATATAGTTGCTTTCCAAGGTTGCATTAGGTCCTGCTGTACAACAAGGTTAATCGGCCACGTGTATACAGATATCACTTCGTCCTTGGATTTCCTTCCCGTTTAGGTCACCACCGAGCGTTGAGTAGAGTTCCCTGTGCTGTACAGTTACCTATTTTACACATGGTATATGCGTGCATGCTAAGTCACTTCAGTCATGTCAGCTCTTTGCAACCCTATGGACTGTAGCCCGCCAGACTCCTCTGTCCATGGGGATTTTCCAGGCAAGGATACCTGAGTGGGTTGCCATGCCCTCCTCCAGGGGATCTTCTTGACCCAGGGATCGAACCCACATCTCTTGTGTCACCTGCATCGGCTGGCGGGGTCTTTAGCACTAGCACTCCCTGGGAAGCCCAGTAGAGTATACATATGCCAATCCTAACCTCCCAGCCCATCCCAAGCATCTCCCTCCTTGGCATCCATATCACAGCTCTTACATCGCTTCTTTACGTAGTCAACAATCCCCTCCCATTTCTGAGGGTCAGGAATCTGGGTGCATCTTGCCTGGGTGTCCCTGGCCAAGGATTCTCATGGGGCGCCCGTCTTAACGAAGACATGATTGAGTTGCGGAAGGAGAGTGGCAGGATTCAAGGGAGAGCTGAGGACCCATTATAGAAGCCATAATCTTTTATCACCTACTTTATCTGAAGTGACATCCATTACTTCCGCCACGTTCTGTGTGTTAGAAGTGAGTCACTAAATTCAGTCCATTTTCAAAGGGTGTGGTGCCAGGGGCAGGGACCCCTGGGGGCTGCCTTCGGGGCTGCCCACTGTGCCCTCTCCGGCCCTGTTCTCCCTTTCTCATTGCCACTTCAGGTTGTGGTGTGCTTATAAAAAGGACTGGTGATTGCATCCCTCTTTTCTCTGTGTCGCCAAGAGTGGGGAATGGCCTTGCATCATGTCAGCGTGTCAGGCTGGATGTTCTGCTTGTACAGATGGGGGACCCAGAAGCCTTGGTGGGACTGGCAAAGCCTCCCTCACAAGAGGCCAACTACTGAATGGGAGGTGGTAAGTTTAGGAAGAGGTTGTTTCTGAATGTGTTTGGCTAGAGGAGAGCCATTTTTCAAATTATGACTTAACACCCTGATCTGTCCCTTGATGCGGCTAAGTCATCTACCATCTTATAAAGATGCCTGTAGTTGCCTTGAAGGCACAGGACTGAAGAGCTGACTTGCAGAGTTCGGTTTCTTGTGCCATCTCAGGGCTAAGCCTTTCCCATGTGGTCACAGAGGCCAGACTGGCCTTGGTACCTTTCCCACCTTCCCTTTCAGACCTTGCAAGCCCTTCCCGGCTCTGTGACTCGGCATAGTCACTCTAGTCCCCAGTCATCCTTGTCTCCTATGAGTTCTCTACCAGCTCCAGTCCGTCCTTGTCACCATCTTGGCTGAGAAGCACTTAAGTTACAACAATTCATGGGGACAGGCAGAGGCGCTTGCTTAGCCCAGGGTTTGGTCTTTAAGCTCCATAGTTATAAGGTGCCGTAGGGAACAACAGTTGTTATAACACAATGGTGACTAATGAACTTACCCACCACTCTTAAAAGGTGTCATGCAAATACTTCAACCCTAATTAAACCAGCCTGCTTACGATGCAGCCGCCTCCTCCTCTTAGTCAGTAATCCTCCAGCTGATTTCCAGTGTGCTAAAAATGCCAAATAAGATGCAGATCAAATTCACTTTCATGAAGTTGGAGGGTAAACCCACTAACAAAGGAGCTGGCAGAACTGGAGCCCATTAACAGCGGAGGGAAAATTGACAAGGATACTGACATAGACTCTTCAAAAGAAGATGATTTGAGTATCAAAGATGGGAGAAAGGCCCTAGGAAACAGATGAAACTCTGAAATATTTTTGCAAAAATATTCCTCTTTATCTTCCTGTCATTGAATTTAAAATGGAAGACGTACTGCATTATATAATTTTATCAAACAGTTCATGCCCAAGAAACACAACTCACTCTTTTGGTTAGTCTAAGAATTAGTGCACAATTACACAAGTATATTTTATGAAATAGATCACATTTTTGTAATTTTTGGTTTTGTTCAAAGATGAAGTTCTAATCAAACCTATTTCCTTTAGTATTTACTGTGACATTTTAGATAAGGTTGGTGAGAGCAATGATATGAGGTGAAAGGCAGAAAAGAAGAAAAAGGAATATTTTAAGCAGAGGCAACAGCTAACAGGATGTGGAATTGAGCTTTTCCTGTTGTCTCAGGTGTTGGCTAGAGCTTCAAAGGTGAAGTCAATGTGCGATAAGAATCCCCACATACTAAAAAAGGTGCTAAGGATATCCCGCAGGACTTTTAAAGAGAAGGCTAGAGGTTCCTAAGAAGGAGTTCTTTGTCAGAGGAGCAAGCTGTGTTTTTTTCTTCCCTCCCCATGGGGAAGGGGATCCAGCCACCCAAATCAAGCAAAGTGGGGAGTCAAGGGAACCTCAGGTTTAGGGGTGTTTTGTAAGAAAGGGAGACAAACTTGCCTCTTCATTTCAGAGAAGCTTGCTGAGTGGTGAAAACACATCAACCTGCAGAGTATTAATACTGCTGTCAGAGGGGAGGGTGCTCAGGGTCGTGGGAGAGCTTGCCATGTGTCTCCTGGTGTTTGGGGTATAAAGACTGAAAAGGAGGAGGCTAGCTGGAGCTGGGTGACAGGGTCATCCCCTCACCTTCACGGCTGTAGGGATAGCAAGATGAGTCTTTGCCATTTGAAAGGCTAAAAGTAGAGGAATCCCATGCTTGCTTTAGTAATTAGAGGGCTACCGTCCAGGGAAGGGGGTGAGGGGTTGAGCAGAGAGAGACTGAGAGAGAAGCTGGAGAACGCAGTGTGGCATGTCCCCACAGGGGCAGCGGGAGAAGGTATCTCGGAAGTCCCATTAATATGCCCTATGGAAGAGCTGGACTGAGGATGAAGGGACTCCAGACCCTCACACAAAGGCCACACACAGCACACATGTCAAACATGATGACCTCTGTCCCTTTGCTCTCATTTTCCCTCATCTGTTCAGCCCTAGAGGATCCCAAAGCAGGAGGGAGGGGGAGAGAGAAGGATGAAGGAACAAGCCATGCGCCCATCCCCATTACAGAGTCTTTAAAAATTTTTATTGATTATTTTTGACTGCACGAGGTCTTCACAGTTGCACACAGGCTTTCTCTAGCTGTGGTGAGTGGGGACTGCTCCCTCGTTGGGGTGCAAGGGCTTTATATTGTGGCAGCTTCTCCTGTTGTGGCACTTGGGCTCAGTTGCCCGGAGGCATGTGGAATCTTCCCAGACCAGAGATCGAACCATTGTCCCCTGCGTTGACAGGCAGACTCCCAGCCAGTGGACCACCAGGGAAGTTCCTGACTGCAGTGTCTTAACCCCCATGTCAGACCCTAGCCAGAGGGAGGGAAAGTGAAAGTCGCTCAGTCCTTCTTTGCAACCCCATGGAATTCCCCAGGCCAGAAGACCGGAGTGGGTAAACTTTCCCTCTCTTCCCAACGCAGGGATCAAACCCAGGTCTCCTGCATTGCGGGCAGGTTCTTTACCAGCTGAACCACAAGGGCACCCCAAGAATACTGGAGTGGGTAGCCTATCCCTTCTCTAGGGGATCTTCCTGACCCAGGAATTGAACCAAGGTCTCCTGCATTGCAGGCGGCTTCTTTACCAACTGAGCTATTAGGGAAGCCCAAAGAGGGAGGGAAGAAATGGTAAGTTGGAGGTGAGACTCAAGTTTGAGTGTATATATTAGCGCTTTTAAGATCCTAAATTGGAACTGTTACGGTATCCGAAAGTGATTGAAGTTTTGAGATCCACCTAGAGAAATCACCAAAAAACAAGGAAGTAGACACAGAGCTCATTTAAGGAGGGAAAAAAAACACACTCAAAAAACTGATGATGTGTTTGAGGAAGAGTAATATTCCAGTTTGCAACAGGGAAGTTTTTCTATTTCACAAATGTACTTATTCCTGGAATTTCATACCCAAGACAGCACTCCTGCCTTGAAACAACACACTGTCTAGCGGGAAAACTGGAAAGAAAGCAAATGATTACAACACATGTCTTATGGGAAAGTGCAGGGCACTATGTGAGCACAGAGGAGGGCCGCTAACCCGATCCTGGGGCTAGGCAAGGTTTTTAATGAGGTGACATCCTGGTTTTACAGAAAAGAAAGAGCTGAGCAGCAAAAGTGGAGGAGACCGGGGCGCGGAGAGATGGGGGTGGGGGAGTGTTGAGGAGTTGACTTGTAGTTGAGTTGGTCATGTGTCAACTGAGACAAAGAATGCACAACCTAAAAATTGAGAATTACATAAGGCAGACTTTAACCTCGGAGGCAGCCTCTCAGAGAGCTCTGAGGGACTGCTCCAAAGATATGAGGGAGCAGCCAAAACACAGAGAATTTTACAAACAAGCACATCAAAAACAAGAATCAAATGCTTACTGATAATGAAAGAAAAACTGAATATCCGAAGGAAATGAATTTAGCACTTTTCTGTATACGGAAAGATGCAGGAGTCTGGGCTCTTTGAAATCATTCCTTTGGTATGCACCATAGCCATCTAGGCCAGTATCCTGCTTTTCTCCATGGTGAATCCCCCAAGGGTGCACAGCTGGGGGTGACTGATCTGTTTACTGACACAGCAGGCAACATTTCTCACCCATGTGGTGAATATGGAGCCCTGCCTGTGGACTACAGATGGTGATTTGGCAACATCAACCGAAAGCAGAGTTTGGAGTCCTGTGGGTGGATCACATGCCCCTGAACAAGCCCGTATAGATTCTAATGAGGTGGATGAAACTGGAGCCTATTATACAGAGTGAAGAAAGCCAGAAAGAAAAACACCAATACAGTATACTAACGCATATATATGGAATTTAGAAAGATGGTAACAATAACCCTGTATACGAGACAGCAAAAGAGACACTGATGTATAGAACAGTCCTTTGGACTCTGTGGGAGAGGGAGAGGGTGGGAAGACTTGGGAGAATGGCATTGAAATATGTATAATATCATATATGAAACAAGTCGCCAGTCCAGGTTTGATGCACGATACTGGATGCTTGGGGCTGGTGCACTGGGACGACCCAGAGGGATGGTATGGGGAGGGAGGAGGGGGGAGGGTTCAGGATGGGGAACACATGTATACCTGTGGCAGATTCATTTTGATATATGGCAAAACCAATACAATATTGTAAAGTTAAATAAAATAAAATTTTAAAAAAAAAGAAAGAAAAGGCTGTGGATACAAATTCGTCAGATTAGGGTGCACGCGAGAATGTCTGCTCCCAGAACCTCAGCACCTCAATCCTGTTCTAGGACTCTGGGGCAGGTAGGGACCTGAAGGCTGTAGACGAACAGGTGAATCCCCCACAGAATGAATGTTCGAGGGCTTTAGCCCGTGACCTCAAAAAGAGGAGTGCCGGGGACCAGCCCCGGCTGAACCAGGGTATTCGAAGGAGAGACGGCGTAGGCGAAGATCAGGAAACAATTGCTTAATTAAACGTTAATTAAGGATATAAAGAGTAATAGAATGAGGATAGCTCAGTAGGAAAATTCAGTGGAGAAAAGAGGCTGAGATAAGGATAGCTCAGTGAGGAAATTCAGTGTAGAAAAGAGGCTGAATAATTCAGCCAGAAGGTAAGAGAAAGAACGACATGGTGAGACCAAGTTTCGGTGAACCAGGCCCGTACTTTATTTTCCAAAGTAGTTTTTATACCTTAAGTTATGCATAGAGGATAATGGGGGAAGGGGTAGAGTCAGGCAGCAAGCCAGGCTTTCTTCCTGCAAACTTATCATATGCAAAAGCTTAGGTGATTTGCATCATCTTCTGGCCCAGAGGCCTGTTAACATTTTAAGACCTTTTCTTCAGAAAACTTATTTTTCTCTAAAGGTGATTGGTCAGGAGCCACCCTCCAAAAGCATTAGATAAAGTTGCATTCCTACAGCGCAAAGGTGTGGTGAGCTATAACAAGAAAAAGAATTAACTCAAGGGTCCCAGGTTACAAACATTAAAGCTACTATTTACACCAATTATATTAATCAATACACTGCCAGGGACACAGCAGGTAAGGGATATGGAAACTTAGCAGCAAACATTGGCCCAACAAGTGAAAATCCCTTCACCAATACAATTTCTAATCAATCTTTTAACTACTCAAAAGAATCTGTGTTTAGACAGTTTAGAACATCTCCTGCCTCTCACAGTTGGGAGGCTCTGAACAATCACATGTGGCCGGAAAACCTATTCAGGCAGGCTAGAGGATTTCCAAAGGAGTTTGTAGGTTAAACACTGTCACACCCAGGAATTATTAACTGGAGCTGTAAGCTAACTTTTTTCAGAGAGGTAGTGGGGGACAGCCCCCCGTAAAGTCAGAGGTGTAGGTGAAAGCACAAAGCAGAAAGTAGGCAGACTCTGGTTTTGGGGGTAGATTGCTCGAGAATTTCCAGGGAGACTCCTGAGGCTTGATCCCGCCTTTGCGTATGCCAAGCCTCCTTCCTCATGACCTTTGTCATGGGTGGAGTTCCTCACACTGGCTACCGGCAGTGATAGAATTCCAGTTGAGCTATTCCAGATCCTGAAAAGTGCTGCACTCAATATGCAATATGCACTCAATATGCAATATGCCGGCTCCCGGCAGAGGAGCCCTAGCCCTAGTGACCTGCTGCTGCTGCTAAGGCACTTCAGTCGTGTCCGACTCTGTGCGACCCCATAGACGGCAGCCCACCAGGCTCCCCCGTCCCTGGGATCCTCCAGGCAAGAACACTAGAGTGGGTTGCCATTTC
>NW_011494824.1:4099853-4122440 GCF_000754665.1 Bison bison bison | reverse complement strand
TCCCCCGTCCCTGGGATCCTCCAGGCAAGAACACTAGAGTGGGTTGCCATTTCCTTCTCCAATGCATGAAAGTGAAAAGTGAAAGTGAAGTCGCTCAGTCATGTCCGACTCTTTGCGACCCTCTGGACTGCAGCCTACCAGGCTCCTCTGTCCATGGGATTTTCCAGGCAAGAGTACTGGAGTGGGGTGCCATCGCCTTCTCCGAGCCCTAGTGACCTGGGCTTAAGTAATACAGCCACACAGACTCTGGACCATGGTAGGCAGTTTTAAGGTTTAGATCCAATAGACTGAGTGCCCCCTGTCTTCATCAGCCCAGATGCAAGTCTTCATTCTGTCTTATCCCTTTCAGAGAGAGACGAGGTGAACCCTAGAAAAGGCACGGCAGAAAAGATAAGGAAACAGAGGTTTGTTCTGGTGCCTGGAGCATCGCCGATGGAAACTGAACCTTTAGGGTGTGTGTTTTCCCAGCAGCAGGTGGCCCCTGGCTGACGCATTACCCAGATATCCAGAAAGATAACCCTAAGGGGAGTCTAAGAGAAAGAAGGCACCAACTCCAAAGCGTGGGGCTCAAGAAAGGGTCTTGACTGTCACGTAACCATGTGCCAAACAGTTTCCCTGTAAGAGTTAAAGAACTCCCAAGAGGGATCCCCAGTGTTTTGAGGAATGAACAGAGGAAGAAAAATGGGACCTGATGGGGTGGGGAATGAAACAACAGGAGGGTGTGTTCCCATAGAAGTTGAGGGAAAGAGTTTAGAAAGTTGATGGATAGAAGAGCAGAAAAGTACCCATTGGATTTGGTGGTGTGGGGTGGTAGGCCACTGAGACAAAACCTGATCTAGGCCAGTGATGGATTCAGGAACCCAAAGGCCCTGAGCTCAGGTCTGAAGGAGATGTAAGGAGCTAGAGGGAAGGGGAAGCCCTTTCCTGAAGGCTGCCTATGAAGAAAAGGCACTGGTGTGAGAGACAAGTGCGCATAAGGCAGCAATGGCATGAAGGAGGATTTTCTCTTTGGGAAATCTGAAAGCCCCTTTGAATGATGACGGGGAAACAGGAAGGAAAGGTTGAAGAGTCATGACTGATAAAACCAGCACTCAGGAAGCAGGGAGAGAGGGATCTAGAAGAGAACGGATAATTAGTCCTAGATAACGACAGGGACAGTCTCTGCCTAAGCTAGGGGAAGGGCAAAGGGCAGAGGAGATGGGGTGGGTATAGATAAATGATAACTGGAGGGGCAGAAAGGTTGGTGTTTGTTTGCTTTCCTGGTGGTGAATAACATATCAATGAAAGCACTTAATGCTTTCAAAATATTTGTAAAAATATTTCATTTAATCCTCCCTACAAACCAAACAAGTCCTCTGGTTGGTTCCAAATCTCGGTACACTCCCCAGGGGCTCTATTACTCTTGGCTCTGGCTTGGTGCTGTCTCCTCCTCCATGGCGAGAACTCGCTCAGACTAATCCAACAATGTGGGGAAACCCGAACACCGGCCCTCTTACAGCTGCTGCCATTGAGGGAATCCAAACAACAACGGGTTCTTTCCTACCTTGTCTCTGTGCCACAATTTTCTTGCCATTCAGTGGCAACCAGCACCAGCGTGTGGGTGACGGAGCAGGCAGTTGATGTTCTGACCCGGTGCAAAAAAAAAAAAAGCCTTGACAAAATGCAGATCTGTATTAGATGCGTGGTGCTACCTCTTGGCTATAGTCAAGGAATATTCCCTGACTTAATGGGAGTTAAGAGATGAGGTCTTGAAATGAGTTGGATTGAGGACACTTTGGTCAGTTACCCACTTCAGTTCATTATAGCCTGTCAATACTCACAGAACCGGAGGCGGTAGCCATGCTCCATCAGTCTTGCAGATTCCAAGCGGTTGTTAGACCCACGGTCTTGCTCCTGGACTTTTTCCCATTCTCAGGCAGCACCGTTTCAACCATTTCTGCAGTCCCCTAGATATTCATGATGGGAAAGAGGGGAGAGGAGCAAGGTGAAAATTGCAAAGCTGGTGAAAGGCCGAGAATTGCATTGGATCAGAAGAGCATCCCTGTGGCTATCAAGTCAGGTGACATCCATCTGCTTTTGTGCCAGTGTTTTGTAGGCTACTCTGAAAGAGAAACTTTGAAAATGTTTTGATCCGTACTGACATCATTTGACTAAAAAGTCACTTTTAAGACCAACATTTATTGGCATATACAGACATGTATTTGGGTTGTAGTTGTTATTTAGTTGCTAAGTTGTAGCTGACTCTCCTGGCCCCCTGGACTGTAACCAGCCACTTGTGCCTGGAATTTCTCAGGCAAGAATACTGGAGTGCATTGCCGTTTCCTCCTCCAGGGGATCTTCCCAACCCAGGGATCAAACGTGAGTCTCCTGTATTGCAGGCAGATTCTTTTACCACTGAGCCACCAGGGAAGCCCCACATTTGGGTTACACATTCTGATACATTTGTTAAGAAAGTTCATTATTTTATGGTCATACTTTATGCAGTCTATCAAGCAGGACTCTGACTGTTAAAAATGAAGCTCTTCCAGCTGAGATGGAAAGATTTAATGTGGATTCAGTCTTCAACTTTGTGCCAAGTATCTTTAAACTTTCCAGTCCAGAAGAAGATTGAGGCTTTTTGACATTATGAATCAACAGTGTGGTTAAAGGTCATAGGTTTAAAAAATCTGACACAGTGTAGCTCTGATTTGTACATACAAGAGGCAGATCCTTTTGACCCCAAAGCATAGGTGAAACTGCTAATCCAGATATGGAAGCTCCGGAAAGCAAAATCACTTTGTTTTGAAGGTGGGCGTTTGCCTGGGTGCTGTGCTTTAATGTAAACCAAGCAGGTTCACCCTGCACTAACCAGGCAAGCAATGAAAACAAGCTGGGGCATTACACCTGCTTAGGGAAACCGACCTGGTGACCCAGGGCAAGCGGCACAGGAGATCTTCCGGGCCTTCCCGCATCACCTCCTACCCTTCCTTTCACTTCCATCCATTTCGGCAGCCAACCCGGCGGTCTTTCTGCACTCTTTCCAGGCGCCGTGTTAAGTGCACTGGACCCAGACTTGGGCTCCTCCAGGCCTGGCCCTTGGCACGGTCCCAGCAGGGTGGACACACTGCCTCTGGCCCTCTTACTCTTGGCTGTTTCAGGGACCACCTCTCAGTACCTCCACTGGACAAGGCCCAGTCTCTCTGGAAAATAGCCAATAACTGCAGTCGTCTGTAACTCCTGCCCTGTGCAACAGGTGGGTGTGGCAGAGCGCCAACAAAACACATTTCTCCAAAAATGTTAGATCCTCAGTTTTTAAGTAGATGTCTCCCCAAAGAGGCCCTTTTGCATGCTATCGTGTGGCCGGAGCAGTGCCTGTGTTCCCTGACTTTTGCACTAAAAACCCACATAGGCCCATTTTACGTTTATTAAGCTCCTGATACACGCACATCATCACAAGTGTGCCACTTGCAGTATGTCACTCTGGTTCTCTCTGCTCCCTGAAAGCCCTCCCCACCTCCAGGGCAGAGCCAGTGCCACCCAGGCCCCATCTGCTTGGTGTCAAAAGCTCTTTCCTCTCATGAAAACTTCACATGACCATAGGTTTGGGCCTTTTCTCCTTCACTTTGGAAGAAAAGAAAAACATGCAGGCAAGAACACTGCTGGGCTTCCCAGGTGGCTCAGTATTAAAAAAAAAAAAACCCACCTGCAAAGCAGGAGACGTGGGTTTGATCCCTGGGTCAGGAAGATCACCCAGAGAAGGAAATGGCACCCCATTCCAGTATTCTTGCCTGGAGAATCCCATGGACAGAGGAGCCTGGTGGGCTACAGTCCATGGGGTCACAGAGTTGGACACGACTAAGGAACAAGAACAACGAAGGACACAGTTGTGTGGTCAGAGTGATTATTTGGCTTCTGGCCAACTCCTGGTCTCATGGTGGGCAGAGAGAAGGCTTGGTAGAAATCAGCTCTGTTCCTCCTTTTTGTCAACTCAAGCTGAAAAAATGTAAACCAACCAAGTCAGCAGAGCCTTTGCCCCCAAGTGAAGGCATTTAGGGTATCAAAGAATATTTATTTGAGACGTTTCAACCTGGATTTCCTGCGAATGAATTGGAAGCAAGTGAATGGATAAGATCTGGATGGAACTGGACTCTCTTCATTAGAAACCAGTGCCCCTGTTTTGGAGGATGGATCTGGGCATTGGAAGAAACCTTGCACCAGAAAACCTTTCGATGTGCCCTGGACTGAAATGCTGTTTCCCTGGTCTTCAGCCTTGGAGTGGACATCAAGACTGGGTTAACACTTCATAGTAGATTCTGGGAGAGCAAGGTTTTCTCCTCCAAAATTATGATGCTAATAATCCAAAGCAGACTGCTGTGGCAGCTCAGGCAGCCAGCCCTACCTTAACAACACAGAGTTAACAGAAACACATTTTATTTATAGTTTCTCTTGTGTTATATTCGATGGCCATTTCCTCTACAAAATAAAGACTGAGGCATAAACGTTTCTACTCGTGATATGTGGTTCAAGACATGCTTAAAAGACTAAAGCTCATTTTGTCTGGACTCACACATGGATTACATTTCTAGCAGATGTAACATCCTGACTTTTCTCCATCTAAGTCAATCATACACGTTCATTTGGCACCTTCATGGAGGGCAGTGTTTCAGGTTGGCACGTGGAAGCCTTAGTTGGGCTCCTTGCTGTGGGGCAAGTTCATTAAGGAGAGACAGAACTGTGTGAGAAGTGCTGATGTCGGCAACTGACTTCAAAATGCAATTTTTAAAGCAGATGAATTGAAGGGTAGATAGGATTTTTAAAAAAGTATTTGGTAACACATTTCTAGCAAAATGCTAATTGTGGAATCTACCTGATAGGTATATCGGTGTTCACTGTACAATTTGCAACTTTTCTATATGTTTGAAATTTTTTGTACTAAGACACTGGGGAGAAAAATCCATGTAGCTCTGGCCACTGAAGAGAGCAAAGATGTTCTCTCAGCTCTCAGACTGGGAAGACCACAGGATATAATGATGTAGGTTTATTGAGTCCTCACTGCTCACTAAGCACTTTCTGTGTACTATCTAATTTGTGCTCACAACCACCTATGAAGTACCATCCTCCTCACTTTATAGGTGGGACAGCAAAAGCTCAGAAAGCATGAGATGCTTGTCTAGAGTCACATAGCTGGTAAGTATCAGGTTCAGGATTTGAACCCAGGTCTGCCTGCCTCTAGGACTCAAAGCCATGACGAATGCACCACACTTGAGCCCCAGATGCGGATGGCTGGTATGGTGCCTTGTGTTGGGAGGAAAGCATCTGATGCTTGGGGAAAGTGGGAGAAATGCCCCATGCTAGCCCTGCCTCCCCCTCTACTGGGTTTCAGATACTTTTATTCTTTAATTGCCCTTTAATTAATAGACACCCAGACTGCCACCTGGGAATTTTATTCTGGCTTCATCTCTCTCTCTCTCTTTTTTTTCCTCACTTTAAGCAAGAAGTTGATTTAAACAACAAGTTGCTTGGCTTGAAAACTATATAGAATGCATTCCTTTTAGAGTAATTATCTCCAGTTAAGGACAGATTGTCCTACATATGACAGCTACAAACAAAAATGTTATCAAATTGCCTGTGGTTTTACAACAATAAATGATAAAGTTCCACAATTGAACACACTATACAAGGATTTTTATTTCATTTTTTGTTAAACAGTGAAACAGCAAAATAACATAATGGAATATAAAGATAAGAGCTGAAGAAGCATGCTATTAAATGCAAAGGGAAAATTTCCACAGAACTAGGAAGTTTTTCCCATCCCATCTCTGCTTGAAATTGATCAAAACCTACCATGGGCTATTTAATTTTTTAAAAATGCAGCATGTTTACGCACATATGCCATTCCTAGATATACAGTAAAAGAATAGGGAAAGGAAAATAAAATAGAGGAAATTGTTCTATGGTCAGGATATGGTGGAAACAGATTGTGGTTTTCTAGTTGTGAACACACTCTTGGTGTATAGGAACAAAGTTCTGGAGTCAAGTAGCTGCTGATGCTGCTGCTGCTGCTGCTAAGCCACTTTAGTCGTGTCCGACTCTGTGCGACCCCATAGACGGCAGCCCACCAGGCTCCCCTGTCCCTGGGATTCTCAAGGTAAGAACCCTGGAGTGGGTTGCCATTTCCTTCTCCATGCATGAAAGTGAAAAGTGAAAGTGAAGTCGCTGAGTCGTATCTGACTCTTCGTGACCCCATGGACTGTAGCCCGCCAGGCTCCTCCGTCCATGGGATTTTCCAGGCAAGAGTACTGAAGTGGGGTGCCATTGCCTTCTCCAGAGTCAAGTAGCGGGTTCCTTTTACTATTATTTTTTTTTTTTTTTTTGACTATGCTGGGTCTTGTTGCTGCTCGAGCTTTTCTCTAGTGCTCGGGCTTCTCATTACAGCAACTTCTCTTGTTGCGGAGCACGGGCACCGGGGCACATAGACTTTGGTGGTTGTGGCTCCCAGGCTCTGGACTTCAGGCTCAACAGGTGAGGCCCATGGGCTTCATTGCTTTACCACATGTGGGATCCTCCTGGATAGGGGATCGAACCAGTGTCTCCTGCCTTGGCAGAAGGGTTCTTTACCACTGAACCACAGAGAAGCCCAAAGTTTTCTTCTTAATAGACACCGTAATTGCATCTTCACCCTCATCTTCACCTGTGCAGGTGTGTCTGTTTCACTGACTGCTCATCAAATCAGAATCTGGCGTGTCTCCCTGAGAAAGCCTGGTGTTGACCACCGGCTTCCACTAGGTGATATAAAAATGCCTCTTGACCTTAAACTGTGCCACAGAACCTGCCGCCTCCAGGTACAGAACCTGCCGCCTCCAGGTTAATGTCATGTGTTCAATCTTGACTCTTTCCTTGGGCTTTTTGTCCGCCTTTGTGAGTGGCCAAGTCTCCTCGGCTGTCGCTTCACGAGACGGGAGCAGAACCACGTTGAATGAGCACCATCTCCTTCTGTGCCCATTGCCCTCATGGAGTTGCTTCCAGCTCTTTGTTAAGAGATGAAATATGACAACACTCCCTGAATTGGATCCTTGCTGCAGTTTTCAGCTCTCTGGGCATTCTCACTTCAGAGACCCTAAGTATCTCACGATTGAGGTGTGAAGCCTTGCATGATGTCAAGGTGCGGGGTAGTGCCTGGCTGTCAGACCTGGGTGCTGCTTCTCAGAAGGTCTGGGAATCCCTGCGCAGCCCTGGGGAGGCAGGAACACCAAGGCGAGGGCGCTTGGGTCACACAACATACGGTTGTCTTTCTTGGATTCCGCTTATTTGGGGTTTCTGTCCTCAGTTTCCCTTCCCTCTATCTTTTAAATGGAAGCTGTGAGGCTGCTTCCCAAAACCAGAGAAAAGGAATTCAAGCCCATAGATGGCTTTCCCACTTGCACGCCAACGACTCTCTGAGCCCCCTCACCACCCTGGAGTAGACAGCCGGAGAGAAGGTTTTAAAAACCAGTGCCAGGGAGCAGGGAAGGAATGTCTCGGGGCTGGGCCTCTGGGTCTTCTCTGAGCTACTCCTCAGATAACCCAGAGGTCAGGCTGTCAGGGGAGCACTGCTGGGCTTTAATGCCCTCCAGGGACTGCGAGCCCAGGGTTCCAGCCAGCATTAGTGTTCTGATTTCTCAGGAATGTATTTAGACTTCATTAGACTACTCGGTTTCAGGATGATGTGGGTTAGGCGTTGTGTGATTGGGGCTGAATACCAGCCTCCCTCATCCTGGCCTGAGAATCTCTGTTGGCATCTTCCCACCATTCTCCAAGGAAAGGTCAGGTCTAAGCCTGGACCCTGGGGCCTTCAAAGTCGAAGTAATGTGGCATCAGATTGTAAAGGCTGTAAAAATGTTCAAAGGAATCTTGGATCATCTAACCCTCTCTGTCTTTTTTAAAATTGTGGTTAAAATATGCATGATGTAGAAGTTATCATTCTGGCCATTTTAAAGTGCACAATTCAGTCACATCAAATACATTCACAGTGTTTTTCAATCATCACCATTACTCATTTACAGAATTTGTTCATCATCCCAAACTGGAACTCTGTACCCATTCAACAATACCCTCTTTAAAAAAAAAAAGAAATCAACCAAAAAGGAGTGGGGCTGACCAAATGTCATGCAGGTAGGACAAGGGTTTACAATATCGGGATCAAAAGCTCTGACACACCATCTGATTTCTTTTTTTTTTTTTTAATTTGACTGCAGCGGGTCCTAGTTGCAGCATGCGGGATCTATTTTCCTGACCAGGGATCGAACCCAGGCCTCCTGCATTGGGAGCACAGAGTCTCAGCCACTGGACCACCAGGGATGTCCCCTGATTTCTTAAAATAGGATTCTGTACACACACACACACACACACACGCCTGTATTCATCTAGCACTCAATTCCTTGTTCAGGAAGCCACACTTCCAGAAGAATGCTGGCAAACAAGTATGTGTGCAAAAGCAACAGACCGGATGATGGCAAGAGACCTGGAAACCCCACCCCATAGACATGAAAGGAGCTGGTGATGGGGGATTCAGGACAATAATGGGTGTTGTCTTCAAAAGGGGTTTAATGTGTGCTGTAGAAGAGGCTGAACTCACCTGGCCTCTGAGGGCAGGACCAGGAGGAGCACATATGGCAGCAGCTGGGCCATATCTATGGAAACGCCAAAGATCTCTTGAGTGACTCAGTCAGCTATGGCAGCAGGCAGGGGGCTCCTGGCTGCTGAAGGCAGGCAGAGGAGGCCAGGGGCCCCGGGTCACCTGCGCTGACACACTGGGGAGAGAGTTTACGCAGCGGAGAGAGCGTCCCTTCCAACTCGGACGTGTCGTGCGGGAGTCGGATGATGACATCTGAGCCCAGAACCCACGCTGGCACCCAGGCTAACACTGTTCATGCTCTGCTGGGCCAGAGTCCTGAAACAAAGGGCTTTGGAACCATTCTATAGAAGGCGCTTATAGTTTTAATTGATGACACAATCGGGCAGAGCATAGAAGGTTGGGACTATGTACTCTTCGAACCATATGTAGGTTGTGACCTGTCATGGAATCAATATATTCAGCAATTTTTAAAAAATGAAATAGAATGAATAGAATATATCAGAGTACAATATACAGGGTGGGATAAATATTAGGCATTTTTCTTTTTTTATTTGTTGTATTGAAGTATAATTGATTTACAATGTTGTGTTAATTTCTGGTATACAGCAAAGTATTCAAAGCCTTCAGTTCAGCTTTGTTCAATTGCTCAGTCTTGTCCAACTCTTTGTGACCCCATGGATGGCAGGCAGCATGCCAGGCTTCCCGGTCCATCACCAACTTCTGGAACTTACTCAAACTCATTTCTATTGCGTCGGTGATGCCATCTAACCATCTCATCCTCTGTCGTCCCATTCTCCTCCTGTCTTCAATCTTTCCCAGCATCAGGGTCTTTTCCAATGAGTTGGTTCTTTGCATCAGGTGGCCAAAGTATTGGAGTTTCAGTTTTAGCATCAGTCCTTCCAATGAATATTCAGGACTGATTTCCTTTAGGATTGACTGGTTGAATCTCAAAGCCTACATATATATATATATTTCCCCAATGACTCAGCGTGTAAAGAATCTTCCTGAAATGCAGGAGACACAAGTTTGATCCCTGCATCAGGAAGATCCCCTGGAGAAAGAAATGGCAACCCATTCCAGTATTCTTGCCTGAAAATTCCCAAGTACAGAGGATCCTGGTGGGCTATAGTCCAAAGAATCGCAAAGAATTGAAAGTAACTGAACACACAAACCGATATATATATATATATTCAGATTCTTTTCTATTGTAGATCATTATGAGATACTGAATATAATTCCCTGTGTAATACAGTAGAACCTTGACGGATATTCATTCTACACATAATAGTTTGCATCTACTAATTCCTGCCACCTTCCCCCTTGGCAACCACAAGTCTGTTCTTTGTGTATGTAGGTCTGTTTTTTTCTTGTAGGTAAGTTTGTTTGTGTCACTTTTTAGATTCCACATGTAAGTAATGTCATATGGTATCAATATTTGTCTTTCTCTTTCTGATTTACTTCCCTTAGTATGATCATCTCTAAGTTCATCCATGTTGCTCCAAATGGCATCATTTCATACATTTTTTATGGCTGAGTGTGTATATATGTATATATACATACATCACATCATCTTTATCCATCAGTGGTTTTCAAGAAATACTTCTGGTTATATTGTCTCTGTGTGTGTGTGTGTCTCTCTGTGTGTGTATATACAAGGTCAATGTAAAATCTGTGTTCTACCAGTGCTTTGGCCACCTGATGCGAAGAACTGACTCATTGGAAAAGACCCTGATGCTGGGAAAGATTGAAGGCAGGAGAAGGGGACGATAGAGGATGAAATGGTTGGATGGCATCACCGACTCAATGGACATGAGTTTGAGTAAGCTCCAGGAGTTGGTGATGGACAGGGAAGCCTGGCATACCACAGGCCATGGGGTTGCAGAGAGTTGGACACAACTGAGCAACTGAACTGACCGACCATGGGTTTAATTTTCCCTAGTATAAAATTTTAAACTTAATGCAAAGCATGGAACAGACATGTCTAGAGTCTTAGAACCGTGTCACAAGTTGCTAGAAAGGTCACATGCCAGATTAGAGAGGTGACAGTCTCCGCCAGGCCAGGCAGCTCTGACTGCTTGCTTTCTTGGCCCTGGACACGGTGACACTCATGTCTGTGGTCCTGCAGTTGGCCCCACAGGGTAACCAAGTGCTTGGCTGAGAGCAGTCGAAAACCTCTGCACACCTGAGGAGCGGACAGAACAGCAGGTCTGACATTTTGTTAAAGCCTTCCTTTCACACAAGGGACTGTGGTGAAAATAAATTTTGATCCTCAGACAGTAATGAGAAGCAAACACTGGAGACAGAAAACCAAGGGTTTTATGCAACCCTTCTTCCCCATCTCCACGGAGATCCCCACACCTGCGTTCAATTGCTTTACTCTCTCTTCTCTTAAATCAGGGTCTTCTGTCTTCCTGGGACAGGACTGTGAGCACATATGCAGGGGGCTTTAATTAAAAGGGAACTGCCCAGAAAACAACAAAACTCTGTAAACTAATTATCCTTCAATTAAAAAATAAATTTAAAAAGGGGGGGAACTGCTAAGTACTCGAGAGGGTTTTGAATGGATAGGCACATTATGGAGTGCAACACTTTGGACCATGATGCACAAGAGGATGTCTATGGTAAGACCAAGAGATATAATATATACACACACAGTGTTTCCCAAACTAAAGGAAGCTGCTGCCAGATTTCCGCTGAATCCTTTCTGTAATGGATATAACAGATGGTATAACAGATCTGTTTTTGTGTGTCCAACATCCTTTAACATATGATTTCAGCATCCACCTTCCTCCACTTCCTACGGACACTTGTTCCTGTGCTGCTACCATTCCGTGTGGTTGTCGTGGGACTGCCAATCACAATGTCTCGCCCCATCTTTCTGGACTCGATGATTGGTCCATGGAAAAGGCAACAGACCCAAGCTGGGCCAATCAGAGGTTTTCCTGATATATTAAAGCAATAGGCAAGAACTCAGTTTTGCCCTATGGGAAAAGGAGACGTTTTTTCCCATAGGGAGCTATAGGTTAGAGCTGCCTTTGGCCTCATTTTCCTCCATTCGTGCGGAGGAAGACAATGGACGCTGCGAGAGAACAAGAACTCTGATGACACTCTTGCTGCTTTGGCCAGTTCTGCAGCCCAGCACCCAGCCTACTTTACTTGCACGGACAGACAGATGGAGGAGCGGTGTATGGTGGGGCAAAGGGTATTTGCTTGTTGCTTAGGCTAGTATGAGTTGCTTTTTGTAATTTACACCTCAAAGAGTTGCTTCAGCATGCATATAATGAAGCATTACAGGATTTCGAGTGACAACCTGTGTTTGAAGCCAAGAGCTGATTCTTATTAACCATGTTCAAGACATCTAACTTGTCCAGACCTCAGTCTCATAATCTGTACAATATACAAGGTATTCATGAGGTTTAAATGAGCTAATTGTGTGAAAGTGCTTTGTATAATGATAAAATGTTGTCTGAATGTTAATTACTAATCTAAGCACCTTTCTCCTACAAAATAAAGGGGGGCCAGCAGTCTCCCTCATGACCCTCCCAGCCAATCCACTCTACCCAAAGGAACCACTGTTCTGACCCCTATAATTAGAGATTATCAGAAAACCTGGGTTTGAATACCAGTGTTGCTAATTATTAACAGTATGACTAACTTCTTTGAACTGTAGTATTATCATCAGTAAAATGGAGTTAATTTTAAAAGAAAAAGCTTTGGAGAGTAGCTGAAAAGTTTGCTAGGCTTTCTAATATAAGTTTCCCAACAAGGATCCTTATAATGTGGTCTGTTAAGGAATAAGTGGTTTATTTCTCTGCTATGAGACCATCGAGGGCAGGTGCTTGGGTTGGTGGGTGGCTTAGGCACCAGGTCTGATAGCAATTCGTGGATTTTAAGACTATTACAATCTGTATCAACTTAACCAACAGGAAAGGGGAGAAGAGCATGGAGGAGGCAGCTCCAGTTGAGTGTGGTTAACTCTCGCTCAGGGTCCGTTAGTGAAGGCGTAGACATGTGAGCCCACCTGGCTCAAGGGAGCCTGGGAAATGTAGTCACAGGCTGGGCAGCCATGTTCCAGCTACAACACTTGCCAGCCAAGATGGGGAGCTACTGTACAAGGAGTAAATAATTGCATTTAAGGTGTTTAGACTATTCCAGAACACAGGGTCGTACCAAATATGAGCTGTTTAGTATTGTTAATTCTCATGCAGTAGAAAATTAGGAAAGAAAGTTTTTCCTCAAACTGGGCTACAGAATGGCTCTTTCTAGGAAAACTATTTCTCATCTCAAGATTATATTCTGCCAGGTTCCCTTGGCAGCTCTCAGCACATCACTCAACCCCTTCTCTCTAAGGGCTTCCATTCGTCTGCCCTGAAGAGCTTTTAAAATACTCCCTTGTGACAATCTTGAAAGAGCAGCCATGGAGAAAGTCCAGCCTTGTCTGCTGGAAGGCCCCGTTTACTTATGGGATGAACTCAGACAAGCAGACAATTAATGATAAATGGATGTTAGACTTGTTACATTTCCCAGACTAGTTTTAGCCAAATTATGAATTCATGTAAGCCAATATGGAGATCCTGGGAATCTCTTTTGTTAACTTGGGCTCCAGCCACTCCTCTTCTGCTTGCAGACTTGTGGGGAAGAAGGGATGTGGTGGGCACCTGGCTATAAGAGGATGGCTAAGATTGATTGACAGTACGCATTCTGATGTCATGAATAATGCAAGCCTCCGCCCCATTAGCCATGGAAATTTGCAGTAGGAAACTAGTGAAGTCTTTAATTATAAAGTCCTAACTGTTTAGTCTTCCAAGGAGACAGAGTTCCTAATAAATACTCTGGCAGAGGCCTTAAGCAGGGGGTGGGCTGCGTTGTGTAGCTGAATGTATGAAAGACCACCCACAAGGCTAGGAGGGCAGGCAGGCCAGAGTAGGACCTGTTCATGACCTCAGCAGATGGGCTGCCAAGGAAACAAAACGCCCCCCTGCCCCTTACCCCACCCCTGGAACTGCCCAGACCCAGGGAGGAATTGGGGCTCGCTTCGGACAGCCCACCTGCACTTAGCTCGTCCACAAACATTAGCTGGTTTCTTAGCAACCTGGAGCATCTTTAGGAGCCATTCATTGTGCAGTTTCACCCATCAGCTGTGACTAGGACCTGACTTCCTCCACCCTGCTTGTTACAGTTTCCAGCTGTGACCAAGCACAAGCGTTGGCTTGCAAAAGAAAAAAAAGGAGTGATTATCTCTCCCTTACTGGACTATAACGGAAGATGGGGAAATCAGGAAGTGCTTCTTCCATCGAGCACTCTTATAAAAATGCCTGCGGGTTGATATGTCTGGTGGGGGGTGGGGTGGGAGGATGGACTGCCTGAAGCCATCACACACACAGCGTCAAGTGGAAGCAATTCTCCTGATCATTTGGGCTAAAATTCTTTTATTGAAAGGTCCAGAAAGTTGAAGCTAGGTTGCTTATCTGTATTTATTTCTAGGCTGACACTCCCAGAAAATTACCTCAGTTTTCTGCTTCACTTCACTTGTCCAGCCAACCTACAGGGAAGTCAGTTAACTGCCTGGTTCCTTGTTCAGTCGCTAAGTCGTGTCTGCCTCTCTGTGACCCCACAGACTGCAGCATGCCAGGCTCGTCTATCTCCCAGAGTTTGCTCAAATTCTTGTCCTTTGAGTCGGTGATGTCATCCAGCCATCTCATCTTCTGTTGACCCCTTCTTCTCGTGCCCTCAATCTTTCCCAGCACCAGGGTCTTTTCCAAGGTTCAAATCCCAAGAGCTGCTTCTAGAGGCAGCCACAGTGTTCAGGTCACCACAATGTCACCTTCCCTATCACTGAAGGGAACAAGTGCCACCCTGGAGTAGGGGACCCCAAGAATGCCATCTCGTCTGAACACTAACAGACAGATGGACGCCACCTCGGATTTTCAAGGGAAGTACCAAAAGACAGAGGAAGCCTATACTAGAAGCTTCCAGAGCCCCTTCGGGTGGTATCCATAGAAACTGAAGAAAACAAAGGTAACAGGCAGCCCAACTTCAGGCTATGGAGACAGCCCAGGGTGAGTCAGAGCTAATAAAAGTGCTCTGTAATGTCCCTGCACAAACTGTTGAGACGCTTGCAAGCCTCAGAGTGTTTTCACTTTGGCCTGGAGCCCCAGAATCCATTCAGCTGGTGATTAATTGCAGGAAAGATCCTGGGAAATAGATCAGGAACTGAAAGTGGTTTGTATCAGTGTGATCATTAAAATTTGATCAAAAGCTGGACTTGGCTAGTTCCCTTTGGATGGTGTTTTCTGAAAGCAAGTTTGAAAAAGCAGTTCCCAGCCTTCCCACCATGAACTCGTCTTGAATTCCCGAGTCATATTTTGAGGCAACACTGCATAATGGATCAGAAGTAGAGCAAAGCAGATGTGTGCACTGGCACCTTTTTAGATGGCAATGTAGAAAGCAAAGAAATAAAAATAGTTTGAGTGTCAAGACAACTGGTAAAAATCAGAAGTCTTAGCAAAAATGCGTATGGTTGACTCATGTCTCTATATTAACAAGTAGTATAGAAGCAATGTTAAATTTATGGCCTTCCCAGGTGGTTCAGTGGAAAAGAATTTGCATGCCAATGCAGGAGATATGGATTTGATCCCTGGATCAGGAAGATATCCTGAAGAAGGAAATGGCAACCCACTCCAGTATTCTTGCCTGGAAAATTCCATGGACAGAGGAGCCTGATGAGCTATATAGTCTGGGGAGGTCTCAAAAGAGCAACAATGTTAAGTTTGTATCCTAGTTAGGTCTTTTAGAAGCTTGGACTTAAAACATTTTCCCATAGTTACAGGGCCAAAGCTCCTTATGCTGTAGATGTGATTACAGATAACAGTCACTCCAAAACCATCCCATCCATCCACCCTGCATCCACCCAATTTCACCTTATTGCACTGTTTTTGTTGCCTTTCTATATCTGTGTCCTCAGATAGACTCCAACCAAGTTCATTTTGAGAAAACTCTGGCTTTAGCTCAGCACTAAGTCTTCAGTAGTGAAAGTCACTCAGTCATGTCCAACTCTTTGCAACCCCATGGACTATACAGTCCATGGAATTCTCCAGGCCAGAATACTGGAATGGGTAGCCTTTCCCTTCTCCAGGGCATCTTCCCAACCCAGGGATCGAACCCAGGTCTCCCGCATTGCAGGCGGATCCTTTACCAGCTGAGCCACAAGTGAAGCCCAGGAATACTGGAGTGGGTAGCCTATCTCTTCTCCAGCAGATCTTCCCAACCCAGGAATCGAACTAGGGTCTCCTGCATTGTAGGCAGATTATTTACCAACTGAGCTATCAGGGAAGCCCATTCTATAAATACCTGTTTAAATGATGAAAAAAATGAATGCTCATTCAATTTTTCAGCCCTTCCATAGGAATCTACACATTTAAACAGGAGAAAAATAAAACCGTAACTCCTGTTTTTTTAGATGATATCTGTGTTCTCTTCATTAATTTACCCCATGTTCTTCATAAAGCTATAGATTTCCACCGCTTCTGTTGGAAAATGCGTTTTGGCTTCTAACCAGGATCTCAGGACACCCAAAACATGTTTATCCTGCTCAAGGGTTCTTAATGAAGACAGTGGCTTTTTTCCTCCCCAACTGCTCTGGCAGACAGGATTCTTTCTTTCTTCTCTTTATCTATGACCCCCTGCACTTACTGCAAAAGAAGGATGTCTCCTAGGGGGTCACAGAAGAAAGAAAGCCACCTACTCACATTCATAAGCACATGCTTGCATCCTGGGGAACATTCCTTAAGCGATGGATTTGTCTCCTAGGAACTGCTGCTTCCCTCCTTCCCTCTCCCCCTTTCCTTTCCTGTTTTTTTCTCTTTTCTTCCTTCCCTCTTTCTTTTTCTTTTGTATTCCTTCAAATTGAAAATAAGGAAAATAAGACAGTTTTGAACTCTCACTTTTCTCCTGTTCCAAAATCATTTAGAATGCTCAATTCCCAGTCTTTTCTACTCTGCACTCTGACAGTTAGCCAAAAAGAAACAGCTATTCCCCTCCACTTTGAGAGCACTGGTTTCTTTTTCTTTTTTTCTTTAACACTATTTCATTTGTGCATTCCTGAGCTTTGCTCTTACCGTCTTGCAATAATGCAGAGACAGCTCTTTTCCACCTTGTGTTGCCATCAGGGAAGCTCCTGTCCTGGCAGTCTGGATTGTGGAGATTTGTAACTGCTTAACTGTTAGGGGATGTTGGTGGCTAGCAGGAGGGTTGAAGACGGTAAAGGTATGAGAAAGTCAGTTGGGGAGATAACAGGTGAAGACTGGTTTGCTTTGAAGGCAACACCTATTCATTCATATTATGTGAGAAATATTTAGCCAAAATAATATAAATAGCAAACATGAATTTAAACAAAGTATGCTATAACTATTTGGGAAGATGGGAGTAGCAAGAAAGGATATACTGGGAGTGGGGAGGGGGACATAAGAAGATTTTAGAATTAAATTTAGCTCCTCTATAATAGAAAGTCGATAGACAATGTCCAACATTTTAAAATCAAGGCAATCTCCCCCGACTTTAATACATGGCATTTTCATTCATTTCATGCAGTCCAAAGTATTTTCTGATTTTTATTGTGATTTCTTCCTGGAAACAGGGATTATTTAGAGGCATGTTTCTAAATTTCCACATATGTGGAGTATATTTTGTTGCTGATTTCAGCTGCAATATTGTCAGAGAACATATGCTATATGACTTAAGTCCTTAAAAATTTGAGACTTGCTTTTTGACAGTATGTGATTGGTCACCTTCTCCATACATGCTTGGAGAGAGGATGTACCCTGCAGTTGTTGAATGCTCCATGTGGTTCGTTAGATTATTTCTTAATCAAGTTGCTGCAGGCTTTTGTGTTCTTACTGATTTTTGTCTACTTGTTCTATCAGTTACAAAGCTTCTAAAACTTCAGTAAAATAATATTTTTGACCGTTCCTATTTAGTTCTGTCAATTTTTGCTTTATATTTGGTCATATTCTTAAGGTGAATACAAATTTAGGGGTGTCCTATCTTTCTAACAAAATGTACATTTTATCATTATTGTATCCCCCTTCATGGATATAGTTTACTATATCTGATATTAATAAAGCTATACCTACTTTCTTTTCATTGATATTTACATTATATTTCTTAATTCACCTTTTCCTTTCAACATTTCTGGATTTATGTAGATAATTCTTATAAACATAGTTTTTTTAAATAAGAGTTTAAGGATGTTTGACTATTAATTGTCTCATTGCCTTATACACAATTACTGCTCTATTGGGATTTGTTATTTTACTAAATAATCATTGTTACTCTTATCTGGTCTACATTCTTTTTTCCCCTCTTCTTTCTTTGTTTTTATTTTGAATTTTTCCCCAAGTTTTATTGAGAAATAATTGACATACAGCACTGTGTAAGTTTAAGGTGTATGTCATAATGGTTTGATTTGCAGATTTTGTGAAATGATTACAAGAGATTTAGTTTACATCCATCATCTAATATAGATACATAAAGGAAAGAAATTTCTCTCTGTGATGAGAACTCTTAGCACTTAGTCTCTCAACAACTTTCCTATATATGATACAGCAGTGCAAACTCTAGTTAAGTTGTACATCCCTAATACTTACATATCTTAAAACTGAAAGTTTATCCTTTTTGACCACCATCCTCCAATTCCTCCCTCCACTCACCCAACCACAAATTTGACCCCTTTTTCTGGGTTAGGTATTTTATTTTTGTATTTTTTTATTCCATATATAATCGAGATCATACAATATTTGTCTTTCTCTATCGGTATTATTTCACTTAGCATGATGCCCTCGAGCTTCATCCACGTTGTCACAAGTGGCAGCACTTTAAAGATAATGTTCCCTTGTCTTTTGTTTTACATAACTTTATATTGCTTCTCTTAAACTCACTTGTCTGTCTCATTGTTGCACCTTGACTGTTGCCTGTATTATAATCAGGATCAGTTTAAGATTTTTATCTTATTTTACAAGTCATACTATAATGTAACTAGGTGTGGTTTTCTTTCTTTAAAAAATAATCTGTTTGAGATCAGCAAGATTTGTTTAATATATAGCTTATTATCGGAGAAGGCAATGGCACCCCACTCCAGTACTCATGCCTGGAAAATCCCATGGACAGAGGAGCCTGGTGGGCTGCAGTCCATGGAGTCGCGAAGAGTCGGACACGACTGACCGACTTCACTTTCACTTTTCACTTTCATTCACTGGAGAAGGAAATGGCAACCCACTCCAGTGTTCTTGCCTGGAGAATCCCAGGGACGGGGGAGCCTGGTGGGCTGCCGTCTATGGGTTCACACAGAGTCGGACACGACTGAAGCGACTTAGCAGCAGCAGTATGGCTTATTATCTGTCATCAGTTTTGAAAATTTCGCATTATTTTCTTCAAACATTACATTTGCCTCATTTTCTCTCTCTCAATCTGTGATATCTTCTTATTGAATCTTTTATTTACCATTGCCTGTGTGTTGTCCATTAATTTATCTCTTCACAGTTCAGTCTGCATTATTTGCTCTGACCTATCTGCCATTTCACTGATTTTCTCTTCATCTGTGTCAAAGCCTTTGTTCAATCCATCTATAGAGTTCTTAATTTCAGTTGCTAACTTTTTCCATTTTAAGATTTCCGCTTGGTTCTTTCTTATACTTTACAGCTCTTGACAAAAATTACTGGTCTATTCATTTGTCTCTCTGAACTTGGTGAACAGTGATATGAGAGATAATTCCCATATCTGAAGCTCCTGTGGGTCTCTTTCTTTGGTTTGTTGTTTCTGATTTTGTTTGTTTCATGTTGTCTCATCATGTTTTAGGCTACTTTTTTAAACTTTTTATCCTGTATTGGGGTATAGCTGATTAATAAACAATGTTGTGATAGTTTCAGGCAAACAGCAAAGGGAACCAGCCACACGCATACATGCGTCCACTCTCCACCAAACCCGCCGCCCATGGCTTTTTTTTTTTAATTAGGTACCCAATGTTGTATTTGCCACATTGACTGTGGAATATACTTCAGGTCTAGGGTGATACTTTCCTCTAGAGAGGAATGTCACCAGCTGGTTTTACCTCCATCATTTTCAGAGATGAGCTCATTTGAAGTTGAGCTCCATTCCTTGTAAGGTGTTTCTGACTCTGATTCACCCTTATTCCTAGAGCGTTCCCTTTGGGATCTTAATTTAAAATTCACCAGAGGTTCCCTCGGTGAGCATTAGGTTGGTCCCCTTAGTCCAATATGACTGTCAACAAGTGACCTTCAGCCTTTCAGCCAGTTCCTTCAGAGTGGCCAAAGTTCCCAGCGCAAACCATCTCCATGTGCTGGGTCATTCCTTGGCCTCTCTCCTCTAGCCAGGGAATTCTTTGCTGTTCTGATTCCTCTCAGATGCCTCCAAGCAGACACTTAAAAATATTTTCGTCTTCTCTTCTAATTTTCCTCAGTGGGTGTACTGGTTTAAATTGGCCAGTCTATCATTACCAGAATGTCAGCAGTTAAAAAAGAAAAAAGAGTACAGAATCTACTTAATGATATCCCGTCATTACATCACCAAGGTTAAAAATCAGCTCTTGGGTGGATTTATTCCATATCTACACCAACATTAGAGTATAAAAATTCTTTCTCTTGTATTAGAATCTAGGAAGAAGACTGCCAAAATTAAAGTCACAATTTGGGGATTTCCAATTTGTTTCTTGGTATGAAGTAAATGGATATAAGATACCTCTCTCCACTTTCAGTCTTCCACTCTAATTTTTAAATTTATTTAAATATATCTCACAGAGAAATAACATGTAAATGTAGACATACATGAATTTTGGTTTGGCCTCTATTTTTTTTTCAATTTGGCTGTGTTGGGTCTTTGTTGAGACACACATGGCCTTTTGTTGCCATGCTTGAGCTCTGTAGCTGGGATCTTAGTTCCCCAACCAAGGCTTGAAGCCACATCCCCTGCATTGGAAGGTGGATTCTTGACCCCTGGACCACCAGAAAAGTCTCTTTGGCCTCTATCCTTTTAGGGAAAGTCTGAAAATGTTTTGATCCTTAAAAAACTCAAACTTCAAATTTTTTAATATCCTATGTTTCTGAGATTTCTCCTCCTCCCCATGGAGTATGTACCTCCTTGCCCTCTGATGGCTTTCTTATGCCAGAATCCGAGGGAATCCTCACTTTAAAGGAACCAGCATCACGGTCATAAGAGCTGTAAACGTGGAATTTTAAAAATTTAAAGCAGGCAGTGGTATCTACGGTCTGAGATGGCCAGAGTCCAATGAAACCATTGAGATTAACATGTGCTGGAGCCTCTGGAATTTCTTGGGACTGGATAATTCCTAAGCTCAGTATCTTATCAAAACAGATTGGAGAATGATTTTTGCTTGATGTACTTTCCAATTAAATAATCTTATACACTATACTATGGCACCCCACTCCAGTATTCTTGCCTGGGAAATCCCATGGACAGAGGAGTCTTGCGGGCTACAATCCATGGGGCCACAAAGAGTCAGATACAACTGACTCTTTGTGTACACACACACAAGCAAGATGTGTAGATTGAAAGATTCGGACTTGACAAATGTGCCCAATGAGATCTTGATACTCCCTTCACTGAGGTGTGTATTGATAGATTAGAAGATCCTTCCAAGTAGATGATGGTTTCTTTCTATCATAGTAGGTACCTCTAGTTAGGTGAGTAACTGACTGTAACTTCCTGAAAGAACTATTATTGGAATTAGAACATAACCATCCATCCTGGAAATACTAGCTGACCACATACTGAGATCAACGAATCCCAAAGTTGCCTGTTCATTTTATTCATAAAACAACATTTATTGAGTACTTCCCAGGTACCAGCTCTGGGAACAAAGCAGTAAAAAGTCAGACTTCGTCCTTGCCTAATGGGACTTATGTTCTAATAGAAAAAATATGATAATAGTACTTAACAGATAAGCAAAAGAATTGCAGGGTGTGCTGTGTTATCAAAATAAATAAGCAGGAGGATATGAAAGAGAGTGTCCAGAGAGGCCACTTTAGATAAGAGGGTAGAAAAGAGCCTAAGGAAATCAATGGTGGCCTGAGGCATGAGATTGCACCACTCATACAAAGATCTGGGGAAAAAGAGGTCCAGGCAGAGGGAACAACCACTGGAAAGGATTTGGAATAGTCTAGGCCCAGAAAGGAGGCCCCAGTAGAATGAGAGAAGACAGGAAAAAAAAAAAAAAAAGAGGTGTTGAAAGATAGGCAGGAATTGGGGTTTTTAGGGATCTAGAGATCTTTGTAAAGGTTGTATGTGAATCTAATTGTGAGTGAATATTTTCTCAATATGGATGTGGATCTGATCAGTTCAGTTCAGTCACTCAGTTGTGTCCAACTCTTTGAGACCCCATGGACTGCAGCACGCCAGGCTTCCCTGCCCATCATCAACTCCCGGAGTTTACTCAAACTCACATCCATTGAGTCAGTGATGCCATCCAACCATCTCATCCTCTATCATCCCCTTCTCCTCCCACCTTCAATCTTTCCCAGAATCAGGGTCTTTTCAAATGAGATCCTTCTTCGCATCAGGGAGCCAAAGTATTGGAGTTTCAGCTTCAACATCAGTCTTTCCAATGAATATTCAGGACTGATTTCCTTTAAGATGGACTAGTTGGATCTCCTGGCAGTCCAAGGGACTCTCAAGACTCTTCTCCAAAACCACAAATCAAAAGCATCCATTCTTCGGTGCTCAGCTTTCTTTATAGCTCAACTCTCACATCCATACATGACTACTGGAAAAACCATAGCTTTGACTAGATGGACCTTTGTTGGCAAAGTAATGTCTCTGCTTTTTAATATGCTGTCTAGGTTGGTCATAACTTTTCTTCCAAGGAGCAAGTGCCTTTTAATTTCATGGCTGCAGTCACCATCTGCAGTGATTTTGGAGCCCCCCAAAATAAAGTCTCTCACTGTTTCCACTGTTTCCCCATCTAT
>NW_011494824.1:4099437-4099753 GCF_000754665.1 Bison bison bison | reverse complement strand
AGGGTGACAATATACAGCCTTGACGTACTCCTTTCCTGATTTGGAACCAGTCTGTTGTTCCATGTCTAGTTCTAACAGTTGCTTCTTGACCTGCATATAGATTTCTCAAGAGGCAGGTCAGATGGTCTGGTATTCCCATCTCTTTCAGAATTTTCCACAGTTTGTTGTGATCTGCACAGTTAAAGGCTTTGGCATAGTCAATAAAGCAGAAGTCGAAGTTTTTGGAACTCTTGCTTTTTTGATGATCCAACAGATGTTGGCAATTTGATCTCTGGTTCCTCTGCCTCTTCTAAATCCAGCTTGAACATCTGGAAGT
>NW_011494824.1:4098952-4099337 GCF_000754665.1 Bison bison bison | reverse complement strand
TGTCTAGGTTGGTCATAACTTTTCTTCCAAGGAGCAAGTGCCTTTTAATTTCATGGCTGCAGTCACCATCTGCAGTGATTTTGGAGCCCCCCAAAATAAAGTCTCTCACTGTTTCCACTGTTTCCCCATCTATTTGCCATGAAGTGATGCAATGGATCCCATGATCTTAGTTTTCTGAATGTTGAGCTTTAAGCCAACTTTTTCACTCTCTTCTTTCACTTTCATCAAGAGGCTCTTTAGTTCTTCTTCACTTCCTGCCATAAGGGTGATGTCATCTGCATTTCTGAGGTTATTGATATTTCTTCTGGCAGTCTTGATTCCAGCTTGTGTTTCTTCCAGCCCAGCGTTTCTCATGATGTACTCTGCATATAAGTAAATAAGCAGG
>NW_011494824.1:4097656-4098852 GCF_000754665.1 Bison bison bison | reverse complement strand
TTTCTTTGGGATTGGAATGAAAATTGACCTTTTCCAGGCCTGTGGCCACTGCTGAGTTTTCCAAATTTGTTGGCATACTGAGTGCAGCACTTTCAAAGCCTCATCTTTTAGGATTTGAAATAGCTCAACTGGAATTCCATCACCTCCACTAGCTTTGTTCGTAGTGATGCTTTCTAAGGCCCACTTGACTTCACATTCCAGGATGTCTGGCTCTAGGTCAGTGATCACACCATCGTGATTATCTGGGTCGTGAAGATCTTTTTTGTCCAGTTCTTCTGTGTATTCTTGCCACCTCTTCTTAGTATCTTCTGCTTCTATTAGGTCCATACCATTTCTGTCCTTAATTGTGCCCATCTTTGCATGAAATGTTCCCTTGATATCTCTAATTTTCTTGAAGAGCTCTCTAGTCTTTCCAATTTTGTTGTTTCCTCTATTTCTTTGCATTGATCACTAAGGAAGGCTTTCTTATCTCTCCTTGCTGTTCTTTGGAACTCTGCATTCAGATGGGTCTATTTTTTCTATTCTCCTTTGCTTTATGCCTCTCTTCTTTTATCCTCCACATAAGGCCAAGGAAATTTATCAGGATTGATCTGTCATAAACTGCCTAGAAGTCTGTATTCTATGTGAAAAGCACAGAATCACTAAACCCAAAGTTAGGACACCTGGAGTACTGGCCTCAGCTGTGCTCTTCATAACAGGATCATAATGATACCTGGCCAGTCCATTTCATGAAGTGCTTATCATGTCTAGATGAACTGACTCATATCAAAGCATGTCAACATGGAGAACTGCATGAATACACAGGGTTATTTTTTGATTCCTGGCACAATGTATCACCTGTAATGATCCTTTCAAACAATTTCAGAGGAATAACAGGTCATCTGGATGCTATCTCTAGGGTAAAGCAGAAAAGTCTGTGCCCACTTACAGGGCTGTAGGAAGGATTAAATGGAGTCGCCTGTGTGTGTGTGCTACACCCAACACCCACTCTAGAGTCTGTGGCCTTCACCTCCTATCTTTCTTGGTTCAGTGCCTTCAGCTCTATTTTTATATTTACTAACCCACTCCAGTGTTCTTGCCTGGAGAATCCCAGGGATGGTGGAGCCTGGTGGGCTGCCGTCTATGGGGTCGCACAGAGTCAGACACGACTAAAGTGACTTAGCAGCAGCAGCAGCATGTCTCTTCTGGTCCCCATG
>NW_011494824.1:4092335-4097556 GCF_000754665.1 Bison bison bison | reverse complement strand
TGTAAAATTTCTTTATATATTCTTGACATGGAATTTGTTCTAATGTATGAAAGAGGCAATAAATAAAAGCTTAAAAGGCAAAAACAAAGCAAAACTTACCTGTCCCGTGACCAATGTTCTCATGATTCTTCTCTGTAAGGCAAAGAAGGATTCATTTATGACAGTCCCACCAAATGTTACCACTTAAATAAAATGCACTGGTTTCCAGAAAGCCTAAACAGTAACTTTAATTTGGGGAATATCAGGTACTGCAGAGAGGCTTCCCAGGTGGCTCAGTGGTAAAGAACCCACTTGCCAATGCAGGAGACCCAAGAGATGTGGATTCGATCCCTGGGTTGGGAAGATCCCCTGGAGGAGCGCATGGCAACCCGCTCCAGTATTCTTGCCTGGGAGAATCCCATGGACAAAGGAGCCTGGCAGGCTACTGTTCATAGGGCAGCAAAGAGTCAGACACGACTGAAGCATCTTAGCACGCACAGCCTCATGCAGGTATTGCAGAAGTCATCAGTAAGAGAGAGGGAGGAGTCTGGATTTTCTGGACTCCCCAAATTACGTCCAGTGCGTAGTTGTTGTGATTCTGACCGTAAGTCCTGTTGAATTTCCCCAGAATGTTAAACAAAGTTGGCACAACATTGACTCTCTGTACATTCTCCCCCTCGTTTGGGCCTTGTTACCAATTCCAGGCCAGATTGCCCTCACTGACCTACTGCTCTAACACTCTCCACACCTCTTCCAACATTTTCAGCCATTTTCTTCTTCCTTCCTGCCTCCCTAAAATACCTGTAACTAAGGTAACCATATATCCTAGGATGATCCTGGTTTCTACCTGTTTTTCTGGCATAATTATCAATATATTGATCCTTCTTTTAAATGTGTGCTAGTTTGGAAAACAAATTACCTGGTAACCCTACCTGTAGCTAAATGAATTTGAGCGAAGCCTGAAGGCAAGTCTAGGGTGAGGAAAGAGAAAGAGCAGAGCTTAAAAAGTCAAGCTTAGAAGGTGCCAACCCTTGTCTACCCTGCAGCGCCATCCCTCATGCATTGGTGCCAGGCCAGCTTTCGCTGGCATCATACCAGGGATGAGACTGGCTCTCAGGAGAGGTGTCTCATAAGTAAACTGAAAGCAAGAGATTCCTAGAAATTAGAGGTAAAAAGATTCAAAAGACAATGGAGGATGGTTTTATGAGAGCGTCAAAGGTTATATGCATTCCATGAGGATGCAGGAAGACAGTAGTTTTGTTGCTTCAATTTTATCTCCATTCCTGAGGGGGTGGTGAGGTGTACAACACTGGCATCCTGGCTGATTCCTTTTGCTCCTTACCACTAGGGTGTTCCTGCTGAGGACCACAGAGGACTCGCCCTTACCAGGCAGGTTGCTTGGATTAGATTTGGTTGCCTGGACCAAAAGGCAGGACCAGGGTCAGGTCCCATTTGTCACTTGGTGACCATGAGAATTATTTTCACTTTGATGGGCAAACTTTCCATCTGCAAAGTAAAGAGAGTTAAACCAGATGGTCTCTAAGGCAATAGTTCAAAATATTTGTATATTGCTTAAAGAATTTGAAGAACTTTCTTCCTTAAGCAGTTTTATATTAATTTAAAATGTGAAAGTGAAAAAGCTGGCTTAAAACTCAACATTCAAAAAACTGAGATCATGGCATCTGGTCCCATCACTTCATGGCAAATATATGGGGAAAAAATGGAAACAGTGACAGAGTTTATTTTCTTGGGCTCCAAAATCGCTGCAGAGAGTGACTGCAGCCATGAAATTAAAAGATGCTTGCTCCTTGGAAGGAAATCAATGACAAGCCTAGACAGTGTATTGAAAAGCAGAGATATCACTTTGCTGACAAAGGTCTATCTAGTCAAAGCTATGGTTTTTCCAGTAGTCATGTATGGATGTGAAAGTTGGATCGTAAAGAAGGCTGAGCGCCGAAGAATTGATGCTTTTGAACTGTGAGGCTGGAGAAGACTCTTGAGAGTCCCTTGGACTGCAAGGAGATCCAACCAGTCAATCCTAGAGGAAATCAACCCCGAATATTCATTGGAAGGACTGAAGCTAAAGCTCCAGTACTTTGGCCACCGGATGTGAAGAACTGACTCATTGAAAAAGACTCTGATGCTGGGAAAGATTGAGGGCAGAAGAAGAAGGGGGAGACAGAGGCTGAGATGGTGGGATGGCATCATTGACTCAATGGACTTGAATTTGAGCCAACTCCAGGAGTTAGTGAAGGACAGGGAGCCTGGTATGCTGTGGTTCATGGGGTTGTAAAAGGTTGGACATGACCGAGCAACTGAACAACAACAAAAAAACACAAGATGTAATTTCCAACACATGATGGATATGGACATTTTATTCATAAAGGCCTGGTTACATTATTCTTTAAAATGTATCCAAATACCACAGCCATTTTATACCCATATCATCTTTTTTACCTCAAAAAATTATTGTTTAATACATGGAAATCTTACATTGTTCCCGTTTCAATTTGAACTCATTTTAGTCTGTCTGTTGTTTAGTCACTGTGTTGTGTCTGATTCTTTGCAACCCCGTGGACGGTAGGCCACCAGGCTCCTCTGTCCATGGGATTTCCCAGGCAAGAACACCAGAGTGGTTTGCCGTTCCCTTCTCCAGGGGATCTTCCCAACCCGGGGACTGAACCGACATCTCCTGCATTGCAGGTGAATTCTTTACCACTCAGCTATCTTAGAATACACTCATTTTGTTCTACTTCCCCCAAAGAATTTTACCCTTGATATAATTTTCTGTATGTTTGAAAGTTTTTTTAAAAAATCACACTATCACTCCTTGATGCAACAAAAGTATGTGAACACAATTACATTTTTAAAATTTCCTGTGACTGTAAATTTCAAAGGGTAAAAACAGTAAATAAACTCTAGATGGAGTTATCACTACAACTGTTTTGACCAACTGAAATCATTAAACAAGTAAGTAAAATTTTATTGGAATTGTTTCTCTTGGAAAGATGGATAGAGCTGGCTTAGGTTTTGAGCAAGTTATTTATGATTTAGTACAATTTATTGAAATAGTTTTATTCCCCCCCCCCCTCCTTTTTTTTAAAGAAGTGCTAAGGAACATTCAGGTATGGCCTAAATCAAATCCCTTATGATTATATAGTGGAAGTGAGAAATAGATTTAAAAGACTAGATCTGATAGATAGAGTGCCTGATAAACTATGGACGGAGGTTCGTGACATTGTACAGGAGACAGGGATCAAGACCATCCCCATGGGAAAGAAATGCAGAAAAGCAAAATGCTTGCCTGAGGAGGCCTTACAAATAGCTGTGAAAAGAAGAGAAGCGAAAAGCAAAGGAGAAAAGGAAAGATATACTCATTTGAATGCAGAGTTCCAAAGAGCAGCAAGGAGAGATAAGAAAGCCTTCCTCAGTGATTAATGCAAAGAAATAGAGGAAACAATAGAATGGGAAAGACTAGAGAGCCCTTCAAGAAAATTAGAGATACCAAGGGACATTTCATGTAAAGATGGGCTCAATAAAGAACAGAAATGGTATGGACCCAACAGAAGCAGAAGATATTAAGAAGAGGTGGCAAGAATACACAGATCAGATCAGATCAGTCGCTCAGTCGTGTCCGACTCTTTGCGACCCCATGAATCACAGCACGCCA
This sequence comes from Bison bison bison, assembly GCF_000754665.1. NCBI lineage: Eukaryota > Metazoa > Chordata > Mammalia > Artiodactyla > Bovidae > Bison > Bison bison. The sequence goes on along the minus strand of NW_011494824.1, from coordinate 4,093,907 downwards.
GGCCTCCCTGTCCATCACCAACTCCTGGAGTTCACTGAGACTCACGTCCATCAAGTCAGTGATGCCATCCAGCCATCTCATCCTCTGTCGTCCCCTTCTCCTCTTGCCCCCAATCCCTCCCAGCATCAGAGTCTTTTCCAATGAGTCAACTCTTTGCATGAGGTAGCCGAAGTACTGGAGTTTCAGCTTTAGCATCATTCCTTCCAAAGAAATCCCAGGGCTGATCTCCTTCAGAATGGACTGGTTGGACCTCCTTGCAGTTAAATTGAAGAAAGTAGGGAAAACCACTAGACCATTCAGGTATGACCTAAATCAAATCCCTTATGATTATACAGTGGAAGTGAGAAATAGATTTAAGGGACTAGATCTGATAGACAGAGTGCCTGATGAACTAGGGACGGAGGTTCGTGACATTGTACAGGAGACAGGGATCAAGACCATCCCCATGGGAAAGAAATGCAGAAAAGCAAAATGGCTGCCTGAGGAGGCCTTACAAATAGCTGTGAAAAGAAGAGAAGTGAAAAGCAAAGGAGAAAAGGAAAGATATACTCATTTGAATGCAGAGTTCCAAAGAGCAGCAAGGAGAGATAAGAAAGCCTTCTTCAGTGATCAATGCAAAGAAATAGAGGAAACAATAGAATGGGAAAGACTAGAGATCTCTTCAAGAAAATCAGAGATACCAAAGGAACATTTCATGCAAAGATGGGCTCGATTAAGGACAGAAATGGTATGGACCTAACAGAAGCAGAAGATATTAAGAAGAGATGGCAAGAATACACAGAAGAATACACAGAAGATCTATACAAAAAATATCTTCACGACCAAGATAATCACAATGGTGTGATCACTCACCTAGAGCCAGACATCCTGGAACGTGAAATCAAGTGGGCCTTAGGAAGCATCACTATGAACAAAGCTAGTGCAGGTGATGGAATTCCAGTTGAGCTACTTCGAATCCTGAAAAATGATGCTGTGAAAGTGCTGCACTCAATATGCCAGCAAATTTGGAAAACTCAGCAGTGGCAACAGGACTGGAAAAGGTCAGTTTTCATTCCAATCCCAAAGAAAGGCAATGCCAAAGAATGTTTAAACTACCGCACAATTGCACTCATCCTACACGCTAGTAAAGTAATGCTCAAAATTCTTCAAGCCAGCCTTCAGCAATATGTGAACCATGAACTTCCAGATGTTCAAGCTGGTTTTAGAAAAGGCAGAGGAACCAGAGATCAAATTGCCAACATCCACTGGATCATTGAAAAAGCAAGAGAGTTCCAGAAAAGCATCTATTTCTGCTTTATTGACTATGCCAAAGCCTTTGACTGTGTGGATCACAATAAACTGTGGAAAATTCTTCAAGAAACAGGAATACCAGACCACCTGACCTGACTCTTGAGAAACCTGTATATAGGTCAGGAAGCACCAGTTAGAACTAGACATGGAACAATAGACTGGTTCCAAATAGGAAAAGGAGTACGTCAAGGCTGTATATTGTCACCCTGCTTATTTAACTTATATGCAGAGTACATCATGAGAAACGTTGGGCTGGATGAAGCACAAGCTGGAATCAAGATT
>NW_011494824.1:4091508-4092235 GCF_000754665.1 Bison bison bison | reverse complement strand
TAGACTGGTTCCAAATAGGAAAAGGAGTACGTCAAGGCTGTATATTGTCACCCTGCTTATTTAACTTATATGCAGAGTACATCATGAGAAACGTTGGGCTGGATGAAGCACAAGCTGGAATCAAGATTGCCGAGAGAAATATCAGTAACCTCAGATATGCAGATGACACCACCTTTATGGCAGAAAATGAAGAAGAACTAAAGAGCCTCTTGGTGAAAGTGAAAGGGGAGAGTGCAAATGTTGGCTTAAAACTCAACATTCAGAAAAGTAAGATCATGGCATCCATCCCATCACTTCATGGCAAATAGATGGGAAATAGTGGCTGACTTTATTTTGGGGGGCTCAAAAATCACCGCAGATGGTGACTGCAGCCATGAGATTAAAAGACACTTACTCCTTGGAAGGAAAGTTATGACCAACCTAGGCAACCTATTAAAAAGCAGAGACATTACTTTGCCAACAAAGGTCTATCTAGTCAAAGCTATGGTTTTTCCAGTGGTCATGTATGGATGTGAGAGTTGGACTGTGAAGAAGGCTGAGCGCCGAAGAGTAGATGCTTTTGAACTGTGGTGTTGGAGAAGACTCTTGAGAGTCCCTTGAACTGCAAGGAGATCCAACCAGTCCATTCTAAATGAGATCCGTTCTGGGTGTTCTTTGGAAGGAATGATGCTAAAGCTGAAACTCCAGTACTTTGGCCACCTCATGCAAAGTGTTGACTCATTGGAAA
>NW_011494824.1:4090629-4091408 GCF_000754665.1 Bison bison bison | reverse complement strand
GATGTGAGAGTTGGACTGTAAAGAAATCTGAGCACCAAAGAATTGATGCTTTTGAACTGTGGTGTTGGAGAAGACTCTTGAGAGTCCCTTGGACTGCAAGGAGATCTAACCAGTCCATCCTAAAGGAGATCAGTCCTGGGTGTTCATTGAAAGGACTGATGTTGAAGCTGAAAATCCAAATCTTTGGCCACCTGAGGTGAATAGCCGACTCATTTGAAAAGACCCTGATGCTGGGAAAGATTGAGGACAGGAGGAGAAGGGGATGACAGAGGATGAGATGGTTGGATGGTATCACCGATGCAACGGACATGAGTTTGGGTGAACTCCGAGAGTTGGTGATGGACAAGGAGATCTGGCTGCCGTTCATGGGGTCGCAAAGAGTCGTACATGACTGAGCGACTGAACTGAACTGAGGAACATTATTTATATAAAAGCAGATGGCACTGGGAGGATTTTCCTTACAGCAATATCAGTCTTTGATTTGAAGTCCTGAGTTATATGTAAAAAATAACCCTGTGATCCATTATTAAAAATAATTTTTAATGTTCTATCAGCTAACAAGCCTATAGGTCATCTTTCAATTATTTTGAAAGCAAATACTTGGAAAATACTTTTTGCAAGAAATTAGACTTGCAAAAGTATTTATTTCCTAACCTGTATTCACTTTTGCATTCAGAAAACTAAGATCATGGCATCTGGTCCCATCACTTCATGGGAAATAGATGGGGAAACAGTGGAAAGAGTCTCAGACTTTATTTTTTGGGGCTCCAAAATCACTG
>NW_011494824.1:4078918-4090529 GCF_000754665.1 Bison bison bison | reverse complement strand
GTTCTTTGGAAGGAATGATGCTAAAGCTGAAACTCCAGTACTTTGGCCACCTCATGCAAAGTGTTGACTCATTGGAAAAGACTCTGATGCTGGGAGGGATTGGGGGCAGGAGGAGAAGGGGATGACAGAGGATGAGATAGCTGGATGGCATCACTGACTCAATGGACGTGAGTCTGAGTGAACTCCGGGAATTGGTGATGGACAGGGAGGCCCGGCGTGCTGTGATTCATGGGGTCGCAAAGAGTGGACACGACTGACTGATTGAACTGAAATGAACTGATTCACTTTCTCAAAACCGACTCCGATATTTTGAATTGTTATTTTGTTTGGTCTCCCAGGGGTCTTTCCTCTCTGGGGTAGCACCCAGGATAAAATGCAGAACAGGGAAGAGTAACTTTTGTCAAGTAAGAAAAGGCCTGGGAGAAAAGAACTGAGAAAGTAGAGCCTGTCCAGCAAGTTACTTTCCCAGACAAATGAATTTTAGGCATGAGCACTTGTATTTATTCTACATCTGGAAACTGATACCAACCTCCTAACCTGTGAATATATACCCTGAAAGAAAATCTTCCTGATCCTCAGGACCACATGCACCTCACTTTGAAGATCCAGCTCTAATATCTAAAGGTCTGGACAATGTTAAGTTCAAGCAAAACAACTGAAAGAAAAAATTTTCAAGTTCATTGCATTTACTTACTTCTGATTAGGTAATGAGACATTGAGGCCTGTACAGTAAATCTCCATACCCCAGCCCCGCCCCCACCTGTCCGTCAGCCATCCATTCTTTTCTCCAAGCAATGGATGAAAAGTTGCCCTGGGTAATCTGTGGAGATGATCTCACATATTCATTCAGTTATGATCAGAGATAGTCTTTTCTTCCTCCTCTTTCACAATTGCTACTGTGCTCTACATACTGTCTGGTATCTTTAATGTTGCTTTGCTTAGAAATTACATTGGAGATTTTTTTTTTAATGTCATCATATAAAAAATACCCTTATTCTTTACTGACTGAACAGTAGTCCATTAAATGTTATAATTCACTTAAACAGGCCCTTATTGGTATTCTTTTAGCTTGCTTCCAATATTATTTAAACAATACTGTGATAAATACATTGTACATATATCGCTTTGCATATGTGTGAATATATTCACTGAGGAACTTCTAAAAGTGGAATGTCTGGTCCAAGGACCTGTGTATGTATTGATTTTAATTAGGCATTAGTAGTAAACTGCTTATCTCTGAGAGGATGTGCCGATTTAATCTACCACCCACAAGATATGAGTGCCTATCTTAGTTATCCGTAACTCTGTAACTGTTCCTGTGACAAATCACCCCCAAATTGAGTGGCTTCCAACATCAGTAATCACTTCTTCTCCTTTGTTTCTGTGGGTCTGGATGATGTGTGACTTGGCTGGGTTGTCCTGGTTTGGGATCTCTTAGATGGTTGCGTTCAGCTGGGAGCTGGGGTCATCTTGAAGACTTCCTCAGTCAAGCCTCTGGTGTGGGACTGGGGAGAAATGAGCCCCAGGTGATGGGATCGTGGAGACCTCTCATGCGTCTCCGTCCTTTGGGGTCTCTCTACATAGTCTCTCTCAAGGTAGCCAGACTTCTTTCAGAAGTATCTGTCAGTGGACATTTGGGTGGTTTCCACGTCTTGGCCATTGTGGATAGTGCTGCTTTGAACACAGGGGTGCATGTATCTTTTTGAAATACAGTTTTGTCCAGACATATGCCCAGGAGTGGGATTGCTGGATCATACAACAACTCTATTTGTAGTTTTTTGAAGATCATCCATACTGTTTTCATAGTGGTTACATCAACTTACATCGGTGATTTTTCCATGAAAAAAAATTTGCATGTGTATTTAATTAAATTTCACTTAGGCTTCCCTGGTGGCTCAGAGGTTAAAGCGTCTGCCTCCAATGCGGGAGACCCAGGTTCAATCCCTGGATCCGGAAGATCCCCTGGAGAAGGAAATGGCTACCCACTCCAGTATTGTTGCCTGGAGAATCCCATGGACGGAGGAGCCTGGTAGGCTACAGTCCACGGGGTCGCAAAGAGTCGGATACGACTGAGCGACTTCACTTTCACTTTGTTTTAACCTTCTGGCTTTTTTGTCATATTTGGAAATTCTTCTCACTGGGAAACTGTGAGTGTTCCTTCCCGTGTTTTCTTCTGCTCTGTGTGGCTTGGCTTGGTTTCTACATTTTTACTTTTGATGCATTTAATATTAATTTTATTTTAAAGTGTGAAGTATGGACTAGAATGCCGTTTTCCGGTAGCTATCTAGTGTGCTTAAAATATTGCCCGTGTCGTATTCATGAACTCTGCATGTCACCTCCTTCTGTTCCACTTGTTATGTGGGTCTTTATGTGATGCTCCTGCACTGTTTTAAATTTTGTAGTCACGTAGTGTATTTTAATATCTAGTAGGACTACTTCCCCTTGTTTATCATCTTCCTAATTATCTAGGCTATTTTTTCTAGTCTATTTTTCTGTGAAAACAATTTCTTAATTACATGGCGGTATTACCAGCCAATGAGTGTGATTAGGCTGAGATATTTGGGATTTTTCTGCACATAAAAGAAGGAAATGGGAGTTAACTTGACATCTTAAGAAAAAAACCAAAAACAAAAACTGGCACTCAGAGAGAGAATTTCAATCTCAAATCTGCAGAATAGCCTGTGGCCTTGCTCTAAGCCCTGATGATACTTAACTAGGAATGACCCAGCGTGGTAAAGATTAATGAGGAAAAGAAAAATGCTAACCTTTTATAAGATCATTTTCCTCTAGAGAATTTTAGTGTGCCAACCTTAATGATTAGGAATCATGCAACATTTCTGATTGCTTGTCTGTGTTACTGTTTGGGTATAGTTTGCCAAAAAGCAAATTGTTCCTAAAAGCATGGTGAAGGGGTAGTGTATGACATTCAGTCTTTAGAGGTTTTATTCACAAATATTGTGTTAGGCTTTTCCGTATTTTTCAACAAGCCAATGCATCGAATGAAAATGTCTTAGAAGTGCATTTTTGTTACTTTTCCAGTCACTTTCAGGGTTGTAAACACATTTCTGTGTTCTGCCTAATGTACAACAACATTAAAAGCATAGAACTTGGCTCTTGTTGCAACTTTCTTAAGGGATCAAAGGCACTTTGCTATTGTTCCCTCCTTGTTCTCCTGGGATGCTGGGAGATCCTGCAGAGTCTCTTGCAGTACACACTTGTAAAATGCCTTGGATTTGCAGAGGTTTTGCCATTAGTATTTAATAATGGGTCTCAGGATTTCAGGATTTCTCTCATGGGGGAAAAAAAAACAAAGCTCAAAAGTTCAAGAAAAGCATGAATAAAAAGCAAACAGAAACTGAAGATCTGAAAACCCTGTTGCATATTGAATTGCCTCTGTATCTGTGTATGTGACCTTATTTGAAAAAGTAAGATCATTTTTAAGTTGTTTTTTTAAATTGAGATATACTTGACATATAACATTGTGTAAGTGTAAGGTGTAAAACGTGTTGATTTGATGCATTTATATATGGCAATGTGATTACCACCATAGCTTCAGCTCATATCTCTATCACAGTATATAATCATCATTTCTTTTTTGTGATGAGAACTTTGGAGATTTAGTCTCTTAGCGATTTTAAAGTATTTCATTCAGTACTATTTAATACTGGAAATAGGGTCACTGCAGATGTATTTTAAGTTTCTCAAGATGGCATCCCCCCTGGAGAAGGAAATGCAACCCACTCCAGTATTCTTGCTTGGAGAATTCCATGGACAGAGGAGCCTGGTGGGCTAAGGGGTCGCAAAGACTCGGACACAACTGAGCGACTAAACAGCAGGCTGCCATCATCCTGCATTGAGAATGGACCCTAAATCCAACAGCTGGTATCCTGGTAAGAGACAGGAGAGAAGGACTTAACACAGAGAGACACAGGGAAGAGAACAGTGTGAAGACAGAGGCAGAGACTGGAACGGTGAGCTTCTAAACCAAAAACGCTAGCGACTTCTAGGCAGTGACCAAAAGCTAGAAGACGGGCATGGACCGGGTTCTCCCTCAGGGCATCCAGAAAGAGCCAACGCTGCCGACACCCTGGTTCAGCCTCCTGGTGTGCAGAACAGAATAGGGGTCTATTATTTTAAGCCACCCAGCTTGTGGTAGTTTGTTATTGGCTAAGAAAGGGAGTGGGGGGCAGACACAGGAAACTACATAGACCTTTCATCAAGAGAGGCTGAGCAGAAAAGCTCAGGGTCTGTGAACTTGGTGAAACAGAAGAAACACTCTGCAGTTTCCCCACCCGCCTCAGCTCCCCGCTATGCTCACTCCCAGGGCCCTAACTCACTCTACACACCTTAGATTTCCCCTCTGTGAGTCACTCTCCTCCAGATTCAAGAGGATCCTCTCTTTCTCTTCAAATTTTCCCCTGTGCCCAGACCTCCCCCCGGGTTCCGCTTACAGCAGAGCTTGCGAGCCTGTTCACAGCATGGTAGAAGGCAATAATATACTGGTGTTGACCTTCTCAGGAATATTTGTATTCTTAAAGCGGTTAGACAGGGCTCAATTGAGAAGGAATTCTCTCTCCTGGAGGAATCTCTGGAATCACCGTGGGGGCGGGGTGAATAATTTTGCAGAGGGTCTTCTCCCAGCCTCGGTCCTCCCTGCTTTCTCGCTTCCACTGCTTCCTCAGGGACCCGGTTTTCTGTGGTTTCATCAGAGCAAAGGAAGGACCCCACCAAGTCCAGCTGGATGAATGCCCTTTTCAGGCCCAGCACCCTGCAATGAGTGGAGGCCAGGGTGGGCCAGGCACAGTGACCCAAAGGTTAAGGCTTGTAGGGGACGCTGTGGAGAAACTGCTTTGAAGGAGGGGAGAACTTCCATGAGGGTCATGCGTGGGCAGAACTGGCTTCACAAAATTTTCAGGGCCCAGTACACATTGAATGTAGGCCTGGGGTTCATACTCATTAAGGGTGGCATGACGATGAGAGCTGAGCACTGAGCTGTGCAGGACCCCTCTAAACGTGAGGCTCCACACACGCATGTGTTCTCACGAGGTTGACCCTGTGTGGCGGCTACCAAAACTTTGAATCAGAACTTGAAGGGCTGCAGGAACTTGGGTCACTGGGCATCTATTTGTGGACTCATTCCAGGAGCCATGTGGCACAAAGAGATGCTGCCATCAGAGACCAAAGACATGGGCTTGGCAAGGGGACCTTGAGGAAGGCCCTCTGCCGGCTGCCCGGACGAGTTGGTATAGGTTACAGGGGAAAAAGTAAAATAAACGTGATCAGGTATTTAAAGTCCTCCAGCAGGAAGGCTCCCGGTGACTGGGGGAGATCTTGTTTCTAGACCCCAAGGTTGTCTTGCCTCTGCAGGATGCTCTTGCCTTGGCATGAGTCAGAGTGTGGGGGGTTGGGAGTTTAGGGTGAGGGCGAAGGTTAGGATGCTGATGCTGAGGGAGCTTACAAGGAAGGGGAGAGATTTGGCGGGAAAGAGATACATCTCAGGGAAGTGGAATTCTGTGCAGGTGATGCAAACACTGTGCCTCCACACCCCCCCCCCCCCCACTCCTACCCCACTTCCTGGCAGATCTCCAGTAAAAGAATGGCCTCTCAGAAATCTGTGGAGTGAGCTTTCTTTGGGGGGATGAAGAGAAGAGTTTAGTCTAGGTAAGAGTGTAGAGCTGAGGTGAGGGCTAGTATATTGTAGCCTTGTTAGCACAGAGAGGTAAACTTCTGCAGAACTCACTGAATTGAAGGGGGCCTCTGAGCTGAGCAGCCCTAGAACAATCACAATGAAAAGATTTTTGCCTTTTGTTTTGGTTCTTGAGCTTGGAAAACTCCGGAGGGGCGAATGAACAGCTGGGGGGCACAGTCTGGTTGGGGTGGGTTCAGTTCCTGGGAGGAGAAGAACATACAGGAGTGCCTGTTGACTTAGTTCTGGAAGCCAGGGGAGGAACTGGGAAGAATAGTGAAGTCTCAGGCTCCCTCCTGTCTGACAGAGATTAGGCACTGAGAGTCCCTGGGGCTAAAGCCAGCCAATTTCTTTCCTCCCACCAGACCAGCTTTGGGCTATTCCCTGATTCAGAATTGTTGCACTGGCTCCTGGGTATTTTGCTGATGGCTATGACCTTATCATTTTCCTAGTCAATGAACCCTGGGAATTGACCTTTTAGTCTAGAAAGTGTTATCTCTGTATAACTAGCTGTGGGTTGTGAGTACCTCTGGTTTTAATTCACTTGTCAGACTGGTCTGAGGCCAGAGTACACGTTGCGGACTTTGTCAATTCCAGAAATGAGCTCTGAGCATATTTTCTTTCTCAAGTAGCACAAAAACTTTCTATTTGTCCAAAATAAATGACCAACAATGTCCTACCTAAACAGGTTCTACAGATACCTCCAGATACAGTGTGCCCCCTAAACACCCCAAGAATGTGTCCACCAATGTTTAATTTCTATAAACGACACTGGTGTGAACAAAGCAGGATCCACGGTTGATGTTTGTCATTCTTGTGTCGGGTGGGGCAAGGTATTTCTAGTTCCCTGCTTCACCTCTGAGCCACCTTTCTGAGAAACACCACCACCTCTTGCCGCTCTTCCAAACTGAAACCTTAGCTGACCTCAGCTCTGGTGAGATTCCCAGGCACGACCTACTTATACATTTCAAAGAAAAAAAAAAAAAAAGACACTTTTAACTCCTAGCTGGTAGGTTTTACCTCCTGTTCTCAAGCATGGAGTTAACTCAGGTATGTAATCTTCTGAAGTGATGACTTCAAATCTACTATATGCACATTGGTCTCCACTTACGGAATTGCTATTTATATTAATTTAAACAGGTCAGAAAATACTCGGAGAAGGCAATGGCACCCCACTCCAGTACTCTTGCCTGGAAAATCCCATGGATGGGGGAGCCTGGTGGGCTGCAGTCCATGGGGCCGAGAAGAGTCAGACACGACTGAGCAACTTCACTTTCACTTTTCACTTGCATGCATTGGAGAAGGAAATGGCAACCCACTCCAGTGTTCTTGCCTGAAGAATCCTAGGGTTGGGGGAGCCTGGTGGGCTGCTGTCTATGGGGTCGCACAGAGTCGGACACGACTGAAGCAACTTAGCAGCAGCAGCAGCAGCAGAAAATACTATAAACTCCTAAAATGTCATTTAGTACCAAAGTTTAAAATTATATGGTTTCCTTAAGCCACAAAAATAGAGCAATAGTAATACTTACTTTTAGGACTCTATATTTTAAGTCAGGGTTGTACGTGGCATTTGATCTCTGGAAAAAGTTGTTAGTTGCTTAAAGTATTCTTTGCCTTTTTCATCCTTTAACACTTATCTCCCCATTCCAGCCCACCACTCCTGCTCACCCCCCACCAAGAGCCAGCCTGCTGGAGGCCAGTGGTTTTTTTCCATTGTTTAAATGATCAACCACTCGGGGACTCCATCCATCAAGTCCAGTGTTTGGGTTTGTTTTGTTTGGTAGATGAAAAAGCCCAAACTCGCTGTTCCCCGGTCCTTTCTACATACCACTGTATGGAAACCAAGACCAAGTGTCCTCCCAAGAAATAACAGAAAACGGATAATTCTGTGAGCTAAGAAGGCTTCCCACTAAAGCCTGTTCTCCATCCTTCCCACCAAATTCTGCTCCAATTCCATAGTCTCTAGAAGTGGAGGGCCAAGGAGCAGCCGCAGAAGCCAGGCTCATTCATTCACTCATTCATTCATTCATTCTGACAAACATTTACTGAGCATCTACTATGTGCTGGGTCCTGTGGCTACTGATGTTGATGTGGAGGAAGAAAGTTCAAGAACTCACAAATCCTAGCATATGGATTTAAGGTCAATCCTGGAGAGAAATAGTCTCAGAACCTTACGGCAAGGACACAGTCATCAACTGTCTCTGCTTCTAGCCTCCAGCCCACATCTATCGCAACAAGTGAATATGGCCAGTGGCGGAGGACTCTTCCTCAGGGAAGACTGTTCTTCCCATCAGTCCCAGCTTTGTCCCCTAGAACTTCACATAAGCACCATGCTATTTCTCCCCACAATCACCTTCTCCCGTTTGAAGGCAGTGGCCGTGTTGCTGGTATTCTTCACACAATGTAAAGGGTCAAAGGTGTGGGAGACTGGCCCATGCTGCTGCTGCTGCTGCTGCTGTTGCTAAGTCGCATCAGTCATGTCCGACTCTGTGCGACCCCGTAGACAGCAGCCCACCAGGCTTCTCTGTCCCTGGGATTCTCCAGGCAAGAACACTGGAATGGGTTGCCATTTCCTTCTCCAGGCCCATACCTCAGTATGGTAATATGCAGAAATGCCTGGGCTTTTCCAGAAACAGCTGGGGTGTCTCTACCCTAAGTCTGTTTGAATAAGACTATGAAGATCCTATTAGGAATGAATTCACCCAAGGAGAGGAGTAAGATTGAGGTGACCAATTTTACCCATCACGAAGGCTTGATCATCGAAGAGCTCTGGGTCCCAAAACAGATTTTTAAAATACGCAAGTGTTTGTGTGCACAGAAAAGAAGTAAGACAAAAGGGTGATTTTTTTTCCTATAGGTGGGATGATTTTTAATGTTTTCTCTATATTTTAAATTATTTTTAATGTTCTCTACAATAAATATATAAACCCTACTAATAGAATAAAATTTTATTCAAAAAATCATGTAGAAACTAATTTTCCGTAGTGATTGACTTATCTTCTCCATTTCACTACAGAACAAAGGTCCTTTAGTTTACGTAATAAATAACATTCATAAAATTCTGTTGATTAGCAAATATGCCTTGTAGAATTGTTTCTGTGTAATTTGTTGGTATTAGTCCTTACTTTCTCCATGTATACGACAGAAAACGCCGAGCACCAGGTCCATAAAGATCCTTTAAAAGACATTAATGACTTTCTACAAACAAGCAGCCAGCAGATCTGCATTGGCATCTGTACAGTTTGAAAAAATAAATGTGTTAACCAGTCAGTCATGGCTGACTCTTTGCAACACCGGGGACGTTAGCCCATCAGGCTCCTCTATCCATGGGATTTCCCAGGCAAGCATACTGGAGTGGGTTGCCATTTCCTTCTCCAGGGGATCTTCCCTACTCAGGGATTGAACATGGGTCTCCTGCATTGCAGGGAGATTCTTTACCATCTGAGCCACCAGGGAAGCCCAGTTGGAAAACATAAAAGGAACCACCAATAGAAATCTATTTCTCCTAAAAGGTTGAAGAAGGCCGGTGACCAAGACACTAGGGCAAAATTTCTAGAGCAGCTAAGCACTGCTTCTTAACACATAATCACACTCAACTAAAATTGCTTTTCAGAATTTTAAGAGATTTACAAAACTGATCAAAAACATTCACACATGTGAAAATGACTGTCTAGAGAACTTGGGTTATAGTTACAGGACTTAAGGAAATGGTAACTCTATATCTTGCAACTGGTTATTGAATGCATGGGTTTCCTAGTAAGCATCCTAATGCTTTCAAAACTGTGAATTCTGTTTTTCTTAATTCTGATGGTTTGATGGTCATCAGCTTTTGTTCCTTTCTAGTGTGATGGTAGTCACACAAACTTGCTGTTTTCTGTTCCACTACTGGGTTTAAGGTTACAGGGTGAAAACGGTCACAATAAGCCCGTGTTAAGGCTGGCCCACTTGAGATGCAGGTTTCCAGATGGGTCCTGGGGTGGAAAGGGGTCACCTTGGAAACCAGCGGCATTGAGAAGTTCAAAACAAAGAGGTTAGAAGTAAACCTGACTCATTGGCAGTTCATCAATGGTCTTTGGGGGTCTGGAAAATGCTCTTTAGCGTAACTGAAATACATATTTCAAAACTGAGTGGAGCAAGGAAGCTATTGCTCAAGAATTGTGATTTTATGGATCATTTTTTTTGTTTCTTCTCCAACTCTAATTTAGTCTATATAATGATGACCTCATCAGAGTTGCCATAGAAGTAACTAATTTAAATGGGACATGTTGAAGTGACTCTTATTTTTTTGTGTGTTGTTCAGTTGCTAAGTCATGTCTAACTCTTTGCGACCCCCATGGCCTGCAGCACACCAGGCTTCCCTGTCTTTCACTATCTCCCGGAATTTGTTCAAACTCGTGTCTGAGTCAGTGATGCTATCTAATCATCACATCCTCTGCTGCCCCCTTCTCCTCCTGCCCTCAATCTTTCCCAGCTTCAGGGTCTTTTCCAATGAGTCGGCCCTTCGCACCTGGTGGCCAAAGTATTGGCGCTTCAGCATCAGTCCTTCAAATGATTTCAAGCATCAAGTCCTTCAGGGTTGGTTTCCTTATAGAAGAAAGTATAATATACATGAGGGATCCCTCTCACCTCAGGAAGAAGATGAGTTTAGGGAAAACAAAACTTGGAAAGGCTGACTTTTTTGGCTTTGGGAAGACACATTTGGGATCCTCCAAAATTAACTTGAAATGAACCCATGTTGTATTCCAGCTTGTGATGTAGTAATTCACCCACATGTTCACTTAAAGTTAATCCTCTGTTTGACACAAATTCTGCTGTGATTTTGGGGGAATCTTCTTGCTAGAAGCACAAGTTAGTGTCTAACACAATCTGCAGTCTGGCTTCAGATCCTAGCTCCATTACTTACTAGTTGGGTGACCCGACAAAGTCAATTCATCTCTCTGTGCTTTTGTTTTCCACGACTGTAAAGAGGAAATAATAAGAGTAGCTGCTGCTGCTGCTAAGTCGCTTCAGTCATGTCTGACTCTGTGCGACCCCATAGACGGCAGCCCACCAGGCTCCGCCGTCCCTGGGATTCTCCAGGCAAGAATACTGGAGTGGGTTGCTATTTCTTCCTCCAATGCATGAAAGTGAAAAGTGAAAATGAAGTCGCTCAGTCGTGTCTGACTCATAGCGACCCCTTGGACTGTAGCCCACCAGGCCCCTCCGTCCATGGGATTTTCCAGGCAAGAGTACTGGAGTGGGGTGCCATTGCCTTCTCCAAATAAGAGTAGCTACCTCATACAATTGGTGTTAGGATTGACAGAATTAGTGCACATAAAACAGAGAGAAGGGTGCTTAGGGTACACCACATAAAAACTTCTCTCCGTGTTGTTAAAATTAGCTCTTTCTTTCCAATGTGTGTGAAACAATAAGAGTAACCACTGTTAATATTGTGACTTAAAGGAATGAATTCTTTACCAACTGCACTATCAGTTGGTAGCACAACTGATAGGGGGCTTATTTAACTTCTATGCAGAGTTTATCATGAGAAATGCTGGGCTGGATGAAGCACAAGCTGGAATCAAGATTGCCAGGAGAAATATCAACAACCTCAGATATGCGGATGACACCACCCTTATGGCAGAAAGTGAAGAGGAACTAAAGAGTCTCTTGATGAAAGTGAAAGAGAGTGAAAAAGTTGGCTTAAAGCTCAACATTCAGAAAACTAAGATCATGGCATCTGGTCCAATCACTTCATGGCAAATAGATGGGGAAACAGTGGAAACAGTGGCTGACTATTTTTCTGGGCTCCAAAATCACTGCAGATAGTGATTGCAGCCATGAAATTAAAAGACACTTCCTCCTTGGAAGGAAAGTTATGACCAACCTAAATAGCATATTGAAAAGCAGAGACATTACTTTGCCAACAAAGGTCTGTCTCTGCTT
>NW_011494824.1:4063296-4078818 GCF_000754665.1 Bison bison bison | reverse complement strand
ATGAAATTAAAAGACACTTCCTCCTTGGAAGGCAGGTTATGACCAACCTAAATAGCATATTGAAAAGCAGAGACATTACTTTGCCAACAAAGGTCTGTCTAGTCAAGGCTGTGGTTTTTTCAGTGGTCATGTATGGATGTGAGAGTTGAGCTATAAAGAAAGCTGAGCACCAAAGAATGGATGCTTTTGATCTGTGGTTTTGGCGGACTCTTGAGAGTCCCTTGGACTGCCAGGAGATCCAACCAGTCCATCTTAAAGGAAATCAGTCCTGAATATTCATTGGAAGGACTGATGCTGAAGCTGAAAGTCCAATACTTTGGCCATCTGATGCAAAGAACTGACTCATTTGAAAAGGCCCTGATGCTGGGAAAGATTGAGGGCAGGAGGAGAAGGGGACAACAGAGGATGAGGTGGTTGGATGGCATCACTGACTCATTGGTCATGGGTTTGGGTGAACTCCAGGAGTTGGTGATCGACAGGGAACCCTGGTGTGCTGTGGTTCATGGGGTCGCAAAGAGTCAGACACAACTGAGCGACTGAACTGAAAATCACTGCAGATGGTGACTGCAGCCATGAAATTAAAAGGTGCTTACTACTTGGAAGGAAAGTTATGACCAAGCTAGACAGCATATTAAAAAGCAGAGACATTACCAACAAAGGTCCATCTAGTCAAAGCTATGGTTTTTCCAGTAGTCGTGTATGGATTTGAGAGTTGGACTGTAAAGAAAGCTGAGCACCAAAGAATTGATGCTTTTGAACTGTGGTGTTGGAGAAGAGTCTTGAGAGTCCCTTGGACTGCAAGGAGATCCAACCTGTCCATCCTAAAGGTAATCAGTCCTGAATATTCATTGGAAGGACTGATGTTGAAGTGAAACTCCAATACTTTGGCCACCTGATGCGAAGAACAGACTCATTTGAAAAGACCCTGTTGCTGGGAAAGATTGAAGGCAATAGGAGAAGGGGACAACAGAGGATGAGGTGGTTGGATGGCATCACTGACTCGATAAACATGAGTTTGAGAAAGCTCCAGGAGTTGGTGATAGACAGGGAAGCCTGGCATGCTGCAGTCTGTGGGGTCACCAAGAGTCAGACACAACTGAGCAAGTGAACTGAACTGAAAGGAATGAATGGGCTTCCCTTTCACTGTAGATGAATGGCTTTGTCATTGGTAAATTGGTGGCTCGGTGGTAAAGGATCCATCTGCCTATCCAGGAGATGCAGGTTTGATCCCTGGGTTAGAAAACCCCCCGGAGAAGAAAATGGCAACCCACTCCAGTATTCTTGCCTGGGAAATCCCATGGACAGAGAAGCCTAGCAGGCTACAGTCCATGGAGTCAAAAAAGAATCAGACCAGACTTAGCAACTAAACAACAACAACAAAGGAATGAATATTCTTCCTGAAGTTTCTAATTTATTATCAAGTTGAAAATTGAGCGTTAGAGAGAATGTAACCCCATATTTCAAAAGTGTGAAGGTATTTGTTTCTCTACAGGTATCTTTTTCCTTTACGTGGTTCATTTTAAATGTGACAGATGTGACTTTTTAAATTTTTTAAAATTGTAATATTTCTTTCTATTTATTCATGTACTTGACTGTGCCAGGTCTTAGTTGTGGCATGTGGGATCTAGTTCCCAGATAAGGGCTGGAGCCCAGGCCCCCTGCACTGGGAGCAGGGAGTGGCTAAGACTCCACTGGACCAAGGAAGTCCCAATGGGACTTTTTTAAAGGGGCAATTGATGAATTCTTTACAGAGGAGAAAGGCTGGAAGCATATCAGTTGTGGTTTTTTTTTTCCCCTAAGACAATAAAACAATGACTCTAAATGAGATTTTAATGTAAACCTTCTATAGCAATCACAGCACTTCCTATCATATTGTCTCATCTTCCGGTTCACTCCAGTGTCCTGTGTACCAATTTTTCCTGCAGCTGTTTATTGGGTGTTGACGCTGGAAAATCACCTACTCCCGGGAACCATTTGGTCTGCATTAAAATCTTTCTCTTCCCCAGGTGAGATGGTCTTATTTTTCTTTTGTTTGCTTTCGTTCACTTTTCCTTTTGTATTTTCATTTCCTTCAGGAGTTTTAGTGCGATTGTTTTTTCCTCTTTCATTCCCTTTAACAATTGGTCCTTCCTACTTGTGGGCTGCACTTACTGAATTGCGATGCTCTGCACTGCTTTGAAAGACCTGCTTTTATTTTTCCTGTTCAGGTCATTTGTGCAAATCCTTAAACTTAGAGAGTTAGTACTAATGACTGGTCAACTCTATTAATGCAGTCTCCCCTCTGTGAAAGTTTACTTTTCTGGTTCAAGGTCTTTTATTGCAACGCTTGTTAAGAGCCTTTATTGCTTGAAGAAGGTGCCTTTTGGAACCAAAAGATTTCCTGTTTATGCACAGGGCAGGGCCCAACTGAACTCATGACAGTGCAGGCAGCTCCTGAGATTTGCCAAAGAGCTTTGAGTGGGATTCAAGAGGAACCATGACAGGGACTTAAAAGCTAGTGTCTGCAGAACTGCCACGTCTCTGCTAGAGAGTGTGAGAAAGCGCCCAGCTAGAGTGGGGGACAGACTTAGTGCTGCCAGTAGAGAAGGCTGCCCCAGCCTCAGGGCTCCAGCAGGGGCTGCTTTTGAGTCTGAAGGGGTCTTGGTCCTAGAAGAGGAAAAGTTACCCTCTTCAAAGTCTCCAGGCTGTGTAGATTAAAAGCCAAGGACTGAGTTCCCATAATTATGACTACAAAACAGACTTCCTGGGGCTTCCCTGGTGGCTCAGATGGTAAAGAATCCGCCTGCAGTACAGGAGACCCGGTTTTGATCCCTGGGTCGGGAAGATTCCCTGGAGGAGGGAAGGCATGGCAACCCACTCCAGTATTCTTGCTTGGAAAATTCATGGACAGAGGAGCTTGGCGGGCTATGGGCCATGGGGTCACAGAGTTGGATGTGACTGAGTGGCTAACATACCAGACAGTTTATTGTTTTGAGTTCCTTTTCACACAAATAGTATTTATAGAAAATTCAGACTTCCGCAAATCCCTTCAATGTCCACTAGGGTCTAGAGGGGTCCTAACCTGCTTCTGCTTAAGTGTGACACTTGTCACAGATCAGAGCAGGCCTGCAGGGACTCAAAGTTTTCTGTCCCCTGCTGAATTTTTAAACCCTATACTGTATTAAATGTTCCCTCTCTAAAGCTATCTCTGTGGAATAACTGCTCACAATGCCAGCAAACTCTTGTCTCCAAGCAGAGGATCCCTTCCCAGATTGGGGGGTGGGGTCCTAGAGGCTCAATTAACCACTGGAAGCTGCCTGATGAGGCAGAATCTCAGCAGGGAGGCCTGGAGAGGAGCCAGGACAAACCCAGCAGGCCTGGCCCCAGAGTGTCAAATTTCTGGGTCAGGAAGAACGAGATGAGGCAGTCACCCACATAGCCAGAGCAGCAAAACCAAGGAAAGAGTGTCCATTCTTCATTATGTGGGAAGGAAGAAAGTCATGGGTTCATGACCAGCTCCCTGAGGGGGTCTCACCCAAGTCTTCAGATGCACATGACCCTGGCATGCCCACCCTCCTCCAGATTCTCCTAGAATGGCCCTGAATAAAGGTGGCATGGTCTTGCTTTTTGGTTTCCTGGCTCCACACCAGCCAGTCCCTTCCAATCAGTGCAGTCATATTCCTGGTGGTAGGTGAGATATGGTGCTGTTCCAGTCTAGTCCTCCTAGGTTTGACACATGGGGTTAGTATATTATTATTATTGTTATTATTGTTAAAGCCCACCACCAGTATTTTTACTGTCAACTGAAAAAATAAAGAAAAAAGAAAGTCACTCAGTCGTGTCCGACTCTTTGCGACCCCATGGACTGTAGCCTACCAGGCTCTTCCGTCCATGGGATTTTCCAGGCAAGAATACTGGAGTGGGTTGCCATTTCCTTCTCCAGGGGATCTTCCTAAAAAAATACATGCAACCTAAAAGTTGAGAGTCATGTTTTTATCAGTGGAAATATTTAGGACTTCAAGCACCAGAGGCAGCATCTCCAGTAACCCTGAAAGAACTGCTCCAGGAAGGTGAGGTGGGGAGCTGGGTTATATAGAAGTTTTGCACAAAGGGAAGGTAGTCTGAATGTCAAAAGATTATATATATTAAATTAGAGAAAACCAGATATCTCAAGTTAAGGAGTTTAGCATTTTTCCATGTGTGGGAGGGTACGGGAGCCTGAGCTCACTGAAGTCATTCCTTTGACACGCACCTCAGCTATGTGGGGCCAGTATCTTGTGTTTTCCCGTCCTGCGTTTCCTCAGGACTCACCATAGGGAGTGGCTGCAGTTGGACGGCTGTTACTTGGCAGGTGTTCTTTCCTTCCTGAGTTTCTTCAGAGCTCACCAGCTCACGGTGGAGGGCTTGCAGCCACTGATGGCAGTGACATCCTTGCTTATTGATATGGCAGGAAATATTCCAGTTCTCACTTCTAACCAGACTCCAACTATGCAATGACAGAGAAGAGCAAAAGACTCCATAAAATTATCATGTCTTCCTCTTGTTAAAAGCCATTTTCACCCTCATATATTGACCTCACAATATTGCTTATCTCTTACCACAATATTTCTGCATAATGAATAACCACAAATCTTGGTGACACATAAGGGTAACCAGTGTTTTGCTTGACTGTCTGGGGTGGTCAGTCAGGCAGCTCTGTGTGGGTGCCTCACACCTCTAAGAGTTGACTAGCTTTGGCTGGGTGACTGAGGTGACTCAGTCCAGCAGGCTGGCCCATGCATGTTCTCATGCTTGGAGGAGGAGCACAAGGGAAGGAGTGAAATCATGCAAGCCACTCTAACTTCTGTCTATGAGGCATTGCTATCATCCTACCTGCAAAATCAGTCCCCCACTCAAGC
Organism: Bison bison bison; assembly: GCF_000754665.1. Lineage (NCBI taxonomy): Eukaryota > Metazoa > Chordata > Mammalia > Artiodactyla > Bovidae > Bison > Bison bison. Next base: position 4,073,941 of record NW_011494824.1, on the reverse strand, counting down.
CCAGGTTCAAGGAGCAGGGAAACACATTGCCTCTTTAGGGAGAGGGGCCACAAAGTAATGTGGCAAAGGGTGCTGGATGTGGGGAGGGTTTCAAATCCCACCACCATCCTGGTCTCAACTGATCTCAACTGAGATTCACTCCATAGAGAAGAAAAACTCCCACAATAGCAACCCAACATGGTGATGAGTTACAGTCCACAAAGTCAAATCCTTGACGCCATGAATGATCTGGAAAAAGATCACTTTGTTAGAGTGCTTCCCTGGTGGCTCAGACGGTAAAGCATTTGCCTGCAATGCGGGAGACCGGGTTCGATTCCTGGGTCAGGAAGATCCCCTGGAGAAGGGAATGGCAATCCACTCCAGCACTCTTGCCTGGAAAATCCCATGGACGGAGGAGCCTGATAGGCTACAGTCCATGGGGTCGCAAAGAGTCGGACATGACTGAGCGACCTCACTAATAAGAAATAGTTACCATAAAGTTGATTTTTTTCCCCTTGTTTGTTTTGGATTTTTAGATGAGGGTTGGGAGATAATTCTCCATGGATCTGTCTCATTTCTTCATGTCTTGTGAGCAGGGCCACTAACTGCCATTTATTCCTAGTTGTATTTCCAAGTATGTGTCTATAGCACAGAGCCTTGGAAGACAGAGTAGCTCCTGTGGAGCAGAGGGGCAGAGGGCAGATGTTTTCCTCTAGAGCAAAAGCCAGGCAGATCTCTTTATTGCCTATTATAAAATATTCAAGCTCCCCTAGCCCAGGATCTTTCAGTTATCACACAAACCACAGTATTCACAGCATTGTCCTGTTTCCCTCAGCATTGCCCCTGTGGGATTTGGGGGTGGGGTCTAGAAGTACCAACGTGGATGTGAAGCTCATGCTGCTTGAAGTGCTATGACCCAATAAAATTCTTTGTCTCTGACTCAGGATTCTTCTGCCAGCATCTAGGAAACAAGCTACTTTGTTAGTTTGTAACTAGGACAACACTCAGACACCTCATGATCCTTAACAAGTCAAGTAGCATCCTAATGGGAGAAGGCAATGGTACCCCACTCCAGTACTCTTGCCTGGAAAATCCCATGGACGGAAGAGCCTGGTGGGCTACAGTCCATTGGGTCGCTAAGAGTCGGACATGACTGAGCAACTTCACTTTTCACTTTCATGCATTGGAGAAGGAAATGGCAACTCACTCCAGTGTTCTTGCCTGGAGAATCCTAGGGACGGGGGAGCCTGGTGGGCTGCCGTCTATGGGGTTGCACAAAGTCGGACACGAGTGAAGCGACTTAGCAGCAGCAGCATCCTAACAAGCTGTTCATGTATCTTGCTCCCAGGAACACCATGATCTACCAATCACAGCTATTGAGCCCTCCCTATTCGCCAGAGCACCCTGACTGCTGCCGTGGTCTTGATGCCCACTATGGCAATTCTGCCTGCTTTGCTCAGATGGTTATCTGCCACCATCTCATCTGTCATTTCAGGATTCTGTCATTTGCATTGACATGAGGGAGCTCATTTCTATGACGGCATCTGCTACTATCGAGCCTGGTCCCTCCCAAGGACACCCCCCACCAAACTTCTCTAGGATGTCAGTGCTTCCCTCATCTGTACCCTTTATTGCTTAGTGAAGGGAACATTCCCTCAGCCTTCCTGAGGAATAGAATACACTGGTGGTTCCTGTGGTCTTGCTCAATAAATATATTCTAACATTCCCACAAATCTGAACTTTCTGACCTCTTCATCAGCACAATGCCAAGGAAATTCAAACATTTCCGCCTCATTTCCTGTGGCCACTTTTGGATCCAAACTTCAAGGAGCTATCCCAGCCCTATATTAGGATCAGTCCTGGATATCCTTTTCCAGGTCATGGGACAGGGCTCCTATATCCATAAATTCTCCCCTCCAGCCTCATATTCTGCTCTTCCTACCAATTCTACCTCCTCTCTCCACCCCCATCTGATCCCTTTAAGATCCACCCCTCATGTGATCCTCGGCTCCTCAGTTCAGTCCAGTCACTCAGTCGTGTCCGACTCTTTGCGACCCCATGAATCACAGCACGCCAGGCCTCCCTGTCCATCACCAACTCCTGGAGCTCACTCAAACTCATGTCCATCGAGTCAGTGATGCCATCCAGCCATCTCATCCTCTGCCGTCCCCTTCTCCTCCTGCCCCCAACCCCTCCCAGCATCAGAGTCTTTTCCAATGAGTCAACTCTTGGCGTGAAGTGGCCAAAGTATTAATAACTCGTCCTGCAATGTCTTTGGTGTGTAAGATTTTTACTCTTGGAGAAGGAACTGTGTGTCTCAACTCAAAGTATGCTGGAACTTAATGTTTGTTATTGTTTAGAGACAATGAAAGGAGGAGGGTCAGTCTTGAGGCACACAGATACCACGTGCATGTCCGTGCTCCTCTGCAGCGGGCGGGGCTTCAGAGGAGTGTAGTTCTCAGACCCCTGCTTCTCAGGCCCATCCATCCAAATCTCCCCACACCAAATCTCAGGGTCTTACCTTTGTTTTCTCCCTCACATGACACAAGAGATTTATTGAAGCTGTGAATTAATTTCCTTTGCAGGTCTGTTCCTCTTATAACTATTCTGGGGCCAGTTTTGAGCACATTCTACCAGCAACTTCTGGGACCTTCTGGCTTCCATATCTTACTTCTAGTTGATAGTTGGCTAATCTGAATCACTTGGTTTTTTTTTTTTTTTTGAGGCTCCAGGAAGTTAAAATCAGGCCAGAGCCCTAATCTTTCCATTTCCATTACCCTCAATCCAGTCAAATGTTATAACTGCCATAGAACCCAGTGTTTGACCTTTTACTTAGACCTATACAAGTAAGTCTTAGTGACCATGATGTGACCAAGCGTGAGGGGTTATCCCTGACACACTCCAAAAGGCCATCTAGAGAGCCTGCTTTTTAGGACCACTGCTCCCAACTCTCTTAGCCGTATCTCCCTTAAAAGCAGAGTCTAAGCCAGTGTGTCAGCTGGCTTTCTTGGGAGTGATCCCAAGGAGTAGGAGTGAGGAACCAGGGGAATAAAACTAGGAAGGAGAAAAAGCCAATAAAAGAATACGATGTATAACAGTGTTCACCTCACCCCATTCCTGTTAAATAGTGTGTAACATTCAATTGTTATGTCTTTAATATTTTGAGAAGAATATCCTTTTGGGTAATTTTGAATATTTTTAGTGACGTTTCAATTTTTTGTCTTATTTAAAATTGCTATTCTGTTTGGGATGTTTTTTCTTTCTATTTTTTGTTCACTTATTTTTAAGATCCAGAGTTGGTTTTTAAAAAACAGCTTCAACCATTTTCATAGTCACACTTATACATTACTAGTAGGATGAACACTGATACAACATTCCTAGAGAGCTTTTTGCAGTGTGTATTAGGAATTTAAAATGTTTCCATCTATTGAAATCTCTCTAAGACAAGCTGGACTTGGGATCCTGGAACAGGGTAGGTTTCAGCGAGCCTGGCTTAGGGCTCTGGGTAATGTAGAATTGACTTTTCATGGTTGTGTGTGCTCAGTCGCTTTTCATGGCCAATTTCCCCTAATTTTGTTGTTGATTTTGTTGTTGTTAGTGATGTTTCAGGGCATTAGAAGTTTTAAGCTTTTATCTGTTCAAACCTGTTGATTTTAGAAAGTCATTCTCCACCAGAAGTTAGAAAATTTCAACCATTTTTTCTTCTAGTTTTTTTTTTCCTCAAAGTTTTGATATTGTAAAACCATATAACTCCTGCACACGTATAGAACTAGTTACTTAAAACCTGCAATAATACCACGTGCTAGAGAGGTGGTAGAGAGACTGGACCTCTCATGGGCTACTGGTGGGAATGTAAAATGGTATGGGGCCTCTGGAAAACAGGTTGTTAGTTTCTTATATAACTAAACATACAACCTGGCAATTGCGTTCTTGGGCTTTATTCCAGAGAAATACAAAATTATGTTTACATAAAAACCTATATGCAACTTTATTCATAGCAGTGAAATACTGAAAGCAGCCCAAGTATCATTCAATTTCTGAGTAGGTGAACAAACTGAGGTATATCCATACAACAGAATAAATATTTTCAGCCATAAAAAGGAATAAACTATTGATGCCTGCAACCAGATGGTCCTCAAAGGCATCATTCTCAGGGGAAGGGACAATCCCAGGAGGTTGCCTATGTAATCCTAACATTTTTGAGATGACAAAACTCTAAGACAGGGAATAGGTTAGTGCTTCTCAGGAGACAGGGATGGTGGGAGGCAGGGAGTAAAGGGTGTTGAGGAGCCTGGACGAGTAGAATGGTTGGGGATGAGCGAGAACATAAAGAGTTAACATGAAGGAGTTGTTTTGTGATGGTAGAGCAATTCTGTGCCTTGTTTATGGCGGTGCTTACATAATTCTATTCATGGGATAACAATGCATAGAAACACACATGCAAAGGCACGTTAAAAATGGTGGAAACTAAGGATAGCCCATAGTCTGGTTTAACAGTAGCTTTTCATTATCAGTTTCCTGGTCTTATACTACAGCTATGAATGATGTCATAGGGAGAATCATTGGGAGAAGCTGGGTGAAAAGCTTCTACTCAGGGCTCTACTAATCTTCCAGCCTCCCATGAGTCTATAGTAATTTTCAGAATAAAAGTTTGAAAAAGTAACAGTTAATCTGAAAATTATTTTATAAATGGTATGAGGTGAGAATCTGAATTGATTTATATCCACATGTTTACCCAAGATCCCACTAGTCTATCTTGACAAATACTTCCCTGCCGCAGTAATTCATGGAACCTCTTACAATTTTCACTAAACTCCTAAAAATACTGAAACCTCTTGCTAAGTTACCAAATCTCTGAATCTGTGTGTTCCTCATCCAAAGTCATACTGATTTAACTGATATGATTGTGTTTCAATAGCTGATTACACTCTTGATTCTTTCTCTCTCTAAGATGGTTTCTGAATACTTCCTATGATCCAGATATAGGACTAAGATCTTCACTTGGATTATAGTACTTAATCCTCCTGAACTCATATGAAGTAGGTTTTATGAAGTTTTTTAAGAGGTTCATGGAAATTTGGCCCTTACTCAGAATCACAAGCTAGTAAGTGGCAGAGCTAGGATTCAAGCCCAGGCCTGTAGGATTCCAAAGACTATTCTTTTAACTATTGTTACATACTGTTTCTTCTTTTAAAAAAAAATTATTTCACTTGTTTATTCTTCTAGTTCAACTAACAAAATCATACAGTCATGTTCTGAATAGAAACAGGTAGTTTGGTTGTATATTCTCAAAAGTCTTAATTTTGAGAAGAGTTGACTATCAACGTTTACTCTTCCAGTGCATGGTCATGACATTCAAATCTTACATCATTCAAAACAGCTTGATTTCAAAATTAAATATTTTTGAATAGGTAATCCATGTTCATGCTACAAATGTCAAAGGTGAAAAAGAGCATACAGTGAAAGCTAAGTCTTCATTCCCACCCCAACCCACGGTTACCAATCTCTTATTTGCTGTTCTAAAAATAAATTATGGAATTATAAGTGTACATGTGAATATAGTTTATACATACACACAGAATACTTTGCACCTTGATTTTTTTTTTTCATTTAAAAATCTTAGACACTCTTCCCAACTAATATGTCAGGAGTTCCCTTATTCCTTCATTGCCTACATTGTTTTCCATTGAGTACAATAAAATTTATTTCACCTGCCCCTCATTGATAGACATTAAGGCTTTCAGTTTTTTTCCTATTATAAATAATGCTATAAAGAACATCCTTGAACATACTTTATTTCACATATGTGCAAGAATGGCTGTATATTAAGGCCCTAAGAGTGAAATTTCTGGTTCAGTTATATGCAATTTGAATAGTGCTTTCCAATGAACTTTTAGAAACTTGAACAAATCTACATTACCACCAATAAGAAAGTGCCTGCTTTTCCAGAGCCCTTATCAAATTTTTTTATCTTTGCCAATCTAAGTGAAAATAGTATTTTATTAAAGTTTTAGTTTGCCTTTCTCATAATACAAATAAGAGTGAGCCTGAGCTGCCAGTCATTACTGATTTGTAAGAGCTTTTATATATTAGAGGATATTACCTTTTGCTTGTAATTTTAATTGCATTTTCCCCTGTATTTTGTATTTTTTTTTTTAATTTTTAAACTTTGCTTATGCAGAGGATTCACCATGCAGAAATTTTCAAGTAGTCAAAACTGTCGATCTTGTTTTTTATGGTTTCAAAGACTTGTGTCATATTTAAGCCTTCTGTACTCCTATATTATAAAATTAAAAGTCATCTATATTTCTTCTAGTAATTGTATGGTTCTTTTAAGCCTTTCGTTTATCTAGAGTTTATTTTGTCTTTGTTTGGGTGACTACCCAGTTATTTCAACATCTTTTTTAAAGTGAGCCTGTTTTCTTTCCTGATTTGAAATGCCAACTTAGTCCCTTACACTAAATTTCTGTTTGTACTTGAGTCCATTTGTGGACTTTCAAGACTGTGTTATTAAACATTCTGACTATTCATATATCAGTACCACACAGTTTTGCTTATTATATTTTGATAACATGTTTTATTATCAGATAAAGCTTATGTCTTCACCACTTTGCTTTTTCAAAATAATGAGCTTATTCATTGCTAATTTTACTGTGATGCTAGACCAGGCCTCAGGGCTCCAGCCAGCTTATATATTCTTTCCAGGCCCAGTCCCGAGTCAGGGTCTCTATGCACATTTTCGTGCACATTTAGAAGACTATTTAGCAATACTGTGAGCCCCCTTTGCCCATCCCCCTCTGGCAGGGGCTTCCCTAAAGGCCTCTACCAAGTCCTTGAGGGATTCACCTCCCAGGATCAAACACAGCACTTGAAGTACTTCTCTGGTTGAAGTTCTCAGAATGAGTTCTGAGGTTTGATGTTTTTCTCCAACTAATGTCAAATAGCAGGCCTGTAATTTTCCCAAATTTAAGAGCATTTTCCCCTGGCTTCCTGGCTGGCTCAGACTTGCAAAAATATTCTCGATTTCAACCTCACTTCCCCTCACATTGTGCAAGACAGTGTGTGGCAAAGACTTAGAATATAAAATGTTTCTGACATTTTCACTCTGTGACTTGCCAATTTTTCATTTGATTCTTTTTCCTTTTTATAAAGACAAATTAGAAAGCAATCACTCCATAACCTTTGGCTTTGTTATTTCTTTCTCCTTGGTGCTACCCAGTTCTATTTCCTTGTCTATCCCTCTTCTCTATTGATTTTGGATGGTTTAGTGTTTGCCTTTGGGCTTTGCAAAGAGAGTCATTGATTTTGAGTAGATCTACAAACGTTGGGAGCTTTTGGTGACACAGCCAATCTTAGTGTTGCTACTAAAGGCACTAGACATTGCCTTGCAAGTGAGTTTTTTGTCTTAGTGCATGATTATGGAAATAAAGACTGCTGACAGTTTTTGGCAAACACCTTGAGAGTTACCATCTGTCCATTCATGACAACAAGAACCAGGAGGACCCTGTTGAATATCCTACTGAACCACTGATGGCAAATGTGTCTTCAATTTCATCTCTAAGAAAAATGGGATATACTGTAATGGAGAGAGAATTTTGGATGGGGAAGCAGGAGAATATCATCTCAATGCACTCTAGCTATTTGAAATTCCTCACCAGACTCTGGAGAAAAAGGCTAATGAATAATTCACAAGTAGGAGATTGTATCATACAGATCCTTCTAGATGGTTCCTAAATGATAAGGGGTAAGGATAATCTAAATCATGAAGACTACCTTTCTTTTATGGCTTCTCAGGTGGCTCAGTGGTGAAGAATCTGCCTGCCAATGCAGGTTTGATCACTGGGTCAGGAAGATCCCCTGGAGAAAGGAATGGCAACCCACTCCAGTATTCTTGTCTGGGAAATTGCATGGACAGAGGAGCCTGGCGGGCTATAGCCCATGGGATCACAAAGGAGTTGGATACAACTTAGCGACTAAACAACAACAACACTTTTCTTTTACTTTTCTTCATCACAAATCATCCCCCAGATTTTTACCTGGTCTCTTGCATACAGCACATGAGAAATTAACAGCCAAAAGGCAAGCAGTGGAAAAGAGTGAAGGAAAAAATTTAAGTCATCCTCAGACTGGAAGACTAGATACTAAACAGTTGCAAGTTGCCTCTAAATATACAGCAAGGATGATGGTGTGGGATGAACTCAGCCAGCTCCCAGTGCCATAGATGGTGCTATGAGGGTGACCAGAAGGAAGCCTTGGCCCAGGAGCTGATGTGCTTGATGCTGTCATACGTGGATCCTGCCTGGCTGACCTGCCCAGCCAAGTGTTCTGTCCCCATCAGGGGCTCTGCCTCTGGAGAGGTAAAGAGCTGTGTGCTTCATATAACGTGCTTAGGGATTCGTGGGTTACAATATGGTGATGCTCCAAGGTAAAGGGAGTATTTCAAAATAAGAAATGCACCTTCCCTGTGATTCAGTAACTCCTGGCTGAAAGCCTGTGAGGACATAAATTTGAAAACACAGATTTTTTCATTACTTTGAAAAAGTGCATTTTTCAGTTGCTTGGGCTGCTGTGCAAAATTTGTCCCCCTGAAATCAGCAGTAAATGCTATGGTTCTCATGAAAGGGGTCATTTTAATGGCAACTAAAGAAAGAGCTCACAGATGTGGTGACGGTGAAGCAACGGGTGGCTGCATAGTTGGAGCTGGGGTGATGGCTCACTGGTTTGTGAACGGATTCACCTGCCAGTCAAGCAGGACTGTGTCCAGGACAAACCTTTGAAGGGACAATGAAGAAATGGCTCATGAACACTCACCAGTTTCTTCCCAGGCTGAGTCATCCTTGGTTCTTTCGTGCCTCGGATCTTCCTGGATATTCAGGGAAGCAGGGGTCCTGTGTCTATCTAGAATTCAGAAGTCTTTCTGAGGTCATCTTAGTCCTGATTTTCATGTGATGGGTCATCCTCGCATTGGTGAGCCACTGTATGTTGGGTCAGCTTTCTAGCCACACCTGTCCCTTCCTTGACCAGCCCAGACCTGACTCCTCACATCCCACCCCTTACAGTAGTATGTGCACCTGGGGGTGGGCCGGGTGGGAGCCGAACAGGCATCCTTTCTCCCCTGGTTGAGTGCATCTGCAGGCAGCCAAGGAGAGAGCCTGCTTACACCACACCTCGGTTTTCCTTACCCAGCTCTCCTCCATCTTGATGAAATGACTCACTCACATTTACTCTTGGTGGAGTATCTGGAATCTCATAACCTCCTAGCCTTCATTCCAGCTTGTTATCTTCCACAATGTTGCCTCACCCAATATTTGGAATAGAAAAACACACGCAATGTGACAGCTTGGATATGAACTCAGTTCAGGGGAAAAAAACCAGTCATCTTTAATCTGATAAAAGATACCTAACAGAATCCTACTGGGAATGGGGCAGGACATAATGGAATATTACCCAGCAATGAAAATAAATGAATTACAGCTATGCAAAAAAAATAGGTAAGTCATAGAAACAATGTTGAGTAAATAAAATATAATTCCCAGAATCTACATGTATAATAATATAGCAAATTTATAAAAATAAAATCTAGCTAAAATGAGCTAGATAGATATTTTACTAGTTGTTGTTATTCAGTTGCTAAATCATGTCTGACCCTTTGCAACCCCATGAACTGCAGCATGCCAGTCTTCCCTGTCCTTCACTATCTCCCAGAATTTGCTCAAATTCATGTTTGAGTCAGTGATGCCATCCAAGCATCTCAGCCTTCTCCTCCTGCCTTCAGTCTTTCCCAGCATCAGGGTCTTTTCCAATGAGTTGGCTCTTCACATCAGGTGGCCAAAGTATTGGAGATTCAGCATCAGTCAGGGTTGATTTCCTGTAAGACTGACTGGTTTGATCTCCTTGAAGTCCAAAGGACTCTCAAGAGTCTTCTCCAGCACCACAGTTCAAAAGCATCGGTTCTTTGGCACTCAGCCTAGTACATATGTGTAAAACGTTATGTATGTGTATTCATTTCCTCTGGCTGTTGTAACAAATTACCACAAACTCGATGGTTTACAATAACAGATTATCATTTTCTCACAGTCCTGGAGGCCAGAAGTCTGAAATCAGTCTCTCTGGTCTAAAATCAGGGTGTCAGCAGGGCTGTGCTTCCTCTGATGGCCCTAGGGAAGATATGGTTCCTTGCTTCCCCAGCTTCTTATGGCTGCCAGTATCCCTTAGCCACATCACTCCAATGTCTCCCTCCAAGGTCACACTGCTTTCTCCTCTCCTACAGTCAAAGCTCTCTCTCACCTTCATTCTATCAGGACACTTGTGATTGTATCCAGGGCCAACCTGGATAATCCCAGCTGATCTCCCCATCTCAAGATCCTTAATTTAACCACGTTGGGAAAGTCTTTACCATATAAGATAACAATCACAAGATTAGGATATCTTGGGGGTTCATTATTTAGCCTACCACTATTATATATATCAGAGAAGGCAATGGCACCCCACTCCAGTACTCTTGCCTGGAAAATCCCACGGATGGAGGAGCCTGGTAGGCTGAAGTCCATGGGGTCGCTAGAAGTCGGACACGACTGAGCAACTTCACTTTCACTTTTCACTTTCATGCATTGGAGAAGGAAATGGCAACCCACTCCAGTGTTCTTGCCTGGAGAATCCCAGGGAC
>NW_011494824.1:4060698-4063196 GCF_000754665.1 Bison bison bison | reverse complement strand
ACTGAGCAACTTCACTTTCACTTTTCACTTTCATGCATTGGAGAAGGAAATGGCAACCCACTCCAGTGTTCTTGCCTGGAGAATCCCAGGGACGGGGGAGCCTGGTGGGCTGCCGTCTATGGGGTCGCGCAGAGTCGGACACGACTGAAGCAACTCAGCAGCAGCAGCATTATATATATAATATATAATAATATTATATATTACATATGTGTGTATAGTTTCTTCCTAGAATGATAAATATTAATACTAAATTCAGAAAAGTGGTGCTGGGACAGGATTGTCCAGTCTGGTAAGAGCTGATTCTGTCCGTCTCTGCCTAGCTCCACACTCAGTTACTTCAGCTTGGCATCTTGCAATCAGTCATGTGGAAGTATTTACATCCCAGAAATGAATAAGCACTGAAGATTAGAGCTTCCCCCCAGAGAACTGGTATATACTGTCGGTATACAATTACTCTTTTGGTGGGGAAGGCAAAGGAGTGGAATTGGATACGGTAATGCTCTAGTTTTTAAATTGGGTAGTGTGCGAACAGATGTTTGCCCTGTTGTCATGTTTTGAACATGTATCTGTGTGTGTGTGTGTGTACACACACCTATGTAGAATATTGAATTTATAAATAAATTCAGGAGGAAAAAATGGAAGGTAGTAAGAAGCTTCTGATCTTTCAAAAAAGAAAGAAACCTATACAATTACTGGCAAGGAGGTGAAGCTATTGGATTTTAGTGATTCCCATTACTAGTGGGAGTATAAAATAGTACAGCCACTCTGGAAAATAGTATGGCAATTTCATGGAAAACTAAATACTCTCTTAACATACAACCCAGCAATTGTGGTCCTGGAAATTTATCCCAGAGAAATGAAAATTTGTGTCCACATAAATTCTGGACACAATGATCATAGTAGCTTCATTGGAAATAGCTAAAATGGCCATTTCATACTCCAAAAAATTGGTAACAATCAAAATGCCCTTCAATAGGTTACTGGTTAAACGTACTATTGTGTTTAATTATTGATAAATACAAAGACTTGGGTGGACCTCAGAGCTATTGTGATGAGTGAAAAAAAATCCAGTCATAAAATGTCACATATGTGGCAGCCTGGATGGAAGGGTTGCTTGGGGGAGAATGGATGCACGGGTACGTATGGCTGAGTCCCTGTGCTGTCTGCCTGAAACTCTCACCACACTGTTAATCAGCTATACCCCAATACAAAATAAAACGTTTTTTTTTAAAACATCACATATTGTAAGAATCTATTTTATTCTCACAATGACAAAATTGTAGAGAACATATAGTGGTTGCAAGAGGTTAGGAATGGTGGGGAGAGAGAGGTAGTGAGACTGTAACAGAGTAGGAGGAAGAGAAGAGGTGGGTAGCCAGAGGGAGGTCTTTGTAGTAGTGGGATATTCAGTATCTTGATTGTTATGACGGCCTCATAAATCCAGGTATATGTTACAATGGAATGAAACTGTATATATATATACACATATATGAGTGTGTGTGTGTGCTAAGTCGCTTCAGTCGTGTCTGACTCTTTATGACCCCATCAACTGTAGCCCACCAGGCTCCTCTGTCCCTGGGATTCCCCAGGCAAGAATATTGGAAGGCGTTGCCATGCCCTCCTCCAGGGGATATATATCGATACACACACACATATACATATGCATTGTATTAATGTAATTTTCATGATTCTGCTACCATAATTACCTAAGATGTAGCCATTGAGAGAAACCAGGTGACAGAAACATGGAACCTCTTTTATTCTATCTTTGCAACTTCCTGTGAACCTATAATTAAATTCATAAAAACTTACTAAAGGTAAAAGAAATTTAAATATTTTCAAAAGAAAAAAGTGAAAAGTCGCCATTAATTTTATGCCTTCCCCCGAAAACTCAGCTCAAAACCTAACTTCTTTGCTAATATCTCCTTTGCTGTGTGCGTGCTAAGTCACTTTGGTCATGTCCGACTCTTTGTGACCCTGTGGACTGTAGCCCACCAGGCTCCTCCATCCATGGGATACTCCAGGCAAGAATACTGGAGTGGCTTGCCATTTCCTTCTCCAGGGGATCTTCCTGACCCCAGCAATTGAACATACATCTCTTGTGACTCCTGCATTGCAGGCAATTCTTTACCACTGAGCCACTGGGGTTTTCCCCAAATCACCCTTCAGACTAGGGTGAGTTCCAAATCAGAGCATCCACACCACGTCACCACTGAACACCCCTCCTCCCTACATGATCTCTTTCTTCTGAGAGCCATCATTTAAGATGCCTTTCATATGTTTCTCCATGTCTCTGCTATTTTTATATAACCTCTCTCTGGCTCCCTTCATCATGCCTTATCTTGAGCAAGCACCACCGCCCCCCACCCCAATCACCCTAGGACAATCTCTTCATCAGCGTGGGCAACAAACACAAAGGTTCTTCCTTATCTTGACCTGCAGGAAGTTTCCTCCTGCAACCTGCTTTTAAATCTCTGTCCCAGCCTGCCTCAATACTC
>NW_011494824.1:4054768-4060598 GCF_000754665.1 Bison bison bison | reverse complement strand
TATTTTTTATTATTACATTCTCCACTTTTATTATTTTTTTATTATTACATTTTTATTATTATTTTTATTATTACATTCTTTTATTATTACATTCTCATTTTCCCTATCCAGCAAGTCAATAATTATTTTTTTCTCTTTTCTTGCAATAAATAAAAATTCCAGCCAGGATCAATAGCATCCCTGAATAGGCCAGAAAATTTCAACTTTGATAAACCAGGAGGTAATTAATGGAGGAAGGACTTTCTGATCACGGGCTCTCAGCTTATAAAGAATCAGACTCTTGGAGAAGGAGAGCTTGCAACCGTCACACATCATGGGGGTGAGTCCTGGGACCAGGGAAACTTCAGCCTGCAATATTCCTCCCGCCATTCTTCCCTCAGTCATTTCTGCAGATTCCTGCTGGGAACAACAGCTATCGATGCGGTTTCAACGTCCTGCCTCCAAATTTTTTTCTTTTTGTAAATTCAATTTTTGGTCTACATGCACAAAATTAAATTGTATCACAAGATTTCTAAAGGAAAACAACACTCCTCCTCTTTCCACTCCAGTCCCATTTCCCAGAGGTGACAATTTTGAATTTTTTCAGTGGTTTTTCCTGATATTTGTCATACATACACTGCTCTCATAGGCATATCAGTTTTAGACATACCCACAATATCTGTTGACTTTTTAACCAATGGGGATTGAACTTTTCTTTCACTACCATCCCTCCTTCCCCTCCCCCAATACATTATAAATTTTTTTAATGTAATTGACATTTAGTTTGTAAATTTTTTTAAATTGGAGCATAATTGCTTTACAATGTATTAGTTTCTGCTGTGCAACAAAGTGAATCAGCTATATGTGTGTGTGTGTGTGTGTGTATATATCTCTCCCCTCCCTCTTGTGGGGAGCCTCCCGCTGCTCACATCCCACCCTTCTAAGTCATCACAGAGCACCCAGCTGAGCTCCCTCTGCTATATGGCAGCTTCCCACTAGCTATCTTTGTTATACATGGTAGTATATATATGTCAAATGCTGCTCTCTCAGCTCATCCCACCCTCTTCTTCCCCCACTGTGTCCACGTTCATTTTCTATGTCTGTGTGTCTGTTCCTTCCCTGAAAATAGGTTCATCAGTATCATCTTTCTAGATGCCATATGTAGGCACTAATATATTTATTTTTCTCTTTCTGACTTACTTTACTCTGTATGACAGACTCTAGTTCCACCCATCCCACTACAGATGACCCAGTTTTGTTCCTTTTTATGGATGAGTAGTATTTCATTGTATACATATACCATATCTCCTTTATCCATTCATCTGTTGATGGAGACATTTAGTTTTTATATTTTTACGTTCTCAGCCAAGCTATGTAGTATAAGGTAATTATATTTCTTATCTTTTATAATTTTTGCCTTATCTGTAGTTATTTGCCTTTCCTTTTTCTTAGTCTTGTAAATACTTCTCTGAATCTTTCTAAACTCTCCCACAAAACTGTCATAAATCCCTCTTAAAACAATTTTTCTCATGGTAAAGACGGGTTGTTCTAATCAGATTTTTTTTTTTTAATCTGAAGATTAGCTTTTGGGAGTCTGAAGGGTTTCTCCCCTGATGTGGGCTGGCTGCTTTCTAGGCCTGCTGAACAACAATTATTCTCGGACTGCCCTGCACTGCTCTTATATTAGGTCCTGGACCAGCTGGATTCTTTGAGGAGGAGACACTAAGACTGAGTTAAGTGATTTATTGAGGAGTAATACCTGCACAAGGAGAGGCAAGAGTAGGCTGGACAGGAGAGCGGCCACATGGTGTTGCGGACCCAGCAACGAGCCCACCAGCCCCTCGAGGAGCTGCAGTGCAGTCCCCCTTGAGAGGCCCCGTGGCAGCAGAAAGGACGAGGTGCTGTTACCATCTTGCTCAGTCAGTGACCAGGGGCCACCTCAAGAAGAATGTAACCTTGGCTCAAAGCTGAAGCATAACCCAAAGGCTACCAGAGAGAGGCTGTCAGCTAACCACCCTCCTTTCAGCTGAGCAGTAAATCATTTCCTGAAGAGAGTCTGAGCAGCACATTTCCAGGTCTGCACTGACCCTGTTTTCTGAATCCCACATCTTCCTCTTTCTTATTTCACTCCCTCACTCATTTTGCTGGAGAACACTCTCGTACTTCCTCAGAACACTCAGAATGTAAAGTTTTTGAAAATTAGAATGTTTAAAATGTCATTGTCCTACACTTGGACTTGATAATTTGGTTAGGTACAGAATTCCACACCCCTTTGCCTGATACTTCTGAAGTAAATGTAAGCTGATAACTGTTCTAGTGACGTCTAGATTCTGAAGTTGTTGATAAATCTGATGCCCTTGTGTTTCCCACTCCTTGTATTCTTACTTTTTTTTTTTTTTACCAACTTTTTTTCTCTCTCTGGAAATTTTAGAATTTTTATTCCCAGTGTAATTCCCACTGCAATTTAAAATGATGTGACTTGGTGAACCTTTTTTATTCATTAGGTTGAGCACATAATGGGCATGTTGAATCTGGAGAATAATGCCATTATACACTGACAAGTTTTTTAAAACTATCTATTAAATAATTTTCTTTGCTTATTTTTTTCTCTTCTCTCTTCCTTGAGCATGTTAGTTAGAGGTAGAGCTTTCTGGATTTATCCTTTTTTTAAATCTTTTCTCTCTTACTACCTATCTTTTGTCTTTTTTCATCAACTCTCTAAAAGCGATTTTATCTTCCAATTTGTCCACTGAATTTTTAATTACAGCTGTCATGGCTTTTATTTTCAAGGGTCTTTAAAAAAAAAAAAAATCCTCTGACTATTCCTTTATAACATCCAGTTCCTGTTTCATAGACACAACATCTCCCATTTCTCTGAGGATGTTAGGAGTTTTGTTTCTTTTTAAAATTCTTGGTACTATCTCAATTTCCTCTAAGTTCCTTTCTTTCTTTTTCCCGCCTTTGTATATTTTGTTCTCTTTCAGGTTGGAGGTTTTCCGCACGTATCTGATGATCGTTAGTTATCTGATCAGGTTTAAGAGTGAGATACTGCAGAGCTCATTGAAAGGCACAAAGGTGAGGCTTGTTACACGTGAGGTTCCACTCTGGGGAGATCAGGCGGCAGGCTGGTTGTGGCAGGCAGAATCTTCTAGCTGTGGCATGTGGGAGCTGGTTCCCTGACTAGGGATGGAACCCAGGCCCTCTGAATTGGGAGCTTGGAGTCTTAGCCACCGGGCTACCAGGGAAGTCCCCGGACACCGATTTTTCTTAAGCCTCTGCTTTCGATAATACATCTCCTTCCCATCCTCCCCTAAGATCTAAGATGTGCTGATATCCCAGAATGGGTAACTTCTTATGTTTACATTTTCCAGAGAATAAATATCTAGCTTCTAAACTAGAGGGTGGCGGTAAGAGGTAGTTGCCTACTGGGTGGGGGAGGGAAAGGATGGGGCTATAAATGCTCTTTACACAGCTGTCAGCTAGTCCTCTGTTTTCATTTCCATTCTTAACTGACACCTTCCGTGATACGGAACACTCCAGTTCCGGAGACTTTCCAGGGCTCTGTGGTGTGAACGGGCCTGCTCCTCGCTGTGTCTCTCTCTGCCAGCACCTTCTTACATTTCAGCTTTCTCAGCTCTGCTGTATCAGTCACTTCTATGTCCACTTCTTCCAAAATTCTTACACCTTTAAGTGGCTGTCATCTTCTTTAATTTGGAATATATATATGTATTTGCCAACTATATCTTTACTAGTGCTTTTTCAGACAGAAGAGAGAAAAATGTGTGTATTTAATGTACCGTGCTTAATTGAATACCCCTGACATGAGTTTCCAGTGGGTTTACAGGAAGACCACAGTAATTTCCCTTTAACTTTATTCCAATTCTCGCAGACGTTTGTGCATCCTTATGACACATTTAGGAGAAACTGCAGTCCCAGTGTCCCATGACCATCTGACCATGTTGTTTCCTTGATCGTCCGGACGTCACACAGTGTGCTTCAAGCAGTGTGCGTGTCAGGCCCAACTCTGGTTCAGTTATTTCCCCTGCTCTTTTGGAATGTACTCTGCCATGACTTTGTGATTCATTTTTAAGCTTTGGTATTAAGGGCGGAATGGGTAGAATAGGACTGAACACTGTGATATCATAACTTCCCAGTAGAAATTCACATCAGAAGTCCCCTGATTTTTAAGCCCAAAGGCTGAGGGTTGGCTGCCTAGAGAGAGTAAATGTTTTCACAAAAGGAAAAGAATGATTGTTTACAAGCATAAAACTGTATTATCTACCACTTCTAAGAGGCATAAAATTGCTCAGGGTGAAAAGGACATGAAACACTGTCCAATCCAGCCACTCGTACAGGGTTTAGAACCCCTCACACCCCACCATCCCCATCAGCCTGTAAAAGGAGGGTGGAGACTGGGCTTGAACTCTTTTGGTGATGAAAATTGACTCTTCCTTTAAACAAACCTTGCGCAGCTCTAACTGTTCTGACTTTTGCTATCTGCCCCTTATTGAGCACCAATTATGAGCCTCGTTCTCTGCCATGAGCTTTATGAATATCTCATTTAATCCTCACCATAGCCCTGGAAGTGTTATCATTCCCATTTTGCAATTCAGAAAACTCAGGTAGACTGTTGGCCTAAGATCCCGCAGCTAGTGAGTGGCAGGGCCAGCAGAACAGTAGGCTCTCTGGTTGTAACTCCTCATTTTCCCTACTGGTTCTTCCTTTTGTCAAGCCCCAAATGCCCACTCTCAATAGCTTTCACCCACTGGGGCTATTTCTGTCCCTTGGGGGTGTGGAGGGAAAAACCTAACCTCTCTTCCACATGAGCACTCTTCAGGTATTTCAAGGTATTTATCTGATGTCCTTTCCACTCTAGGCTAAACCTTTCTCTAAAATAAAAAAAGAAGAAGATGATGATGATTATAAGAAAGAGCAATATATGTTTTAAAGGTATTAAATGTATTTTACCCTTTAGTTTTTGAGTTCTTTGTCTATTTGTGATGCTGAAGGGCTACTGGTTCAGCCTCATAAGAAGGCATAAGTTGGATCTCTTCAGTGTGTAGTTGGAAAAGTTGCTACTTAGATAACAGTGATGACTCTTCCCCAAACTGATGGTTATGAAGGGCCATGATGGGCCTATAAATGCTGCATGCATATGTGCCTAGTTGTATCTGACTCTGCGACCCCCCTGGACTGTAGCCCACCAGGCTCCTCTGTCCATAGAGTTTCCCAGGCAAGAATACTGGAATGGGTGGCCATTTACTTCTCCAAGGGATCTTCCCGCCCCCTCCAGGGATCGAACCTGCATCTCTTGTATCTCCTGCATTGGCAGCTGGATTCTTTGCCACAGTGCCACCTGGGAAGCCCCCCTATATTAGCTGGAAACATCTAATACATCAACCTCTGAAGTTGCGCCAATCATAGTGGGATTCCCTCGGGAGGAGACCCAGATGAGTCTGGAGCAGTATTCACTGCTTACTAAAGGGGTTCTTAAATGGTTTTGTTGTGCACCCTAAAGTAACTTCAGATTATAAACTGACATTGGACCCATGCCCATATAAATTCCACCAGATAGCCTGATTCCTTGGTTGCAAGTAGGTTTGTTTTATGGTGCTGTTGCCCATATTTGCCTGATCATAAGTCCCTGGGGAGCTTATTTAAACTACAGAGTTCTGGACATCACCCCAGACCTCCTGAGTCAGAATCTGCAGGGGAAGGATCTGCAGTTTTAATAGGTCTTTCTAAGGGATCCTCATCATTACCAAGTTTGGAAAACGCTGTTCTGAGGAGCGCACTGCCTGAAATTCCATTCCTTGTCTAAAATTTGGAGAAGAAAAAGAATTGAAAGAAT
>NW_011494824.1:4042193-4054668 GCF_000754665.1 Bison bison bison | reverse complement strand
TTATGAGGGTTAATTTTATGTGTCAAATTGGCTGAGCCACCATGCCCAGATATGTGGTCCAGCATTTTTCTGGATGTTTCTTTGTGAGTATTTTGGGATGAGATTAACATTTGGATCAGTTGACTTTGAGTAAAACAGAGTGCTCTCGGTAACATAGGTGGGCCTCACCCAATCAGCCAAAGGCCTCAATAGAACAAAAACTGATTTCCCTACCATGCACGCTAAGTCACTTCAGTCGTGTCTGACTCCTTGTGACCCTATGGACTGTAGCCCACCAGGCTCCTCTGTCCATGGGATTCTCTAGGCAAGAATACTGGAGTGGGTTGACATTTCCTTCTCCAGGGGGTCATCCTAACCCAGGGATCAAATCCACATCTCTTCTGTCTCCTGCATTGGCAGGTGAGTTCTTTGCTAGTGCCACCTGTGAAGCCTGGTCTCCCCAGAGCAAGAGTGAATTCTGCAGCGGATGGCGTTCGAACTTGAACCTCAGGAAGGCTCTTCCCTGAGAGGGGTGGTAGACTACTTGAGAAGAGAAGAAATGAAGACAGCTGTAGTATTCTTTGAAGGGGCAAGGGGGATTGAAAGGTAATTGTTGCTTAATGGGAGCTTCCCTGCTGGCTCAATGGTAAAGAATCTGCCTGCAGTGCAGGAGTTACAAGAGACACAAGTTTGATCCCTGGGTGGAGAAGATCCCCTGGGGAAGGAAATGGCAACCCACTCCAGTATTCTTGCCTGGGAAATCCCATGGACAGAAGAGCCTGGTGAGCTGCAGTATATGGGGTCGCAAGAGTCAGACATGACTTAGCGACTAAACCATCAAGTCTCTTTATGAGAGAACAAAAGAGCTGTAATAACCTTGCTGTGACAACAACCGGTAACAAATACTTTTGGAAAGCAGCAGGAGTAGAGACTGAGGCCTGTTTTTAATGCTAGATTTGTTTTGACATCAAACTAACTGAGGTATAATTTACACCTCACCCCTTTAAAGTAGAACATTGGATGGATTTTGATGAATGTATAAACTCATGCAACCACCATAAGAATCAAGATGCAGGATATTTCCATTACTTCAAGAGTTCCCTTGAACTCCTCTTTAGCCAGTTCCCTCTGCCACCCCTGGCTCCTGGCAACAACTGATTTATTTTCTGTTGGTATGGTTTTGTTTCTAGAATTCCATGTAAATAGAATCATATGGAATGTGGTTTTCTGTGTCTGGCTTCTTTTATTTAGCATGATGCTTTCGAGATTCATCTAATCCTACTGTGTCTATTGGAGAAGGCGATGGCACCCCACTCCAGTACTCTTGCCTGGAAAATCCCACGGGCAGAGGAGCCTCGTAGGCTGCAGTCCATGGGGTCGCAAAGAGTTGGACACGACTGAGCAACTTCACTTTCACTTTTCACTTTCATGCATTGGAGAAGGAAATGGCAACCCACTCCAGTGTTCTTGCCTGGAGAATCCCAGGCACGGGGGAGCCTGGTGGGCTGCGGTCTATGGGGTCACACAGAGCCAGACACGACTGAAGTGACTTAGCAACAACAACAACTGTGTCTATCGATAGGTTTTCCTTTCTATTGCTGTTCCATTGTATGGATATACCACAGTTTATCCATTCGCCAGTTAATAGACATTTAGGTTGCTTCCAGTTTGGGGCTATTATGAATGATGCTGCTGTGAGTACTCCTACTTAGGTCTTGGTACAGACATGTTTTCATGTCTTTTGGGTAAACAGCCAGGAGTGAGATTGTGGCAGCACATGTTAAGTGTGGGTTTACCTTTACAGAAATTGACGAACTATTTTTCAACGGCTGTACTATTTTGCATTTGCAACCGCAACGAGGTACTCAGGCTTTTTTGACAAAGACATGATGGAGACATGATATACGACAATTCGCTGCAGACAGATCTACAAACACCTTTCTGTTTTTTCATCAGCAGAGACAAAGAATTCACTTTGTAGAATGCACTGAACTTGGAATCAGACTGAGAGGGGTTGGTTACTGGATTCAACAATATTATTCCTCTAACTCTGGAAAAGTCACTCCATCTCCTTCATCTATAAAATAGAAACAGTAATAGTTCCTCTCTGCTTAGGCATGTTGGAGGATTAAATGAGAGAAAACACACGATGTACTTAATATAGAACCTGGTACCTAAAAAGCAATTAGTACAGCTTACCCCCATTACTCTCATATCTTCTTTGAAATAGTATTTGTTGCACCTGGGTTTAACTATATGAGAACATGGACTATGGATTTGACTTCTTTGGAATTTCTTGTGGGTAATAATTTAGAATTCAAGAAAATCATAGGAAGCCAACACAGATGTTTTGTCATTGAAAGAAGGTATTTTCCTGCCATGAAAAATGAACAAGTCTTTTTATGTCCTGTCAAAACTTTCTGACTTCAGTTTCCTAATCTGCAAAACAGGGATAATAATTCTTGCCCTGCCTCTCATGGGTTTGATGTGGAGATCAAAGGAAAAACTGAACATTAGAAAGTGTTAAGTGACAAAGAAATATTTGCCACCAGTGATGTTTTAGAAGAAAACTTTCATGAGAGATGATTTAGTTAGAAATAGAGAATGGTATCCTTTAAATGGTGTCCTCTTTCCAATGTTACGCTGGAAAAAATAAACTATTAGTTGGGGAAAATTGCAACAATAATGCTCTTATAGTGAAACTTGTAGGAAATTGGTACAAAGAAGATCAAACTGCCAGGTAGGTCCTAAGCTAGCACTGATGTACCTCTGAAGAAAAAAGAACATCCTACACCTGACACCTTTCAGACTTACAGTAGGCTAATGAGCTGAATTCAGTGTGGCCTTTTAGTGGCTACAGGAGAATGGTCTGTCTACGCAGCCAAACATCTGCTTTCTGTTGCTTACTGAGATGACGGGTGAGTTTGAATATGCCACTTGAAATCTTTTTTGGGATACTATTAATTGCCTGAAAAAAAGCTGTTTACACAATGGCATTTTCTACAGTCAGAAAAGTTTTCATAGAAATATAAATTATTTAATTTTCCATTAGAACCATGTGAGGAGCAAAATATAAAGTACAAAGTTGCATTTGGGAACAGAGAGATAACGTGTATTCAGAATAGAAAGAATTAATTGTGCCATCCATAATTTATGAGCACCGCCAGGCAGTCAACCTAAGCATCTAAGTCCTGGTTTTCCTCTCAGGATCCAGATCTCAGGGTTTGGTGCTACCTGTCCTGAAGAGGAATTCTAATTGCCCCTCATCTCCGCAAAAGGAAGAGGAGAGAGGAAGGAACCTTTGACACAGCTGCCACTCAGCCTTATCTAGTGGACGTGGACTCTCAAATGCAAATACTTAGCATTTTTCATTCAATAAGGTGCTTTTTTTTTTTTAACCAAAGTCAAAGCATTTATCATAAGTTATTTTTAAAGCTCAGAGATAAGTGACATTGTACTTTTAATTGGTTAATGGATAAATATATTCATCCATTTTATTCCCCATATATTTTTAGTGTGGACATTCTGATGTGGACATTCTGCTATTGCGTGGTCAGATATAGAACACATGGTTTATTCAGAAGTCAGCCTGAAATGTTATCATTCAGAAGCATTCACTGAGTACCTATCTAGTGCAAGAATACTTAAAATTATCATGACAATGAAATATGATCATGTTTGTGAACTTGACTAAGTGTGTGTCATATATATGTCATAAGACATATATATATATGTCTTAATTTTATAGATGAGGAAACCAAGGCCCAGAAAAGTATCAATAAAATAACTTATTCAGCACTCCACAGCTAGTAAGCAGGAGAAATAGAATTGAAAATCAGTTACTGTTATTTTGCTGCTGCCAAATAGTAGATATATAACCCAAAGAACTCAGGACATGAAAACTCTAGAAATACCATATTTTGACCTGTGACCACAAGAGAACTGCAGGAATACCTCAAGTGTTCTCCAAGGAAATCAGCTTCAAAATTGGGACATGCATCTCAAATATCACTAGGTTCCTTAAAAACCTAAGTAGTTCTGTAATCCATAAGTTTCTTTGTGAAAGTCACTCAATCATGTCCTACTTTTTGTGACCCCACGGACTATAGTCCATGGAATTCTCCAGGCCAGAATAATGGAGTGGGTAGCCTTTCCCTTTTCCATGGGATCTTCCCAGGTCTTCCACACTGCAGGCAGATTCTTTACCAGCTGAGCCACAAGGGAAGCCCAAGAATACTGGAGGAGGTAGCCTATCCCTTCTCCAGTGGATCTTCCCAACCCAGGCCTCAAACCAGGGTGTCCTGCATTGCAGGCGGATTCTTTACCAACTGAGCTATGAGGGAAGCCCATACGTATTTTTTAAAATATTTCCTAAATCTATATCCTACTCCCAACCTAGAGTGTTCCTTGGAATAGGAAGTGCCTTAAGTTTACTAGCAGTTGAGTTCTTCAGTATTCTTTTATATAAACCCAAATATTTTTTTCACACTTGAGTGAATATTCCCCATTTCCAGTGTTCTGAATTTTGAGGTACATATTCTTTCCCTATCCATTCTTTCAGAATTTTGTAAAATGTGCTTGTATCTTCCTCCCTAATGAGGAATACTCTGTTTTTGAGTCTGTATGAATCTGTCCTTCATAAGCAAGTCTCTTCAATGTATAAGTTGACTCTGAACATTCTGCAGATGAAAGAAAAGATAAAACCTGTCTCTTTGGCCTCCTTTGCAGGCCTCCCCTCATTGGACATGGGCTCCTTCCCTCTGTATCCTGCAGGTCTGCTTTAGGATGCCTGTTCCTCTCTCTCTTTTCACTCAAGAAATTTAAAACCAATTAGAATTTAGAGTCTTTCTTGTCTTTTGGTGTTTCACACTGTTAAGAGGGCAGAATATCCCCTACCTTTCTGATGAGTGCTAACATTTTAGCTTTAGAAAGATAGTACATTAAAAAAAATTTTTTTTTGAGCAGAATCAAGCAAAGGATGTGGGAAAGAGAGAAAATGACCACTTCCTTTGGCAGTCAGAGGTTTTGTGCTACTGTATAGCACAGAGAACAATATTCAATAGTCTATGATAAACCATAATGGAAAAGAATATTAAGAATATATACATTAATATATGTATAACTTTGCTGTACAGCAATAATTAACATTGTAAATAAACTATACTTCAATTTTTTTAAACCTGAAAATTAAAATTTTAAAAGAAAAAAAAATGTCCTATGGATCCCAAGTATGGCAGACGTCGGAACCATCTGTAGATTCCCGGGTTCAGCCCCAAACCTAATGAAACGAAGATCATGGCATCCGGTCCCGTCACTTCATGGGAAATAGATGGGGAAACAGTGTCAGACTTTATTTTTCTGGGCTCCAAAATCACTACAGATGGTGACTGCAGCCATGAAATTAAAAGACACTTACTCCTTGGAAGGAAAGTTATGACCAACCTAGATAGCATATTCAAAAGCAGAGACATTACTTTGCCAACAAAGGTCTGTCTAGTCAAGGCTATGGTTTTTCCTGTGGTCATGTATGGATGTGAGAGTTGGACTGTGAAGAAGGCTGAGTGCCGAAGAATTGATGCTTTTGAACTGTGGTGTTGGAGAAGACTCTTGAGAGTCCCTTGGACTGCAAGGAGATCCAACCAGTCCATTCTGAAGGAGATCAGCCCTGGGATTTCTTTGGAAGGAATGATGCTAAAGATGAAACTCCAGTACTTTGGCCACCTCATGCGAAGAGTTGACTCATTGGAAAAGACTCTGATGCTGGGAGGGATTAGGGGCAAGAGGAGAAGGGGATGACAGAGGGTGAGATGGCTGGATGGCATCACTGACTCGATGGACATGAGTCTGAGTGAACTCTGGGAGTTGGTGATGGACAGGGAGGCCTGGCGTGCTGTGATTCATGGGGTCACAAAGAGTCGGACACGACTGAGCAACTGATCTGATCTGATCTGAGGCTAGAGTCCAGGAGTCTTCAGTTTAACTGGGCTCCCCAAAGGGCGATTCTGATGCAGGTGGTCAGAAGCCCTACAGAGGTGTGATGTGCTCAGAAAACCATTCTCTTCTGCAGAGAGGCAGTGCAGCAGATCTAAGACTAGCAGTATTGATGATCTCTCAATTGCGATAGAAGATTCCACTTAAAACTCTGAGCAGTCTTAGGGGTTTTTGTTCTCCTGAATAGTCTAAAAAAAAAAAAACTAACAACAACAAGAAGAAAAATAAAAACAAAACAGAAATATCTACCCACCGAATCTAATAAATGCAGCTGAAACAACAGCAACAGCTTCTTGTTCACCCTTTGGAGAGAGTGGTTTAATTCTTTTCCATCAAGTAGTAGAAAAAGAAATGGTTAGAGAATCTGTGGGTTTCTCTTTCATGGGGCCTTTGGAAAACCTTTGGTTTTTGCCCTGAATGAGAAATGTTTAATGTCCACATGCACAATCAGATAATTTCCAAAATGCCTTTCCCCTGGTCTAACTCAATTCAGATAACTGTGTTTGTCTGTGAGAAACCCTCAGGGAAAACATTCAGGCCAAATGATCTCATGCCTGGATTTTGCAAAACAATATGTGCACAAGAGCAGAATTTATATCATCATCGAATCTGTGCCATTCCCCAATCCAGCCCTGGGATATTCTTCAACAACGTGGCTTCTTTGCCATGTCTGAGTCACTTCCTAGGCCTGGATCCAGGACAGCCTGCAGACCCCTGGCCACCATGCAGGCCACATGAGGAAGCACTTCTGTACTATTTCTAGGAATAACATCTTTGAAAATTATTTAACACTTATCTCACGCATTTTGCTATCCAAGATGGTTTTAAATGGGGGAGGAGGTTAGTGTGGCTGAACGTGGTATTTTATTTTTCCTCAAAATAATTTAAATTTTCTATTGTGTCTAACTGAGAGAAAAAACACAGGTGCTCCATGGCAGTAATGACTATCCTTGGAGATACTGGACTAGCCTCTTGGGCAAAAATTCTGGAGATTTTGTTTACCACCTTGAGGGGATCAGCCGCCTCTGCATGAGTGTCTCGGGGCACATGTGGAATCCTTAGACTCTGCCTCTTTTCCAGGGAGATAGATGAAGCAGGAAATGTCGTTCTGGGTAGAACCTCTGACCACAAACAATCGATAGTAATACTTCTTGGCTTGGGTTTATTAGACTGCATCTTGGTGGTTGAACAATTTTGACATCGTTTTCCTGGCTGTCTCCTCTGAAAGGGCACATGGGTATATGTGATCTATATGTATATTTCCCCATTGAAGACGGAAGTCAGGTAGAGTTACCCTGTGCTCTGCCTCTACAGAGGAGGCTACAGTTTCCAGACAGGCCTACTCAGAAGTGTCCTGGAGGCTGGTCTTGACCTCTGGAAGGAGGCCCATCTAATCGGGTGACTGCAAGGTGAGACCTCCGAGTCTAAACTTCCCCACACATCACCTGTTCAAAGCATCTCTTTTGGCTTGGTTATACGTTCTGAAATCTCACCATTGAAAATTCATTTGAGTTGCTAGATCTCCTCTTGAAGAGGTTGAATAAGAATGAGTTGGGGCTAGGACCAAACTGATCCTATACAAATCAGGTATCAGCTCCTGCCGAAACCTCTTTCTAGTCATTGATCCTACTTCGAGCCCTCATAGTCTAGGGCCGTGTTATCACTTCCTGTTTGAGATCAGTGTTCTCTACCAGCCTCGCTGAAGGTAGGAACTGTGTATGTTCATCAATGTGTCTTCACTGGACGTGGCACATGGTCTTCACTCTATAGTATCAGCTGAATGAGCCCCGTCTCTTCCATTGTAAAATGGGATTGATGGTGGGATTGCTGACCTTCTCACGGTGTCTGTGAGCATGAAGTGAGATAGGCCATGTCAAAATGTTGGTCAACTATAGGGAACTGTGCAAATGGAGGTCATTATAATAACTTGCAAGGAAATGGGAGCGAAGTCCCAAAAAGGGATACATAAACCTCACCATTTTGGATATTTTCCAGGGTCCCCTTCTAAGTGGTTACACTGGACTTTGTTCTGTCTTTATACCAAGATCTTTTGCTCTGTGTAAACCTGAAACGATTAACCCCGTTGATGTTCCCAGAGCTCTTTTTTTTTAAAATGAGTCACCAAAGGTAGGAAAATCAGATACTAATTTTCACAGAATCTGTTGGATAACTGCTTTGGTAGATGATTGCATTCACTGTTAAGGCTAACAGCAAAAAGAAACTGAAGTGTCCTCATTATTCATATGGATCATAATCGAGTGGGAGACAGTAACGAATTGTGTCATAGAAGAGATGCCAGTCGCTTTTTCCCCGTTCACAGCTGCTCAGTATAGAATGTGCCTCCCCTCCCAGCACGTGGGCTGTGTGGGCAGAGATGGAGAGCCATAGTTCAAACCTTCTCACCTTAGAGAAGTAAAGGCATCATAGGGCCTTGCCATTTGCATTGTCGAGTACTGGAATGGAGACATCGAGGAAGAGTCTACCCTGGAAACAGGAAGGAGGAAGCCACGTTGTGTAGGCTGGAAGCGCCGGTGCCCATCAAAGCAGAGAGAGGCAGATGGGGGGCCTGGACCCTAATGCCCCATTTTACCAGGCCCTGTGTGTTTCCATTCCCATTGTCACCATGCCAAGGTCCACTCTAAGAAGGGATCTGTCCTTCCAAAGGTAGGTGAAACATTATGAGCAGGAAGAGGATTAGAAAGCAACACACCTATGTTTAAACAAGACAGAAAAAAATAGAAAAAGAAATAGCACTCATTGATGGTAAATGCTGAGCATGCAGCAATAAAGCAATAGAGATTTTTTGATATTCTGGATGGAATTTTTCCGCTGGTTTAGGTTCTTCAGAGACTAGTGATGCTGGTGCCTTATTATATTTGTTTGGTTTATGAAAAATAAATTGCCTGAGGTAAAAGCCAACACCCTATGAATGGTAGAAAATGGAGGTGAACAAAGGGCTCATGTCCATGATTAAAACTGAGGAGACAGACTAAGTGGTGACAAAGAAATTGTTGGAAATTGGCGTCTGTGCCGCTTCGTTTGTCCACCCTCTGGAGGTGGTGAGAAGGATTTGGATGGGGGTGGGGTTGTCAGAGTTAGCTATGACACGCACAGCTTTCTAAGTCATATTCATAATTGAGTTGTGCCTACTTAGAGATAATAATTCTCAAGAAAGAATGATTCATAGGAAATCTGTATTGCTGTCCCAATGTGAATATAATACGCCAAGCTGTACTTACAAGACTTATATACGGTTTCTCTTTCTAGTCTAAGATTTCCCAAAGACCTTTGCTCTGCAGTCATGTTTTCACTATTTTTGGAGATAAAACTTCAAGAGTCCTCCTCTTTTACTTCTAAGGTCCTAGAGTCTTTATTCATACCCATGCTCTCGTTTCCTTTGCTAGTCCTTAATCTTTTTTCTTCTGCTTCTTCCAAGTTTTGTATTATTTTTGCACTTTTGCTTTTTTTTTCTACCAACCTTCTTTTTGCTTTTTGGAAAATTTCTTTTTAGATTTTTTTTTTCCATTAAAAAAAAAAAAAAAAGCTGGTCTTCTGTAAAGTGCAGTCAGGAAGAAAGAAGGTAATCTCCCTTCCTGTGTATCCACCTTGCTTGCTTTTCTGGCATAATCATCAAACTATTGTGGTATTTCAGGCCCACCATGTATCAGAATAATAATGTGAAAAGTTCAAAAGAACTGTAACCCCGAGGCCATTTGCAATGTGTTCATTCGGGTAAGTACAAAGTCTAAGTGAGTTTGAATATCAGCTTATCTCAGATTCCCATTTGTTGTTCATTTAAGCAATAAATATATTCAATTTATTGCTCTAATCTTGTGCTGGCTGAACTCAATATCTGCCCGAACATTTGTGGTCCTTTTCCAAGCCTATTGCATTTCCATTCTCATGCCTCTTCATCGCGGTCCGAGGTTCTTCTTTACCTGCCAAACTGCATATTATGTGGGGAGATTGGCGGTGCCGGTGGTTTTCCTTTGGGCTACTTCTTTACTTTCATAAATAAAAAGTAAGCTATGTAATACTCTCAGGCAGTAGGTAATCGAATCTATTTCTTTCTTTAATCAATTGCTCAGTGAGAGCCTACCCTGAGCCAGGCACTGTGCTTGATCCCGGGGATGTGGTGATGATAATCACAGAAATGGTGACAACAACCCACCTGACCTCATGATGCTCACGGTCTAGCAGATGGCTCAGAAAGAAAACTGATAAGAGGACTAAGGTGAAACTGCTAGAGGCCCAGTTTTACACCAACCCCAGAAAAGATGGCATTTTTCAGAAATTTACTTAGAAAATACTTTATTACATCTTCCTGAGGGTCATTCTGGACATAACTGTTAAATTTAAGATTATTTTTTTCTTATTCTCAACAGCAGTGAAGACCTTTTGCTCAGCAGCCTCCTAATGGGAACTCTCTATATTTTTTAGAGTAGCTATTAAGCTGCCTTCTTCTATTTTTCTATTATCCCATTTATCTCTCGAAGGACTTATTTGTCAGGAGTTCTTGCAGAGCTCACGGATATCGTCAAGCATCTCACTAGTCTCAAGGGGATTTCCTTGACTCCAGAGAGAATAGAGCATTAAGCTATATCCTGAATAATAGTGGACAGCACTTTAAAAAGATGCTTTTCATTTTAAGGTGGGAAAGATGATGTTCTGGAAGTATAACATGCATTTTCTTTAAGATAATTCATTTGTGCCACTAGGTTAAAGGAGATAAGAAGACTTAAGTAATATATTTTTCATCAGAACTTCTACAGCCACAAATTATGCTAGGTTTTATGTAGCATTCAAAAGAAGTTTAATTCCTGACCTTATGTAAACAAAAGGTATAATGATCGTAAGCAGGGCTGTTGTTGCAGTCCTGTTATTAATGGCCTTTTGCAAAGGTAATGGCTGACTCTATGTTTAAGCACTTAATACTACCTGGAATTGTATTGTTGTTTAGTTGCTAAGTTGTGTATAACTCTTTTGAGACCTCATGGACTGTAGCCCGCTAGGCTCTTCTGTCCATGGGATTTCCCAGGTAAGAATACTGGAGCACATTGCCATTTCCTTGTCCAGGGGTTCTTCCCAACCCAGGGATCAAACCTGCATCTCCTGCATTGGCAAGCGGATTCTTTACCACAGAGCCATGGGGGAAGCCCAGTACCTGGAATCCTACAACGTTATACCTTGATTTCCACCATCTGTTTATACATTCCCATCGCATTACCTCTTGAGGAAGCTTACCAACACACACAATAAGCCGAGTGCTTCTATCTTGTGAGACTCTTCAGGCTTTTCAAGGCAGCTTCTCTGCAAATCAAAACCCCCTATTTTTCTTAAGAATTCCTTACATACTACCCTGGTTGCCTGCTTCCCAATTCACTTGACAATAGTCCTCTGTTTCTTCCTTTGCTGTATCTCTTACACTGGTCCCTTCTTTCTTTCTCTTCCAACACCTTTACTTGTACTTCCATAAAAATTCACTACCTCTCCCTAGACATGACCAGACAGTTGCAATTTGGGGAAACATAACAACATCAGGCTCATTTTTGTGAACGTCTTTTAGAGATCGTGGGGTCAAAACAATGGGTGTCATCACTGCCAATCATTCTGGGGCAGGATTCGACATGACATTTAGTTTTAGCTTCACCTGCAATTTGCGAAAGAGACACTTGTGGACCCAGGAAAGTAACATACCTCTTCCAAGTCTAATTCTGTCAATTCTAGGCAGAGCAAGTGTATGCTGTAGAAACACTTTTATATTGCCTAGAACTTCTCCCTTCCTCATAAAATCATCAATGTCATCCCCCCCTACCCCAGTAGCATGAACTTCTAGGCTATCTTTCAAGCACTAATACATACAGAAAATGAGTCTACATTTTTTCTTACCTGTCCTTCCAGGATAAAAGCTCTGTGTTTTCCTCTTTGGTTAAAGCTGCTTCCTCCATCCAAAATGACTTCTGTCTTCTCTCTGCCTGGCAAACCCAATAATTCTCAACACTGATCACCTTACTCAATCACATGTGAAACTTTAAAAAAAAAGAAAAAGAAGAATTCGCCAAGTAGATCCCCACTTTGAGAGTAAAGTCCAGCACATATATTTCTTTAAAATGCATTGAGAACCACTAGCCTGCCTAATTCATTAATGTTCAGTTCAAATCCCACCTCTTCTGCAAAGACTTCCCTGACTATACCAGGGAAGAAAGTCCTTCTTGCTTGCCAGTATGAGCTCATTAGATGGTATCTAGCACTTATAGCCTCACATGACCCTAAGTTAGCTCAGAAGCTTGTGCACCATGAAACTAAGTCTTACAACCTTCTATTCTCAGGCCACTAATGAAACTGAGTCCCTAAAGTCAAGTTGCATTACTGAGTTTATGATTGATTTCTCTATTTGAACTTTTATTCCCTTTCATGTCCCTCAGGATTGAGGAATATCAAAGAAAAGGAGTGGACTGAAACTGAGCAGGACCCTTTGGGGACTCACTGGGTACAAAAGCCACCC
>NW_011494824.1:4025200-4042093 GCF_000754665.1 Bison bison bison | reverse complement strand
ACCCCCCACCCCCCCCGCCATTTCTTGTTTGTAGGGGAAAGAAAGGCTTTAGTCTCCTAGGCCTTCCCCCAGTTCCACAGAGCAGACTCAGGCAGTTAATGATTAGAACACCAGAGTCCTAGGACTCCTAGTTCTCCTGAAGGAATATAGATAACAATCTCTGAATTGTTCAGTAGAAACTAGGACCCCACCCAAGTGGAGGATGGTGACTGGATGCGACCACAAGCACGTAGATCCCAGAGGGGCTGGAACCAGAAAGTTGAGATTCCGAAAACATCTCCCTGTTCCTGTAACAGAAAGGAACAAACCTGACTCCATAGTGGATCTAGTCCTTTAGCTCTAATCCCTGAACCTTAATCATGCTTGGTCTGCACCTTTATAAAGAATGTTGCCTATAGCTTGAAATATACATAAAAACCTATCCTCAAGGCTCTGACCTTTAAGTTGCAGCACAGAGAATACCATTTGTCTTGCTGGAGGCTTACAGAACTGTGTGGACAGCTACAAGAACCAAGAATTCCTGCACCAAGAACTTTGCCACATCCAGCCATAACCCCTCCACTTTTAGTATAAAATAAGCCTGAATTCTAACTCAGGCAAGAGGGTTCTTTGGAACATTAGTCCACTGTCTTCCCAATCTGCTGGCTTTCCAAATAAAGTTGCAGTTCCTTGCCCCAACACCTCACCTCTCAATTTATTGGCCTGTCCTATGGCATGAGCTTGGACTCAGCAATACTACCTCACTACCAACCAATCAGAAGAAGTTTCAAAGCTGATAATGCATCCTTTGGTCCTCTCCCCTAACACCGTATTTAGACACCCTTGCCTAAAGGCCACCAGAGAGTTCAGTTCTTTTGAGCATGAGCTGTCAGTTCTCCTTGCTTGACACCCTGCAAGTAAACTCTCATTTTGCTGCAGACACTCACTGAGCTTGGCTTTATGTGCTGCAGGCCCACGCACCCATGCTTGGTAACACCAGCACAGCGTCTTGCCACAGTCATCTCTGTAAATAGTTCCCAATTGTTTGCTACAGGCTGATGGCCATGTGTGACCATAAATACATGTGGTGCATGTGTTGGAAGAAAATGAATCCTGGGGATCCAAGGCAGGGTGTGGGAGCAACAGGGAATTTTCTAACAACCTATGTCCACAAACAAAGGCAAGCTGCATGCAAGCATGAGCTCAGTTTGGGCCATGTGAGCCCAGAGTGGGGTCCTCAGAAGTGGGGTGAGGTGGAGTGAAAGTCCATGCAAAGTCCTAAAGAAACTGCAGTTTTGAGGTTTGGGGAGACAGCTTCCAAATGAAGAGAGGCTGCCCTCTGGCCCACGCAAAAAACTTTGTTACTGAATTAAGTCCTATGACCCTGCTCAGGCTCTAGCACAGCTGAGGGTCTCTACCTCGGCAGGAGAGGTTTATTTTCCATTGGGGTGCAAGCAATCAGTAAGGAAACTGAAGCTGAGATGGACAGAGCAACAAGATTTATTCACTGGCCAAAGCACGGAGAGGTGGGAGCTAAGTTCACAGATCAACTTCTCACCCACCTGGTAAGACAAGTCTTCAAAGACAAAGGAAAGAGTGAGGTCCATGATGGCGAGGAATATGCATAAGTCTATGTGGAAGAGGCAGAGCTTTTTCCAAAGGAGTGGGGTACCACCCCCTTTTTATCCTTTATTTGGTCCTTAATGTCCAGTGATGGCTGCCAGGGGCTTCCCTCATAGCTTGACTGGTAAAGAATCCACCTGCAATGAAGGAGACCCTGGTTTGATTTCTGGGTCAGGAAGATCTGCTGGAGAAGGGATAGGCTACCCACCTCAGTATTCTTGGGCTTCCCTTGTGGCTCAGCTGGTAAAGAATCCACCTGCAATGTGGGAGACCCAGGTTCAATCCCTGGGTCGGGAAGATCCCCTGGAGAAGGGAAAGATTACCCACTCCAGTATTCTGGCCTGGAGAATTCCATGGACTCTATAGTCCATGGGGTCACAAAGAGTCAGACAGGACCGAGCAGCTTTCACCAACAGTACCACCACCACGGCTGCCAGTGGGTGTCATTTAATATGCTAATATAGTAAAATCAAGGTATAATGAGGCTCAGGGTCTGTTGGAGGTCATGTTTGTCACCATCTTGGTCCCAGCTGGTTCCATCTGTTTGTTTGTGGCTTGCTTTCTTATCTCTGGATGCTTTAGCTTAAAGATTTATGTTAACTCCTGCTAGATGTGGGAGTTGGAGGGTTTTGAGCAAAGACTTGGAGCGGCTCTGACAACCAGTTGAGTCTCCAGGGAGGGTTTAAAGATCTTAAAAGACAAATTCCAGACTTGGATAGGGGGCTGGAAGGAAGGAGTGACACAGAAGAGGAGCTGTTTCAATATGGAGTTGGAGGGGGATCATGCGTGTAGGGGGAGGAAGCAGGCCCGCCTCAGAGAGACCGGCCTTCTTGAGTCATGTTTTAACCATTCATGAGATGGATGAAGTGCCAGACTCACATATTAATCGATTCCTTTCATTCCCTTCCCTAGTTCCCAGGGTGGTGAGGCACTTTAAAAATGGCCGAGCCAACACGCCGCAGTGAAAGAAGCAGAGAGGACCCACTGCGGGGGGAGTCCTGTCTGCTGGGAACCCCCTCTTTTCCAGCGGCTGTCCCCCACCCTGTGGACTTGCCCCGGGGAGGCCAGCCAGGCAGGAGCCTTTGTAAAGTTACCCAAAGAAAACTCTACAAAGAAACCTTCTGTTCGGGAATGGCCTGGGGTGCCTGTTTCATCACCAACCCTTCCCTTCCTGTGATTCCACAAGTGATAGATATTTTTTAAACAGAGAAACTAGATCTTTCCGATAACACATTCATTGAGACGTTCCCACCCTACCACAGCTGGAGAAGTCCACCAGCCAGAACGTTTGATTAGAAACAAATTAAGAAAACTCAGTCTCTGGGCCCAAGGGTCTCTCTCGTCTCCACGGGTGGGTCTCAGGGTAGTAAAGAGCCCTGAGGCCCCTCCACTCAGCCATCCAGAAGAAAGTCACCCAAATACCAGCATCTGTGCCTCCCTTCCTGCCTGGAAATCCTCCAGCTCCAATCTTTTCCACTCAGTTCCCTGAACACTTGCTCTGCGGTGCTGGGGCAGTGGCTTCTGAAAGGCGACAGAGCCCACCACGTCCGGTGTACCTGCTGGGAATGAGTCCTGAAGCTGCTCTGCATCACAGCAACCCTGGGAGATGGGTGTTATAAGACCAAATTTAAAGGGTAAAAAACTCAAGCACTGAGAAGTTAAACAAGATTCGTTGCTGTTGTTCAGTCGCTCAGTCATGTACGATTCTTTGCAACCCCATGGACTGCAGCACGCCTGTCTTCCCTGTCCTTCACCATCTCCTGGAGCTTGCTCAAATTTATGTCCGTTGAGACAGTGATGGCCATCCAACCATTGCATTCTTTGTTTCCCTCTTCTCCTTCTGCCTTCAATCCTTTCCAGCATCAGGGTCTTTTCTAGTGAGTCAGCTTTTCACATGCCCACTGATATTTTGGAACAGGAAGAAAAAAGGATAATACTAGCTAAAATGTATCCAGCGTTGATTACCTGCCAAACCTTGTTATAAGGCTTGGATAGTATCTCCTCACAACAAACCTACAAGGTAGGAGCTATTATTATCATTTTCCTTTTTTCACTTAGGAGGAAACTGAAGTACAAAGAGATTAACTAACTTGTCTGAGGTCACAGTTTTATGAGGCATGGCTGGGTTTCAACATAGCCAAGTGGTCCAGGCGCCTCACTGCAGGCAGGCCTGGGTCTTCCTTCCTCTGCTTGTCCCGTCTCCGCCTCCTCAGCCTGGCGGTGGAAGGTACTATACATCAGCAATGCAGGACATGTGGTGTGATAGGAAACTGAGGTGGTTTTTAAAGTGATTATTGAAATATATAGGGTCTTAACAGAGATGTTAAGAGATGTAAATCCATGAGGAGTCTCCAATGAAATGTGCACTCTGGGTTGATCACTAACAGACCTTACTTTGAGGAAGGGATTTAAAACTGGAGGGGACAGAATTTTTACTATCAAAAGGAAATGCATAGGGAGTGGTGTCGGGGAAAAAAGAAAGCAACAAGACTGTCT
This sequence comes from Bison bison bison, assembly GCF_000754665.1. Taxonomy (NCBI): domain Eukaryota; kingdom Metazoa; phylum Chordata; class Mammalia; order Artiodactyla; family Bovidae; genus Bison; species Bison bison. The sequence continues at coordinate 4,037,995 of NW_011494824.1, read as the reverse complement.
CCATGGTCTAATTATATCTAAGGATGATCTCAATGATATAGAAAAATGCATCAAGGCAACAAAATAAATGAACTTACAGTTTTCTTTTCAAAAAAGAGTTGCTGATTTTTTAAGTCAAGCAACAGGAAAGAAAAATCTTTCTACTGATCTATGTTGTTGTCATTCCAAATAGTTCAGAGGATTTTTCAGCACTTGCTATGCCACTGACTCAATGACCCAGGCAGCTGAGCTTCGTTCTGAGAAGTCTGCAGGCTGATGCAGGCTGGCTGGGCTGTGAAGTCTCCTTCCACCACCACCGGTCCTGGGAAAACCAGGAAAGCCTTAATCCAGCCTGACTGGGCAAACTTTCAAAGTGGGCAGAGGTTTCTGTTGTAGAAAGGTTGGTAGGTAGAAAGTTTCACTTTCTACCATCTCCTTTATGCATCCTGCTCCCATCACCCAGACAAATTTCTGGCCTATGGAGAGGATTTTCATGTTCATAAAGTAAAAGTACATCTCTCCCTGTCACTCAACACACAGGAGTCCTTAAATTAGGTGAATAACTCCATCACTAATCATTAATAACCTTGCACATATTATGCATATCAAAATTAAATCGGTATCACATGCCTACAAAGAAAAAGGTCTTACCACCTTCCAGTCTACCTTTCTATTTTTAGCTTTTTCACGATAAACTGATGGCTCTTAATATAGGAGTCGAATTGTCCGGTCCTGTCTTAACCCCATGTTTAACTTTTCGAGAAACTGCCAAACTGTTTCTCACAGCAGCTGCGTCATATTTGCATTCCCATCAGCAATGCCTGACAGTTTCTGTTCTCTAGGTCTTCACCAACACTTACTTCCCCTTTGTTTTTTATTGCAGTCATCCCAGTGGTTATGAAGTGCTGTCTCATTATGGTTTTGATTTACACTTTGCTAATGATTAATGAGGGGCTTCCCTGGTGGCTCACATGGTAAAGAATCTGCCTGCAACGTGGGAGACCCGAGTTTGATCCCTGAGTCAGGAAGATCCCCTGGAGAAGGTAATGGCAACCCATTCCAGTATTCTTACCTGAAGAATTCCATGGACAGAGGAGGGTGGTGGGTCCTGTAGTCCCTGGGGTCGCTAAAAGTGGGACATGACTGAGTGACTAACATTTTCACATGGATGAATGATTGATGCGTTTGAGCATCCTTTTATGTGCTTCTTGGCCATTTGTCTGTCTTCTTGGGAGAAATGTTTATTCAGGTCCTTCGCCCATTTTTAATTGGGTTGTTTGTTGTTTTGCTACTGAGTTATAAGAACTCTTAGGTTCTGGGTAGTAGACCTTTAAGCACAGAAGTGTTCATTTTTGATGAAATGTAACTTATCTATTTTGTTTCTTTTGGCTGCCATATCTAAGAAGCCATTGCAAATCCAAGCTCTGAAAGATTTACTCCCATGTTTTCTGCTAAGAATTTTATAGTCTTAACTCTTATACTTAGGTTCTTGATCTGTTTTGAATTCATTGTTTTATATGATGTGAAACACGGGTCCAACTCACCCTTCTACTCTGAGAAGTTACTGGAAATTGGTCATGAGACATCGAAGGGTAAGATTTAGGTCAGTCGACACATGATCTCTTCTGTAACTTCCCACTCAGCCGATCATTTTATCATCAGTTTGTCTCAATGGGGAATACAGTTTAACAAAAGTTCTTTCAAGATGTAAATAAAATTAAAACTAGAAATGGATCTTATAAAAGCATTTCCCTGATACATTCCCAGCAGCCAAGTGGTTAGGACTTTGCCTTCCAATACAAGGGGTACAGGTTCAATCCCCGGCTGGACAGCTAAGATCCCACATGCCTCACAGCCAGAAAACCAAACATAAAACAGAAAGAATATTGTACCAAATCCAATACTTTTAAAATGGTCCACATCAAAAAACAAAACAAAACAAAACAAAAAAAAAATTTCCTCACAATCCCATTCTCATATACAATGTTTGGTTAGGTTACTTTATTTGAAAAATGGCCTATAACTAAATCGTGGTCCTGCTTAGGACTTCTAAAATAAATTGTGAAATAGGAAACCAATGTTTGATTCTTCCATTATACTACTATCTGAAATGGCTCAAGATAGTAACTGAACCATCACAGCTACATTTTGCAGTTAGTAAAATGCTGTAAACTATTGTTAGTACTTTTCATAAAATTTCGTGAGATTTGAGGTTTAAAAAATATACTAAACCTTTGAGTTTATTAGAATTCAATGTATGCATATATAAGCAAGCATTACTAAATGGCTTTATTTTACAATATTGAGAACTCAAGGTGATTTCACAAGTCACTTCCTCAAAGAACACAGTAAACACACAAACAGTCTCTTAAATTAAAATGTTAGCAAGCTGCTGGCATTGCTACCTTTAGGCATTGGCGGATTTCCCTTCCTTACAATGTTGTGAGCTTGGAAGCTCTGGGAGGTGTTCTGAGCTGGGAGAAAGAGAAGTTTTACTTCTGGACCACAGCCAGTTTCAAACAAAGAATAAGAAAGATTTAACAATTTGTTTTCTAAGTTTGAAATATTTCTCCTGCATTCCTTTTGTGTTATCCGTAAACATGGCAGTTGCTTTTGCTTTTGAGGTCTCCGAGCTTGAAATGCACTTTAAATCATTGTTTATTTTTGAACAGGCATATCATATTGTTTTTCTGTGCTGAAATGGCTAGTTTCTATCAGGTCAAAGAAAGTTCAGGTTTCTAAGGAAACTTTGCACTGACAGATAAAATCCCACATCAGAAGACACAGAGATGATGTCTGATGTAACTTTATTTTTAGAATATACTTATCGATTATTTTTTCTTGTTAATTTTGATCCCATCAGCAGTCAATAAATGCATTAAGACTTGCACTGAAACTTTATTTTGAGAATCAATAATTCCATTAGGATTTGAGAGCCTTGTTTGGTTCACAAAATTAGGAAGGTTTCTAAAGTAGTATTTTGTATACGTGCAGAAGAACGACTCGGAAGATGGGAAATTTTCTTTTTACTTGTTATTAAGTTGTTGAATGAGTTTATGAGATGACACCCATCAGGAATACTGATTTAGACCACTAGTAGATTTCACATGTCCCCATAATAAATGATGATGGTATCTGATTTCACCCAACCTGGATAAACTTCTAGAGAGAGTTTCCCAGCTTCTCTCAAACCCTGGATCATAAAATCCCCTGGGAGAGTCTTTCCCACAGCCTGTTAGTTGACATTTTTCATTTGACTGGAAAGCACGCAGTACGCCAAGATTTATCAGCACTATGTAATGTTACTGAGACAGAAACTGGTTTCTTCGAGTGCCTGAAGGCTTATCCTGGCTTGATTATCAAGGAAGGAAGAGCGGAGCTCAGCTTCAGCACCTGTTGGCAAAGGGAGGGTGTTGACGCTGGTCATTCGCGTTTCAGGAGGGAAGCTCTACTCTCCCACTCACAGGAAGGGTATGTCACAAACCACGCCTCCACTGTAATCTGGGTGCTTGTCCCACGTGTGCTGCCTCTGTGGCTGCACAGCCTACCATGCATCCCCTAGCCTGAAGACCTGGAGGCCATCCTTGCCTTCTTTTCCTTCACTGACCACCCAGGTGGTGCTGCAAGCCCACTGCCACATCAGATGTAGGTCTTCATCCCTTCTCCTGAAAGATGGGTCTCTCCATTCCTGGTCTAGCTCTCATCCAATCCATCTCCTCACATAGAAGTCACAGCAAACTTTCTAACCAAGATCCCAGCATTCCTGGGATTTAAAATCTGCAGTGGCTCCCTGGGGACGGCAGGTTGACCTTCTTAATATGACTCCTAGGATGTTAGTGGTCCCACCGCCACCCACCCTCTTCCCCCAGACAACTTCTCACCCCTCCCTTTTCCTCTCTGAAAACCCTTAGTCATGCACTCTCTGGGACTTCAGAGTGTTTGGGCAGGCAGTATCCTTTGTCCGAGTGGACTGCCTTCTACCTTTCCTGCTCACTGGTGAAAACAAGGTCACGAGCCCCAGGGGACCTTCTGCAACGCCCTCCCCTCTTCTCACCTGTTTTCAGTGCAGCTGGGCTCCGTGGCACCACTTTTTCTGGTCCATTCATCAGTTGATGGATATCTGGGTTTCCACCTTTTGGCTATTATGAATAATACTGCTTGAACATTTGTATACATGTGTTTTATGTGTTTTTATTTCTCTCGGGTACGTAGCAAGAGGGAAATTTCTGGGTCATATGGTAATTCTATGTTCTGCCTTTTGAGAAACTATCAAACTGTTTCTCAGCGTGGCTGCACCATACTGTGGACAGCTGACAGTCTCCCCAGCAGCGATTGAAAGTGTCAGTCTCTCCAGTTCCTAAGCACCACTCGTTAGCATTGGTCTTCTTTGTTTGCTATCCTGGCATGTGTAGAGTGGTTTTCACTGGCATCTTCCCGATTACTAATGATATTGAGCATCTTTCTGGGTGCTTATTGGTCACTTGTATATATTCTTCACAAAAATATCTATTTAGATTCTTTGCCCATTATTTTTTATTATTATTGACTTGTAAGCATTTCTTTATATACTATGGATACTCATCCTGTGTCAGATACATGTTTTGCAAAAATTTCAACCCATTTTATGTTTGTTTCTTTTTTACTTTCTTGATGTCTTCATTCACACAAAAGGTTTTAGTTATTATGAAGAACAACTTCTGTATTTTTTCTCTTTTGTTACTTGTGATGTTGGTGTCATATCTTAGAAGTTATTACCTAACCCAACGTCATGAAGGTTTACTCCTGTGTGTTCTTCTGGGTATTTTATAATTTTAGCTCTTACATTTAGATGTATGATCCATTTTGAGCTACTATTTGGTATGGTGTGAGGCAGGGGTTCATCTTCATTGTTTTGTATGTGGATATCCAGTTGTCCCAGCACATTTGTAGAAAAGACTATTCTTTCCCTATTAAAATGTCTTTGCACTTTGTTGCAAATCCGTTCACGATAAATATATTGCTGAACTTTCCATTCTACTCCATTGCCTACATGCCTATCCTTATGGCAACATTATAATGTTTTGATTTTCATATCATTTTTATTTATTCTTAAGACCTCATGTATTTTTTTAATGAATTTATTTTTGGTCGTGCTGGTTCTTTGTTGCTGCACAAGGACTTTCTCTAGTTGTGGTGAGTGGGGGCTACTTTTAGTTTGGGTGCACACACTTCTCATTGCAGCGAGAAGGAGCCTGCTCATCCTCTTAACGAGGTGCACAGGCTCAGTAGTTGTGGTGGGTGGATTTAGTTGTTCCGTGGCATGTGGAATCCTCCTGGACCAGCGATAGAACCCATGTCCTCTGTATTGGCAGGTGGATTCTTATCCACTGCACCACCAGGGAAGTCCTCATATTATTTTTAAAAAGCAGACTAGGAAAGCTATTGTATTTACAAGTTGGAAAGAGTGGTCTGAACTGGGAGAAGATTCTTTTTGCAGGAAAATCAATGTCAGAGGAGGAAATAAACATCTACTGAGCACTGTTATGGGGCTTCTCTGGTGACTCAGATGGTAAAGAATCTGCCTGCAATGCAGGAGACCCAGGTTCAATCCCTGGGTTGGAAGATCCCCTAAAGAAGGGAATGGCGACCCACTCCAGTATTCTAACCTGGAGAATTCTATGGACAGAGGGGCTATTACAGGTTGGGCATTATAGTAGATCCCTTACATACACTGTGATACCAATCATGTAATAGTTGTAACAACCTCATACAATAGATAGTGTCATACTCATTTAAAGGCAAAGAAACTGAACTTTGAAGACGTTTAGTAACTTGCTTGGAATAATTTAGTAACTGGTGGAAGAAGTGGAACTTGTACACAGACTTCAAACCCATGGTCTTCTCATTACAAGCAGCTTTTCTTACCACACAGCTAGTGAACATAAAGCCACATCTAAAGGCAGTGGAGGGACTTGAATTCATTAATATCAAACATTTTTCTCGTGACACTCTAGGAAATTAAAGGAGTACTTGTAACTATTTTGAAACAGTTGTCTAACAGCTAAATTTCACAGGATATTTAAATATATCACTCTTTGACTATAAAAATTAGCCTTGTGGTTTGCTTTAATTTATTCTCATTTATATGACTTCAAAAGTGTTGAACGTTATTTTGTATGATTAGCAGAGCACAATGCCATCCTACTGGAAGAAAAGCTAGAACTAATCTCAGCTATGTGGGTGGATTAGACTTGCCCTTAATTCTTGTTTTCATTGAAAACCTTCCCAAGGTTGTTCTGAAATGAACACAGGTCACAGTTGTCAAATGAGTTCTGTATGAAATAATAGAAGAAAAAGAATTGAGAAAGATTTGTGAAGCCAACGAAGAAATGGCATTATTTTTTTTTGTATAATTCAGTTGATAGAGGCTCCTTTCTTTCTTTCTTTCTTCTTTATTATTTTTATTTTCTTAAGCACAAGGAGTATCCTCTGGATCCCAGAGTCTGAGTAGAAATTAAGTTTAGATAATGCGGTCTCGGCCGTGGCAGAAACACCGTCTCGACAATGCTGACACCTCTTGTTAACTTTCTGCGCTCTCTGCTCTGCAGCACAAGAGCCTACGGCTTGCTCTCGGTGAAGATGCCGCACCTAGATGTTCAGATAGTTCAGTGTCGCTTATGTAAGATTCCCAGGGCTCAATTCCTCTTAGAAGTTAGTGCCAGGAAAAAGTTTGCCTAAACTTAAGAACAACTATGATGCCTTTACCAGACCATGAGAACTGTATTATTCATTGTACGTCATTCTTGTCTTGGTTCTGGGAAGCCCAGAGCTAAATTTAATGCTCTGCTACTGCTGCTAAGTCGCTTCAGTCGTGTCCGACTCTGTGCGACCCCATAGACGGCAGCCCACCAGGCTTCTCCGTCCATGGGATTTTCCAGGCAAGAGTGCTGGAGTGGGGTGCCATTGCCTTCTCCCAATTTAATGCTCAACTATGGTAAATCAGGAGCAGCTTCCCTGGTGGCTCAGTGGTGAAGAATCTGCCTGCCAGTGCAGGAGACGCAGGTTCGAAACCTGGGTCAGGAAGATCCCCTGGAAAAGGAAATGGCAACCCACTCCAGTATTCTTGCCTGGGAAATCCCATGGACAGAGGAGCCTCGTGGGCTACAGCCCATGGGGTCCCCAAAGAGTCGGACACAACTTCATGACTAAATAGCAATGGTAAACCAGGACCTTGGTAAGAGGATGTCTGACCTTCTTCTGTTGCTTTTAATAAGTTACTCCAGGGCCGTGTACTCCAGAATACATGTTAGAAACCATAGTACTAAATATTTTTATTATCAATAGAAAACAATATTTATTCTAACTCTAGCACTGTGTGAAAATCAAGTGCCCAACAATTGGCTAGTTCTACAGATACACGTGTTTATACTCCCTTGTTTCCAGCAAGAGGATTTTAAGAGAAAGTAAAAGAAAAAAACTTTCTTATAGACCATGTTGTCAGATGGGGGATTGGCTGTTTCGGTCTGGGTTATATTAGGCACAAGTATTCTCTTCACAATGCAGAGAAACAGCAGTCGTTTCCTAAAATTCTCATTCTAGCATAGTTATTAAATCATGATGGATATTTTCCAAATTTTATTGTAGGTAACTAGTGATGGTAACAGTAAAACCTTACCTCTGAGAAGTTTTGTGAGCAACGCATAATTCATAATCAAAAACATAAAGCTTCTGAAAGTACAAGTCAGCCACCAGATGCCCAGCATTGTTGTTAGAAAGGGCTGCTGCTGCTGTTGCTACCACATACTTTTTCAGGGTGGTTTTATGCCTATCATGAATACTGCAAGACAGCTAATCCCCCAAGCTTCTTTGTATTTTGTTCCTCTTCTGAGAAAGGTTTGTAATCCAGGAAAATGTCTGCAGGTGAAGATTCAGAGTGAATAAAGGTTCAGTGAACTGAATTTGCCGGTTACCATGTTATTGAGCAGCTAAGAAGGTTGCAGGATTTGCATACAACTTATTAAGTTCCATTGCAATAAAACATTCTCAAATTTCCATATGGAAATTTCCACCTCACTTCAGGGGTAAGCTCACTCAATTGGATGAGGGCCAGATGCATTTATTTATGACAGTGACGACATAACTGGAGGAAATAAACGAAGCACCTTTTTAGGTTAAGTCTTGCCAGAGTCACATGGAGTCTAGTTATGGAACTAGAGGCAGAAATTTTGGCTATTATGTTAGCAGAAGTCAGTGGCAAATTAAAAGTATTGCTTCATTTATAGAAGAAAGGAAGGCCCGGAAGTAGATACTGTGGCTGGAAGATAAAACTGGCTGATAGCTCTTGGTTTTTACCAGAAGAGAGCAACGGCCCAAAGTTCCGTATATTTGTTTCTCTCATGACTTCACTGGGGTGTATTTTCAGGGCCATGTTTCTCCTTGGCTTGAGTGTGGACAGTGTCCTTAATAGATGTGGGAGAGAAAAGGAAGTCTTTTCTACCGTTCATTAGGATTTTCCCAGGAGCCCAGTGGCCCTTTCTGTCTAACTTGGTCCCACTGGGAAACCCAGTATGTTCATCTGCATTTGTAATATTTGTTCTCAGTTGGAGACGTTTTGCTATCCTCATTCAACAAATAGTCTAGCACCCTGATAATGGGATTTCAGTAAAAAATAGGCAAATTTCTCTTGTATTTACAGGCTTAATTTTTGCCCTTGACTTAACAACTAGTTGGAAGCAGAAATTGAAATATGACATTACTAAGGCCATTGGAGATTTTGGCTCTAGGTCATTCCTATGGCCCAAAAGATGGCTTCTGTCTGAAGTAGATCAGACAGCACTAATTTTAATTGACAGAGGCCTTTTAAATTAGTAGAGATCCTCAAAATTGCCTTTTATCAATGTGTACTTGTCAAGGAAAATGGATTCTTAGAATTTCAGGTGGTTTCTTTGTATAATTAGATCTATGGAGTAAAAAGGCAAAAAGAAAATTTTAAAGAGATTAATTTTTCATTGGATCCCATGTTGGTAAACTCCAAGTTAGCTAGTTTCCTTGAAAATTCTCAGCTTATATTGTTTCATTTTTAATGTGATCTTCAAAAGACATGAGTTTCCAACTTTGTTTTGCACTGAAATCCTCTGATAACTACTATATGCTATTTTAGGAAATAGCAGGCTCTTAGAATGGGGGGGGTGGTGGTGGTGGTGGTTTTGAGGGGTGGATTTTTATGGAGATGAATAGATGAACTTAATCAGTATTCAGTGTGCTGACAACCATGAAAATATATCCAATATTTCTGTCATAAATACATGTTTTATTTACATTCCAAGCAGATTCATACACAGAATAGGACATGAAGTGTTCACACATGAGAAATATCTAACTTTGTGGATGCAAGTTACACTGAAAAAAGTGAAAGTGTTAGTCACTCAATAGTGTCCAGCTCTTTGTGACCCCATGGATACCAGTCCATAGATGGATTCTCCAGGTAAGAATATTGGAGTGGGTAGCCATTCTGTATTGGAGGAGGAAATGGCAACCCACTCCAGTGTTCTTGCCTGGAGAATCCCAGGGACGGCGGGGCCTGGTGGGCTGCCGTCTATGGGGTCGCACAGAGTCGGACACGACTGAAGTGACTCAGCAGCAGCAGCAGCAGCAGCCATTCTGTTCTCCAGGGGATCTTCACGACCCAGGGATTGAACTCGGGTCTCCTGTATTGCAGGCAGATTCTTTACCATTTAAGCCACAAGGGTCAGATAAAATGTTTGGAGAAATTATCTGCACAAGCAAGTAAGTTCAGAATCACAACAATTCAGCCAGCACCAACTGTAATTTTACATTATGACCCAGTGGCTCATAATTATTTTCTTCCAAGGTCTCCTTGTCATGTGACCAAACATTGTAGATATTCTTTAATCTCTTATAATTTCCTGCTCCCTTCTCTCCCAGGAAATAATTCTTGAACATGTGGCTGAAGCACATAATAGCAGCAGTATTCACAATAACCCAGTTCCTGCTATTGTTCTTCCTCCAGCCCTGCCTTTCTAGGGAACTTAGCAGGCACTTTCTTCTTGAACTGCATCTTTTTGTCTCTCTCTCCCTCTCTTTTCCCTCCCCCGCCTGTTCCTACTTTCTTGCTTCCTATTAAGCATAATTTATTTACTCTTCACATCAAAATGATCCTATCTATGGATACTTGCTTTGATTTTAGTCCAAATAGCAACAAACATGGTTCTAAGAAAATCTTTTAGATTTCCCAGGTGGTTTTCCTGTGAATTCAACAACACAAGGTATAGAACAGGCATAAACTCCCTTATTTACATGTTCTAGTAGATATTTGGAGAAGGCAATGGCAACCCACTCCAGTGTTCTTGCCTGGAGAATCCCAGGGATGGAGGAGTCTGGTGGGCTGCCGTCTATGGGGTCGCACAGAGTCGGACACGACTGAAGTGACTTAGCAGCAGCAGCAGCAGATATTTACTGCATGAGACCCCGTGAAAGATACAAAGATTTGAGGCTCAACTCTAGCCCTCAAAGAGACTAAAATGTACATGAGGCATCAGTTGAAGTACATACATATGAGACATAATACAACTCAGTAAATACAGGTCATCCTGTGATGTCATGTTCAAGTACTCACCATCCATGAGAGTAAGTGTTTTTGTGGTTTTCTTTGTTCATTGATGCATTCACAGTGCTTGAAACAGTTGCTGGCATACAGTAAGTGCTCAGCAGATGTGTGGCATGAAGTAGAATCTATCTTCTACGAATATGATTAAGCACAGTACAGTCTATTCCATTACCAGCATGTTTTTATAATGAAAGCATATGTAATAGAAATTAACTCACTCATGACTGATAAGTAGGGAGAGGATGTTGGTACAATGGGGTGGTCATGTTGGTTCATATGCAGTTGCTGCCAGCACCTTAGTATTCTGCACCACCAAGTAAGAGCGGCTACAAACAAAGCTCAGCAGAATCGCAGTTGTCGGGGACACACAGCGCTATTCCCGGGGCTCATTTGCTCTATGTTCTCTCCCTTGAATTGGTTTGACCAGGGGCTCTAACTTGGGAGGGGAGAATTCACCTCTTATCTGTAGATCTTGTGCTTGTCTTCCTAACTCAGCAACCTCAAACAGCTCTCCTTCCAATCTCTTCATTAGTTACCTCCATTGTTTTACAAAGTCCTATATTTATGCCTACTGTAACATTTGTTAGAAATGGAACATGGCTCTTGAGTTCTGCTGGTATTTTTTGGGGGGGGTATGGGGAATGGGTTATTGTTAGTGCTCTGGTTGCAAGGTTATATAGCTTCTGAGTTGTTTGTTTCTAATCCTATTTTGCTCATAAGCCTTGTTATCTCTAGTTTCAAAAATGGGAAGAACCCACACATTTTATAGAAGAAATGTGGTACTACACACTTAATTTTCAACAAAGATAAGTGGGATTTGGCTTTGGGAGAAGATGAAAGACAGCATTCCAGTTCTGGCAAGAGCATCAGCAACTACTCCCACCTTCCATACCGTATGGAACCTTGGGGCACTGTCAGGGAGGATCTCCTTGCTTGTTAGAGTGCAAGGCTCCAAGGAGCGGATTGACGGATGGTTCGAATGGAAAGTTTTTACGTAATTCAGAATTTTCTGTGCCAAAGTGCCCCCTAGAGCTTCTACAACAGGAAGTAGCCTCCCCAAATGCACTGTGTGCTCAGTGATGTCCAACTCTGTGCGACCCTGTGGATTGTAGGGCTGCACAGGCTCCTCTGTCCATGGGGATTCTCCAGGTAAGAATACTGGAGGGGGTTGCCAGGCCCTCCTCCAGTGAATCTTCTCAACCCAGGGATCGAACCTGAGACTTTTGTGCCTCCTGTATTGGCAGGCAGATCTAGGGCCACCTGGGAAGCCCAAAGCGGTGTTCTAGAACCATTAACCTGTAGCTAGAGGGGTGCATATGGATGCCAGTACAAAGAAGGCCAGAGCAGGGAACTAGGGAGGAGACCACTGAAGCTATGAAGTCCCCAAACTGCAAGAATGAGGAAGGTGGCTGTGGACTTGGAAAGGACATTGAAGGTGAAGAATCAATGGGAGTGGCTGTTGGCCATGGAGGAGCAAGGCCCCGAATTGACTTCTAGGGCCTGAGTTCAGGCGACTAGTGGGTACCAATGACTCAGGTAAGAGGCTGAGGAGTTGACAGGAAAAAAAGACAAGAAGAGTTTGCCTGGCTAAATGCTCCGTGCCAACGTCAAAATCACAAGGAATCTTGTCACCTTAATTTCTGACCATTTAACCCTGGGCTCTTTGCTCCCACTCTGGGGGCGTCAGTTCGTGAGTCCCCTCTCTGGACAAGGATGCCCTTCCAGACTATTAGATAAGGGCCTTCGAAATTCACTCCGAAACCGTATTTTAAGTTCAGGGGAGGATGTTTCAGGATCTCAAGCAAGCAATTTACATATATTCTTTGTGGCTGTTTGCACTGAGTTTTCTGTCTTAGAAATTCACAGGGCAAGGAAATTGACGCGCGGATTCTCGACTCTGGGAGGGGAAGGAGAGGATGGGGGTCCAGGCACCCCCACCCCATCCTCCGACTTTGCATCCTCCAGGATCAGAGCACGGACACCCTCCCCCCCTGGGGACCCGCTCCGGGAGCCCCAGGGCCAGCCGCCTCACCCCCGACTCCGCGGTTCCCCGCCTCCTCCGGCCGGGCGGAGGGCGTCCTCCCGACTCCTGGAGACGGTTTTCCGAAACCGCGCCGGGAGCTCCCCGGGCCCAGCTCGGGGGACCCTCGCTGGACTCGCCACCGCCGCCCGACGGGCGCGGACACCGCGCTCCCAGGCCCCGGGGCCTC
>NW_011494824.1:4011666-4024153 GCF_000754665.1 Bison bison bison | reverse complement strand
CCCCACCCCCCCTTTCATTCAGCGGTCTAAGTCCTTTGAACTCGGAAGGGAGAAAGCGTTTTCTTCCATCCTGTTCACTTTTTCTCTTGTTTCAGGAGGGTCATGAGTTTTATGAGAATCCTTCAGCTGGTTTCCTCAATGGGAGTAACTGAGAGGAAAGCCGAAGTCTTACCCCTCACCCCCATCCTCACTCCCACCCGGGCCATTTCCTGTGTTTTGCGGATACTGTGATCCTGTGCGTGCATCTAGATTGCCATCAGTGACCCACATATAAAAGTAGACCTTCAGTCTGAAATCGCAAAGCGGCCTCTATAGACAAGTCTGTGTTGGAGCCAGAACGGGCAGAGGTATGGGGGGCGGGGTGTATAGAGCCGGCCGCTGGGAGTTCAACCTGAGTAATCGAGTTGAGTTGCGAGAGACGTTTCTCGTCCGCACGTTGCTTTTGCTTCACCCGTTGGATTGAGCGCTCCACCGGCGCCAGGTTTGAGCGATGACGGATGCTAATTACCTTGGTATTGCTCTTTCCCGACTATTCCTGACTCTTTGCTACGGGTCCTCTTTAAAAAAAACGACTTCTCTCTTGCACATGTAAGAGATAGGAAACACATGCTGGTGGGTAGGGAGATGAAATGTTTTAAAGATAGGGAAAAGAAAGAAAAGCTAAGATTCTCATTTCTATTTGCTATCGTACTGTGATAGACTTGTTATTAATCTTTGTCAGAGATCTGATTCTGAGAAAATAATGTTGGAGCAGTTTGAGGTAATACCAGATAAAACCCACTGTTACAATAATATTTTTCCTGAGTGGTCACACAGAGGGCAGATCATGTGGATAGTTATGGTGTGTTTGCAAAGGGTGCAGCAAACATTTTACTCCAGGGAAAAAGACAGTGTGTCTTGCAGGATGGGAGTGGGGAGGGGAAATCGTTTATCTTCAGAGCAGTCCAATTAGGAAGAATAATTACACTGCAAATGAACATTCTTGAATCTAATATAATTTGCGTCAGGATACACAAACCAGTAATTTGTCTTTAGGAAGAAAAAAACGAATCTTTGTGGATTAGGACAAAACAAGTGCCTTCTGGAAAAAGTAATCTATGGTGTTTATGCACATGGATGGGCCTCAGATGTGCCGACTGACTGACTGCAGAGATTTTCCTGCGGGCAGTGTTTAGGAAGGGCAGGGAGGAAAAGTCCAAGGTAGGAGAAGATAGAAAATATATAGAAAACTACCCATTTTTAATGCAAAACATTTACAGCTTCTCAACTTCTTTATTGTGCTTTCCAGGTGGTGCTAGTGGTAAAGAACAGGCTTGCCAATGCAGGAGACATAAGAGACACAGGTTCAGTCCCTGGGTGGGGAAGATACCCTGAAGGAGGAAGTGGCAACCGCTCCAGTGTTATTGCCTGGAGAATCCCTATGGATTGAGCAGCCTGGAGGGCTACAGTCCGTAAGGTTGCAAAGAGTTGGACACAACTGAAACAACTAACACACACACACACTCACAAACACAACTTCTTTATTGCAAAGAATTGACAAAATAGGAGACCAAAATATAGGAGATACAGATTGGGGCTGTTGGGTTCCCAGAGGTGTCACTTTCTACCGGAACCTGGGACAAGTTATTTGATTTCTCTCAGCATTGGTTTCTGTGCCTGTGAAATGATGATGATAAAGTTCAAGTCAAAGAATCACCGTGAAGTTTAACTGTGATTATGTACTTTCATATAGAATTTAGGGTGGTGCATCACACTGAGTAAGTGCTCAGAAAATGTTAATGGTGTTCGTTTAGTACTTCAAATGCCCGGGAAAAAGCAGTGCCATTCAAAGAGCCAGGTTACCAGGATGGTTGATGGCTGGCCTCCGTTGAGGCTGTCCCTGTGCCCCCAGCAGCCCACTGTCAGACACATTTGATCTTTCTAGAACTTACGGGCTGCATGCTCTTGGCTCCTCAGGCCAGCCTTTTCTGGGACTCCAATTGTGAGGAATGTGTAGTGCAGGTTCCGTGGGGGTCTGAGGACCTGAGACAGCTGTGGGCCGCACTTCAGCCTCACTGCTCGCTTGCAAGGGCACCTTCTCAGGTCCCATGAAGCAAATATAGACATTTATTTGAGGGAAAAAGTGGATATGGTGTCTCTCTTGGGAATTCTAAAGCAATGTTTTACTCAGTGTTCATTGCTCTTAGAAAGATACAAATAGTAACCAAATACCTGATCTCAAGAATTTATTCCAAAAAGCACCTTCAAAGTATGTCTTGGGGTTCATAGTCCATTGCCTAGGTCTTCCTAAAGTTGTACCTCGTTGCCGAATGAACAAAAGACATCCTTAGCAAAACAGTAGTTTTGGAGCTGGGGAGCATATTGCTTTTCTAATTTGGGGGAGGGGGCAGGTGGCGTGCCTGTTTGCTCATTCATCCGTTCTTTTATCCAGTCATTCACAGATACCCAGTAACCTCTCTGGTGGGCCAGGCTCTGTTCTGACGTCTGGTAACAGAAACCAAGAGCAGGCCTCTCCACTCACAGAGTGCTCATGCTGGCTGGAGAAGCAGGCTCTGTGTGGAAAGGAGCTCCGGAAACTAGAGAAGCTCTCATTTTGCTTCGAAGTGCCTGTGCTGGGCAAGCAGTGTGCTGGGCGCGCTACTCTTCTACAGGCCAGCCAGCTTGGAGAGAGGCGATCTGGCTGGTGGTGGCGGCTGCGGGCAGCTGGTCTTATGGGTCCTCTACAGGGAGAAGGAAGAAAAGGGGGCCTGTTTCTTTCTGTGCTTTATAATAAAGTATGTGTCCTATTTGAGTAGAATCACCAGCCAATATGCCAGGAGAACAAGTAGGGGTTTTACTCAGGAGTGAGACTTCACAGCCTTCAAAAGGTGAAGAAGGAATCAAAGGTCAGATCTGATCATCAGCTTATAAAACCCAGATTGTGTTCAGGAGGACCCTGGTCTGGCAGGTGGGTTCTTTACCACTAGCACTGCCTGGGAAGCTGACAGGAGGCAAGGCTGGAGAGTAAAGGGGAGGGTGGATAGTTGGTCCTTTATGCAGCTTCAAGGTTGCTTGTTTTCCCGTTACTTTTAAGGTTACAGTGATACCTGGTACAATAAGAATGCATATGTCTGGAGTCTGAGGCTTGAAATGGTATAAGGTCATCAGGGCACTGAGAGTAGCTGCTTGGACTAGAGGCAAAGTTGTGTAGGGAAGTCCCAGTGGGCGTTGGATCTTGGATGCTGAGCTGAGGAGTCTGAACTTCATCGTGAAAGCTGTATGGAAGATGGGGAATGAGCGGGTGAATTGACCTGTTGAAGCAGGTGGTTGATGTGATCAGACTGTGGTTTAGAAGGAACTCTAGGTGGGCTCGATGGCAAGAGGCCAGGGCTGGGAATAGCAGGTGAGCTGGTGGGCTCGTGTCGGAACCCTGGTAGGGCTTAGTGAGGGAAAGTGGGAGAGGCCTGGAGAGGCGGACCACACTTCCTTACTAAGGGCTGGGCTCTTAGTAAGAGGGAGCCCAGGGTGACTGGGCTGGGACATGGCGCCTTTCACTGAGGTGAGCAGCTATGGCGAGGAGGAATGAGTTCATTGACTCCACAGCTGAGCTGTGAGCCTTCTGGGGAGAGATGCCCACCAGAGCATTGGATCCACAGGTAGGGAAGAGAAGTCTGGAAGTGGAGATGAAAGGTGGAGTTATTTTCACAGTAATGGTCAGTGGTTGACTGGCCTCTTGAGGTTTACTGAATAGTGTTCAGGGTGAGAGTAATCTGTGTCCTTGTAACTGAATTTTTCTCTTTCATCCTTTCAATTAGCCTAACAGGGGCTAATCAAGCCCCTAACTCTGGCCTTCAGTGAGCAGACTCTTACTGGCGTTATTTTGCCGACTTGGTGAGATCTGTTTGTGTTGTTTTGAACCGAGATAGTCTAGAGGGATGTACATAGGAAGGCTCTGAACGTATTTAGTAGCTAGGATGTACAACTGATATATTTGATCATCCGCCACCCCCGGGACATCCACATATTCCAGATGGACCGTATTCTTACCAGAATTCCTTGGTACAAACCCTGACCCCCATGGTGATGGTCTTTGGAGGCAGCATCTTGGGAAGGTAATGTGGTTTAGATGGGGTCATAAGGGTGGAGCCCCTGGGATGGGGTTAATGTCTTTCTTAAGAAGAGAGAGTCTGCAGGGAACTCAGACAGGGGCTCTGTGACAGACTGGAAGGGTGGGTGGGGAGGGAGATGGGAGGGAGGTTCGGGAGGCAGGGGACATGGGTGTACCTACGGCTGATTCTTGTTGATGTACGGCAGAAAACCACAAGATTCTGTAAAGCAATTATCCTTCAATTAAAAAATTTAAAAATAAAGAAAAGAGAGTCCGGAACACACTCCTCCCACCACGGTGGGACTGGTCATCTGCCAGGAGAAGGGTTTCTCTGGGAACCGAATCTTTAGGCACCTTGAGAACTTGTATTGAATACTTGGAGAGCTACTGTTTCTGTGTCTACCTGCGACAAGGCTTATCTGCCTCCTATTTTGAAGTTACCACGTGGCCCTAAGGGCTTCCTAGGTGGCTGTAGTGGTAAAGAACCTGCCTGCCAATGCAGGAGACTCAAGAGATGTGGGTTCGATCCTTGGATTGGAAAGATCCTCTGAAGTAGGAAAGAGCAACCCAGTCCAACATTCTTGCCTGGAATATTCCATAGAGGAGCCTGGCGGGCTACAGTCTATGGGGTCACAAAGAGCTGGACATGACTTAGCAGATACACGATATGGCCCTCAAGAGGCTGTTAACTTGAATTTCATTTCATTTGTGTAATAAACATACATGTGCAAAGTAGGCCCCAGTGAAGACCTGTTAAAGGGCAGGCATGCTATTTGATTTGTGTTTAGCTGTTACTTCTCTTACTGCTGTGGATTTAGGGTACAGTCAGTGGAATTATTAATCATCGTCAGTCTGATGATTGACGTCATTCTGAAGGAGGTAGGCTAAAATTCTGGTTATTTTGGACTCATGGAGTTACAGATGACTACTTTCTTTATTTTTCTGTTTTTCAGATTTTTAAAAAATAGCATGCTACCTAAAAAAAAAAAACACAGAACAAAACAGTTGGTGTTTTTTTCTGTTCTTTGCGCAAAACACCGTATCAGCAGTTTTGGCCACAGCGCTGCATACCTCCTTACGTCTGTGCTATGTCCATGGTAAAGCCGGTCTCTGTCTTTAAGAAGACTTGAAATTCCAATTTGTTGTAAATGTAGTTGTGGAGGAACATGACCAGGACTGAGTTCTGTGACCCAGGGCCAGAATGGGGCCCCTTCCTCCCAACAGCAGGGAGGAACCCACTCCTTCCCGTCGGTTCCCTTTGTATGTTTCATAAACACTGTGAAGTGTGATCTGAGAGGCATTTCACTTCGATATCTAAATGTGTCTGATCGGTATGTACCAAATTAAATATCTACCTGGGTGTGTGTGTGTTAATCACTCAGTTGTGTCCGACTCTTTGCGACCCCATGGACTGTAGCACACCAGGCTCCTTTGTTCATGGGATTCTCCAGGCAGGAATACTGGAGTGGGTTGCCATTTCCTTCTCCAAAAAGGCTGATGAAAGTGTATAAAATCAAGATGATAGCCGTACTTAGCAGCACAATCACAATAAAGCATCACTGAGATCTGAGGAAGTATTATCTTCTTAGGAGTTCCTGCTTTGGACTGGGTTAGCTTGAGACAGTGAATCACCCCAGTGTCCTAAGTCCATCAACAGGAACACAGATGTTCTATTTGTCATAAATATCTATTAAATCTTTTAAACTGACAGCTAGCCATGCCAAATTAAGAAGAATCTTGGCCCACATTTTCCTTCCCTCCTGTTTTAATCAAGGCTGCTCAGGGCTAGCCCCCAGCCCGCCAGACCTATCTACTTATATATGTGTATAAATATACTATACTGATGTGTGAGTTTTGGTGTTTTTTTTTGTTTGTTTTTTCAGTTGTTTAGCAGAACTCAAGCCAGCAATGAAATCTTAAATATCCCTTTAGCATCAACCTCCTCACATTCCCGGAAAATTAAAGGGATTGTCCTTCCTCTGCTGATTCTATTGTTCAGCATTTTCTTTCTTTCCACACCGCGCTGTGTTGTCAAGGGCACCTGAAGTTCAAGCTTCCTTTCTCCCGAGGTGGGCTGCTGTTGGGTGAATTTCACTTGTCTTTTTCCTGTTTGGAGGCAGTTAGCCAGTTGTTTAAAGATGCCCATAACTGCATGGACAGTAGTCTCTTTTAGTCTTCAGGTAAGCCATACACAATGCACTTATTACTCCGGACAAATTTACCTTTGAAAATTTTATAACTTTTTTCTCACCCCTAGGAATCACGTTTTCTGAAACTAGAAAGAATATGCTGGCCAATCTGGCAACTACAAGTAAGCAGTGTTTTTGTGTGTATAAATGACTACCATTTGTATATGAAATAGACACTTAAGGAAAACACCGCTCACAACTTCAGAAACAATCTAAAATCACATCCATTTTTTTTTTTAACGGCTATCTGTGTATTCCTGGGGCTTCCCTGGTGGCTCAGTCAGTAGAGAATCTGCCTGCAGTGCTAGATACCACGTGCAGCGCAGGAGACCTGGGTTCGATCCCTGGGTTGGGAGGATCCCCTGGAGAAGGGAATGGTAACCCACTCCAGTAGTCTTGCCTGGAGAATCCCACAGACAGAGGAGCCTGGTGGGCTACAGTCCATGGGGTTGCAAGAGTTGGACACTTACTGAGCAATGAAACCATCACACCATTCCTAGAAGATGATTCTAGGGCAGTATGTCTAAACAGATGCTTACCCTGTCATTTGCTCATCCGTCTAGTAGCCATTTTCAGGGCTTTTCTGTACTGGAAGCTCATAATTTACCGACCTAATTACTGATTCTGCACAGATCCATGCTGTAATATGTACTCTGGTGTGCCTGCTCACACAGGTGACTATAGGTCTTTTTGGAGTCAAATCCTTTTGGTAAACAGGTTGCTTAGGTTGTCTTTTTCTTTTTCTTTTTAATGTGCTTTTCCCAGTTTGTGCTTGGATCTGTAGTTCTTTTCTTGATTAGTAAAGAAAGGGTGGCATCAAACAGAGCTCAGCTGGTATGAGGGATGCTTAAACTATAAGCCAAAGCCATAAAGAGCGGGAGTCAGGTACAGAGGCCAGCCACGCTGAGAAGTAAGAACCCAAGAGGTGGCAGCCATGAAGAAGTGTGACAGGTTGTGTATACACCTGTGTGGACAGGTGGCCGAGGGTCAGTTGAGGATAGTCCGCTCGCTGTGCTACACAGGGACCAGTGCTCCCCTTGATCTATGGGCCCTACGTATGTTAGCTTTCTTAGCTATATTAGTCAACCAAACTTGCATTAAAAAAAAAATATTTATTGAGCTGCATTGGGTCTTCGTTGCAGCATGTCAGTGGGACCTAGAGAGCCCATGCTTCCTGACTAGGGATCAAACCTGGGCCTCCTGCATTGGGAGCACACAGTCTTAGCCACTGGACCACCGGCGAACTCCCCAACACTTGCATTTAAACAAAAAAAAATTAAACCTTTTAAAATGAGAACTTAAAGGTTTTAAAATAAAACTTTTAAAATAAGAACTTAGATTTCCCCTAGCTTCCATACGTGTATTTGATTTTTAAAATCTTGACCTTAGGACTTCCCGTTTCTTCTTGTCAGCTTTCAGCTTTCTCATCCCGATGTGTATTGTTCAGCCTGCTCGATGGTTCTGAGCTCTCGCCGGTCATCTATCACGTCAGCCACCCCTCTGAGCTGAGTGTCATTCCTCAATTCATTCATTCCCCAGCCGTCCAAGGTCTTTGCATCCTTTTCTGCCCCTGCTCTGTTCAGCCTCTCCTAGTCCTCCTTGTAGTAACCAGGGGCGTGTCAGCCTTTGTAGGCGGCCAGAGGGCAGAGGGCTGGAGTCCGTGCCAAGATACAGAGGAAGCTAATCTGCTTGTGACCTCAACCTCATTAACATCGTGCTGGGACCGAGAGCCCGCGTTCCACAGTATTGTTTGACTTTGGCTTGTCTCTACTGACTTGCGGTCACGGGGTCCATAGTCCTGCCTCTCCAGGGAGGCGGACAGATGGAGGAGCCAGATGAGGATGTAGGAGACGGTCAGTACTTACCACCTCCTTAAGGTTGGGCTTTGGATTGTCAGCTGTCACTGGGCTCTGCTGACAGTGATCTGGCCCCGAGACAAAGCGAGTCTGACAAGACTTGAGTGAGGATCGTGAGGGAAGAAGGCCTCTTAGAGGCAGGAGCCCAAGTGGGTGGGCTGGTGAGCTGAGTATTCCCCAGGTGGGTGAAAGTCCCGATGGAGGCCCTCTCCAGGCTTTAAAGCAGGGCTTCTCAGACTTGAATGGACACAGGAAGAACCTGAAATCTTGATTAGTCGCAGATTCTGAGTAAGCAGGCCGGGCGGGCCCTGGGATTCTGCGTTGCTGGCGTGCTCCTGTCAGCCTGGCACTGCTGCTTCTGTGGAGCAGATTTGGAGGAGCAGGCCTCACATGAGGCTGGACCACGACGAAGGCTGTGGAATGGTCAGCTGGAGGCTGAGTCCTGTGAAGGCCCGAGCAGGAGGGCACAGTGGGTCCTGATTGAGAGACTGATGCCTGCTTCTTTACTGGGACTGCCCTGAGGGCCCTCAGCCCGGTCACTGCCAGTGCGGTCTGTAACAGCCCCGAGCAGCTGTGCGGGGATTGCCTTCCGCCCTCAAGTGGGGAAGGAGGTCGTGGATGGTCTTCCAGGTGGAATATGGTTAAGCTAAAGGGAGAGGTTTTGTTTTATGCTACGTTTTAATTAAACTGATTTCCTCATTACTTGATGATTATGTTCCATAATTTTAACTACATAAAGAAGGCTCTAACTTCCTCCAATTAAGCCTGCTTTTTCTCACGGACCTTATCACTTTGAATTTATATGACTACAATGTTTTAAAAAGTTACATATTGTTTGCTGTGGAATGTTACTTATGAAACTCTCCTGACCCTCTGCTGGGTACTCCCTGGATGTGTTTCAGACCCCACCCTGGAGCTTTAAGTTGGTTGGTTTGGTACGGGTCCTGGGAATCTGAATGTTTTACAGACTGTCTAGATGGTTTTTATAATTGAGCAGGTTCTTGAAATCCCACTTTCGAGGAACATCAATGGAAACCTGTCTATCTGAGCCTGTGTTATCAGCCATGTCTGGGGGCCTGCCTTACCTGTTCTTTTCTTGGCCTCTCAGATACTTGGTTGTGAAGGGCTGGCTTTTATCCCATTGGACCCACTTCAGTTTTTATCTTGACACATGTTACAGTAAGGCTCTTTCTAATCTTGGATGGGACCAAATCAGAGAGTCCTTTGTCAACGGTGTAAGAGTCAGTTCTGAAGCCGTTATTTTTAGGAAGGTGTTACAGATACTGATTATTAAATGCTTTGGGACATTCTTGGAGATATTGGGATATGCACTTCGGGCTTCTGCAGAGAAAGGAATGTCCTGAGGCTGACTTCTCCCACACTCTCCCCTGCTTAGGTGCAGACTCTGGAGATAATGTTAGCATATTTCCTTCTTAAGTAAGCGCTGACCAGAAATGAAAGGAGAAGGGTCCATCATCCTCCACAGAGTTTGGTTCTGACCCAGGTGAACTGACAGACTGAGGAGCTGGACTTTGCACATTATTATGTCGATGTTAACCTCCATTTCTACCAGAGCAGGGTCTGTCTTACCTCCACTGTAGGGGAGGGTCAGCTTATGAAACAAATGAAGTGGGAAATGGTCAGCGTGATGGGATTGGAGGAGTGTGGAAGGGGCTCTGTATCTAAAAGCTGGAGTTCACTTACTGTCATACCTAGAATTTTACCATTAGAGGAATTTGGGTGAAATGGTTCTCTTTAAACATCTTATTCAACTTGTAAGCATCCATAGAACAGGTACTACATTGATTACTTAGGCCTTAAGAGGAAGTGAAGTGATTGAAAGTCTCTCAGTTGTGTCTGACTCTTTGCAGCCCCTTGGAATTCTCCAGGCCAGAATACTGGAATGGGTAGCTCTTCCCTCCTCCAGGGGCTCTTCCTGACTCAGGGATCAAACCTGGGTCTCCCACATTATAGGCAGATACTTTACCAGCTGGGGCTTCCCTGGTGAATCAGAGGGTAAAGTGTCTGCCTACAATGCAGGAGACCCGGATTCAATCCCTGGGTCAGGAAGATCCCCTGGAGAAGGGAATGGCAACCCACTCCAGTACTCTTGCCTGGAAAATCCCATGGACTGAGAAGCCTGATGGGCTACAGTCCATGGGGTCACAAAGAGTCGGACACGACTGAGTGACTTCACTTTCACTTCACTTTTCACTTTCTTTACCAGCTGAACCACCAGGGAAGCCCTTAACAGTTTCATAAAATGCCAGTGAAGATGAGGGTGTGAAGAGAGTAGACTCTGATGGGGTGAACTGTGGGCCCTGTGTGGGCAGAGCAGGGCTGGGGCAGGCTGTCAGGGGCGACTGGAGGGGCCCTGCAGGGCAGCTCAGGTGTCCAGGGGAGCCCAGGATACCTGGGAGGGCGCTAGGCAGGAGTCGTTCTCACTCACTCGATTTGTGTGTAATAGGAGCTTCACTGTCTCTGCACCTGGCACCCTTCTTTCTATCTAATGTGGCCATGTCACATGTTCCTGACCAGTTGTAGTGAAAACCAGATGATCCAGACAGGAAAGTTAAGATTAAACTCTGCAATCGAGCTTGAGATTTTGTTGCACTTACCCCCCTGTCTATTAAATTTTGAGAGAGAAATTCAGGAAATGATCCAGGCTCTGTACCTGCTGATCAGGAGAACTTGGCCAGCAGCAGAAACCTTCCTGCCCCACTGAGGACCATTTGCCAATCAGTTTTGAGGAGGGCTTGACTCTTCAGAGACCCCACACTACCTGGAGCGTGCTTTAGGGTATAGTCTCTCTCTCTCATATCTGCAAACAATATTTTCAGCTCCTGGCTGGCTAAAAGAAACTCTGAACCCAGCCCTTCTGGTGCCCAGCTGAAGCTTGTCTGAGTGGTTCGGATTTTCAGAACAGTGTGGAGATGGTGGGGAGAGTCTTTTTTGCCACACTGCTTGACCAACAGCGAAGTTACAAGTGTTGTTACATCCCAGGGACCAGAACTGTGCTAACGATTACAAAGACTGACCCACTCCCCGACCCACAGCCGTTCCCTGGCACTGCTACCCCCGGAGTCCCGCTCCTGTCCTCAGTTTGGGTATAGTACCCCACATTTTAAGATTCACAAGATGGTCCTCTGTGTTCTTGGGCAGGAGCTCAAAAACACACAAAAATGAAGTTTTTCTTATCACAAATAAAATGCCTTGGTCTGCAAGGGATGATGATTTACGGGGACCCAGGAAAGGTGAGAACACAGCCCGTGGGTGTGAGAACGCACTGAGAAGCCTCTCCCAGCTGTTAGTTGCTCTGTGGCCTTGGGCAAGTCATTTCACTTGTTTGGGCAAGAGGAGGTGAGGGGATGAACCCAGGCCTGAAATTCTTATTCTAGTTGAGTCTGTATGTTCATGTGGTCAGTCATTTATTTAACGTGCACTTAGCTGGCTACTTACGGAGCTTTACAGTCTTGGTGGGGAGATGGCGAAAGAGCCGCTGTCTTCAGCGTGGCTGGCAGGGTGTGGAGGACAGGTGAATAGGCACGTGGGGCATGTCACAGGTCCCAACAGGTGCAGGCATCCGGTGGGCAGGGGCAAGCGAGGAGGTTGCCTCTCCCCGCCGTCTCCATGCTGTTCTGAAAATCCGAACCACTCAAGACAAGCTTCAGAAGGGCTGAGTTCAGGTTTCTTTTAGCCAACCAGGAGCTGTAAATATTGTTTGCAGATATGAGAGAGAAAGACTATACCCTAAAGCACGTTCCAGGTGGCGTGGGGGTCTCTGAAGAGTCAAGCCCTCCTCAAAACTGATGGGAAGTGGCCCTCAGAGGGGCAGAAAGGTTTCTGCTCTCTAAGTGAACCTGGAGAGCTGGAGTGTGCAGACGTGGGGTGCAGTCCCCAGGGGAGGCAGCGGGGATTTCTGCAGCATTCCTTGTGTGCTGGGCGTGTGGGGTCTTCACTGGCCCCCGGACCACGCTGGGTTCCTTGACCTGTTACAAGGCCCTACGGCTTAGCCCCCTGTCTGTGGCCTTGGCCAGAGGGGCACCCCCCAGCAGCTGAGTGTAACTGAAGTGGGCAGCTTGTCCCCATGGTCTGGGTAGGCGTGAACATTGTTTTTATGTCTTGGACTCCATTTTTTGGCCTTTTGTGAAGAAAGCTGAACGCCGAAGAATTGATGCTTTTTAACTGTGGTGTTGGAGAAAACTCTTGAGAGTCCCTTGGACTGCAGGGAGATCCACCCAGTCCATTCTAAAGGAGATCAGCCCTGGGTGTTCTTTGGAAGAATGATGCTAAAGCTGAAACTCCAGTACTTTGGCCACCTCATGAGAAGAGTTGACTCATTGGAAAAGACTCTG
>NW_011494824.1:4010743-4011566 GCF_000754665.1 Bison bison bison | reverse complement strand
AACGGTTCTAAGCATCAGTAAAACCCGCTTGTATGGTTCCCTTTAAGCATAAATAGACATCACAGGCCCGTGGTCCACAGGGCTGGGAACGGTTCTAAGCATCAGTAAAACCCGCTTGTATGGTTCCCTTTAAGCATAAATAGACATCACAGGCCCGTGGTCCACAGGGCTGGGAACGGTTCTAAGCATCAGTAAAACCCGCTTGTATGGTTCCCTTTAAGCATAAATAGACATCACAGGCCCGTGGTCCACAGGGCTGGGAACGGTTCTAAGCATCAGTAAAACCCGCTTGTATGGTTCCCTTTAAGCATAAATAGACATCACAGGCCCGTGGTCCACAGGGCTGGGAACGGTTCTAAGCATCAGTAAAACCCGCTTGTATGGTTCCCTTTAAGCATAAATAGACATCACAGGCCCGTGGTCCACAGGGCTGGGAACGGTTCTAAGCATCAGTAAAACCCGCTTGTATGGTTCCCTTTAAGCATAAATAGACATCACAGGCCCTGCAGAGTGCAAGGCCTTGCACATGGTGGCTCTGTTGAGGTAGCAGGCCGGGTCAGCTCTGTGCCCTGTGCTCTGGCCCCCAGGACTGGCACTGTCTCCCACTTAGTGCTTGCTGCCTTGGGCAGAGCATCAGAATCACCTGGAACCTGGTTAACCCACAGGGGCTGGGCCCAGCTCCCCGAGATGCGGAGTCTCTAGGTCTGGGGTCAGCCGAGAGTTCGCTTTTCCGACATGTCCCCAGGTGATACCGGAGCCACTGGTCTAAGGCATGTCAAGAAACACTGTGACACCAGGCGTTCTTCCATTCCTGGAGGGTGTG
>NW_011494824.1:4007514-4010643 GCF_000754665.1 Bison bison bison | reverse complement strand
GACTCAATGGACGTGAGTCTGAGTGAACTCCGGGAGATGGTGATGGACAGGGAGGCCTGGCGTGCTGTGATTCATGGGGTCGCAAAGAGTTGGACACGAGAGTTGGACACGACTGAGCGACTGACCTGAACTGATGAAGAAAAGTAAGGGCTATAGAAACATAAGGAAGCATGTGAGAATCTGCTTGCTCCTTACAAAAACTTTTTTTGGTGGGGAGGGGTTAATTTCTTTTCTTATAGAGAAGATAGATATTCAAAGAGAAAGGCAACAAATGGATCCCTTTTCAGCCTTGAATTATGTTATGGCTTCTGGGCCTGGGAGCTCTGTAACCACAGAGTTTGTTCCATACTACAGAAAGAAACTCGACCCTTCATAAAACCGCGGGAGCTTTCTGGATGGCTTCACTGTTGCTTTTCTGGAATGGTCCGATTCCCTCTCTGGAGGCTGGAGGAGAAACTTGTAGCTGGAGTTTCCTTTGCCTGAAACAAACAAGGGCAGCAGAAGAGGGTGGGGCATCTCTCAGGGAAATGGAATTCTCCCAGAGCACCGGGTTCCCACCCCGAAGTGGGCCCGTGGTCCACAGGGCTGGGAACGGTTCTAAGCATCAGTAAAACCCGCTTGTATGGTTCCCTTTAAGCATAAATAGACATCACAGGCCCGTGGTCCACAGGGCTGGGAACGGTTCTAAGCATCAGTAAAACCCGCTTGTATGGTTCCCTTTAAGCATAAATAGACATCACAGGCCCGTGGTCCACAGGGCTGGGAACGGTTCTAAGCATCAGTAAAACCCGCTTGTATGGTTCCCTTTAAGCATAAATAGACATCACAGGCCCGTGGTCCACAGGGCTGGGAACGGTTCTAAGCATCAGTAAAACCCGCTTGTATGGTTCCCTTTAAGCATAAATAGACATCACAGGCCCTGCAGAGTGCAAGGCCTTGCACATGGTGGCTCTGTTGAGGTAGCAGGCCGGGTCAGCTCTGTGCCCTGTGCTCTGGCCCCCAGGACTGGCACTGTCTCCCACTTAGTGCTTGCTGCCTTGGGCAGAGCATCAGAATCACCTGGAACCTGGTTAACCCACAGGGGCTGGGCCCAGCTCCCCGAGATGCGGAGTCTCTAGGTCTGGGGTCAGCCGAGAGTTCGCTTTTCCGACATGTCCCCAGGTGATACCGGAGCCACTGGTCTAAGGCATGTCAAGAAACACTGTGACACCAGGCGTTCTTCCATTCCTGGAGGGTGTGTTGGGACAAGCAGACTGCGCCTGGCGGGGGGCCTGCTGGGTAGAGTCACCTAACGCCGGAGGCGGCTGTAACTTGGAAGCAGTGGTTCATGGAGGGAGCTCTGGCCCTGTCCTCTTGCCTGGGGCCTTCTCTCCTGGTCAGCTCCGCAGCCGACCAGGGACGTGGCATTTGGGGTGTCTGAGGGGAGCATTCCTTGCCTCCTTCCAGTTCCTTCTCTCTGATGTTACAGAGAGCTTTCAGGACCGTGCCACTCTCCTACAGGAGACCCTTCATGGGCTGCCCATTGGCCTTAAGAGCAAGTCCAAACTCTGCTAAAATGACCTCCATCTCCCTCTTGGGCTCTGAAGTACTCCTTGTGCTTGTGAACTCACTAGGTTCTCTGGCTCCCTGGGCACCTCGTTTGCTGTTGGCTCTGCCTGGTATGCTGCAGCCTGGTCAACTCTTGCTTATCAGACCTCAGCTTAGCCGTCACCTGCTCTGGGGAGTGCCCTTTGTCCTCTCTGGGATCAGCAGCTGCCTCTGCAAAGGCTCTGCATCATCTCCTGTTTTCCTCACTTCAGCTCTTCTCAGCTGCATCAAGGTCCTGATTACTGTGCCTTTACTTCCCTGTCTCTGTGGCCTGTCAGCTCCCTGAGGGCAGGAGACCGTGACATGGTCATTCATGTGACTCCAGGCATGGCCCATGGCCCATGGTGCCCAGGCATTGAAGACCTTCTGGATCATTCTGTGAGATAGCCCTGCCAGGGGAGGAAACCAAGACACAACTGGGTTAGCGCCTGGCTTACCGTTATCCTCCCGCTGAGTTATAAACACCAGGATTCTCACCCACTTCTCACCAACCCCTTGGCCGGGTGACGTTGGTCAGGTGCTCTGAGCCTTGGGCAGGGTCTGTGGGTCTTTACTGGGACTCTTGCAGGACTGGCTATTCCAAAGTAACAAAAGGCCCTCTCTTGTTTTTCAGGGAACCTGGGAAGCACACTTGAGTCACAGCTGGCCTGTGGTTTTTACATCTCATCAGGGACCACTCTCTTCACAGCCTTATCTTCGCTCCTCCCCATACAGGTAAGGGGTTGTTTCATTTTCAGGCTGCTTGTGGGAAAACTTGAGCTGTGCCATGCACTCTGATAACCACCCCATGCATTAAAAAGAAGACCCTTAAATATTTAAGGCAGCTCCTCTAAGAAAGGTATGAAGTGGTCACCTGCCCCATTGAGTTATCTGGTGACGATATTTACTGACCTGCCTGGCTTTCTTCTGCGCGTTGCTGGCCACCCAGTACTCTTTGCTGGGCACCCTTCTCCTCTCCATTTGAGTTGGTAGTTTAGAACTCCTTTTCCTCGTTTAGAACTCAGCCCATGTTCCACTTGTTATTACAAACTGTCTGAAGGAGAGGGTATTCGGAGCACAGTCCTTTCCAGCGGACGCCTCGCCGCCTCCCCTTACACAGCCCACAGCATGAGCCTGTGGGCAGCTCTGCTTTGCTTGTTTGAACACTTCTTTTCCTCTGGTTTGTGAGTTCTTTTTGCTACCATTTCCCATGGTTCCTGGCATGGAACAGACTTCCGGTGAATGAGTGAGTGTTCGTCTGAGAATAAAAAATTGCCCTAGTAAACAAACCTGAGGCACCAGCAGCAAAAAATGATACTGTATTCCTAAGCCAGGGAACTGAGGTGTAGAGTGCCTTTTTGGAGTCATTACATGGCTGTTTGCTCACATTACCACGGGTAATTGAGAATTTGTCATAATATGTTAAGTCGGCAGGAGTTTAGATTCTTAGCCCTGTTGAAAAGGATAAGAAGTCAGGAGGTTTTGTCTCAGTGTCAGTAAGGTATTAGCTGACAGCCTGGGGCCCTAAGCTGCCAGTCCCCTTGGCTGCGGGAAGAGACACCT
>NW_011494824.1:3997408-4007414 GCF_000754665.1 Bison bison bison | reverse complement strand
GCCCTGGACAGCCTCGGTACTGACCTGTAACTGATTTTATGGGCAGTAATGGGGCAAAAAACCCCATAGCTTTGACCAATTTACAACTCAGAGGAAATAAAAATATTTCTAAAGTACGGTTTACATAATTTTGATAAAAAGTTTTAAATCCTGCATTTCCATGTCCCCCTTAGTACGCTGGGACCTTTGAGAGACACTCCGATTGCCTGGAGGGGATTTTGCTTCATCGTGTTGGTGGGGAGTAGCAACCCCTCTGGCAGTGGTTCACCTGTATCTGGAGCCGGAATGGGGCCTGGGTCCTTTCAGGAACTGACCAGTGGCTGAGTTCAGAGAAGCGAGGGTGGAGCTGGGGCGGGGGGAACTGAAGTCTGACCAAAGACCACTTTCACGCATGTCTCGAGTGTTGGCTCCTGCCTTCTTATCCTGCCGCTGCGTGAACACTACTCATTGTCCAGTCTTTCCAGTTGCGTTGTTTGGGTGTGTGCAGCATGAACACAAAGAGAAAGAAGTTGTCTTCTGGTTCCTGTGTGTGAGAGGTACGGGCCAGCTAGTCCCATGCAGAAAAGCAGTCCCAACACCACGGTTACTTCTGTCTGTAGCCGAGTCCCATCCATATACAGCTGCTTGCAGGAGAGATCAGTGCAAGGCAAAGCCGTGCAGGGAATTTGACTCTCACCTGAATCTGTTCATCTTCAAGGTTCCTAGGGCTTTAATAGAGGGAGGGTTTCAGCTTTGCCCAGGGATCTCTCGTCTCCATGGACTCCAGCTTGTCTATTGTAACTTGAAAGATAAGTGAAGAAAACAATTACAGTTTAAAAGCCCAGATGTTAAAAATAAAAGCCGAGTATTAAAGTATGAGTGAGTTTTAGCTTTTTAGTAGGTTTTGGAATTTGAGATATTATCAACTGGTTTGTGTTGCACTGTGCCCACAGAAGCTGAGTGCAAGGTGGTGTGTGCGTCTGGGCTTCATGCTGGCAGACACATGGGGAGTGCTTGTCAATTTACGGTAATAGCCACTCACTGAATTCCATGGAGGTCTCTGATTCTCAGAGTGCTCCCTGTTTTCCGGTAACAATTCTAATTTGGCTAGAAAAACAAGTGAGGCAGGTCAAGTCATCAGGCTACTGAGTTGGTCCCCTTCCACACACTGGTGTGGGTTCAGGGATGCTTCACAGAGCTCTCTCATTGAATCTTTTTTTGGGGGGGAGGTGGAGCTGTGTCACATGTGGGATCCTAGTTCCCCAGCCAGGGATGGATCCCGTACTGCCCTGCAGTGTAAGCACAGGGTGTTAACCACTGGACCTCCAGAGAAGTCCCTCTCACTGAATCTTGACAACTCCACATCGTTGTAATTTGAAAGTCCAAGAAGTAGTGATCGAGTTCCTGAATTTCCTTAGAGTGTCTGAACTTTGTGTTTCTTTCAATTCAGGGTTTGTTCTTGGTCAGGTTTTGCTGAGGACTGCTCGTGCCCCAGCAGCAGTAGAAATTGTGTATCAGGACACATGCGTGCATGTGTGTTTGATGTAGCTGTTTTGGAGCTTGGCCTTGATTCAAAGACACTGTCCAGAGTGGGCCCCTTGTATCCAGAGCAGACATTCGGGAGCTGTCAGAGCAAAGGCAACTAGCGGACACAGCAACTGATCTGCTGCCACAGACTCCACTGCTGTTGGCCATGACCAGCGAGCTCCTTTATTGCTGAAGGAAGTGTGAACCCAGACACCGGCTACTGACAGACCCTCTCACTCAATGACACGTCCTCCCTTGGGTGTCTGGTGTTTGCAGGTGAAGCCTTTAGCTTCAGGTGAGCCTTTATCTTATCTTTTAATTAAGAAGCAAAAATCTCTAAGATTATTTTTTAAGTTTCATTATAAATCTACAGCCAAGTTTTGACATCTCTGGGCAAGAGCTGGCTTTTTTCCCTCTTCCAGTATATAACCAATGCATAATTTGGGAACCACTCTTTACTCTGATCAGGGCGCTTGTCAGCTGTGAGTTGTTGGCCCGTTTTATCTACCGTGGGAGTTCTGTTACTGATGTGAAAGGAAACTTATAAATACATGTTTCCCAGGAAACGTTGGTTTTAAAAGGGCTGGAGATGTTGTTTTGATCATTTTCATGTCCTCCGCAGTTGTGAAATGACTGTTTTCTATTTCTTAGAGACTTTTTACAACTATGGATCTGAGTTGGAAGGAGGCCTTCCCATCAGTTCAGTTCAGTTTAATTAGTCAAGTCCGACTCTTGGCGACCCCATGGATTGTAGCACACCAGGCTTCCCTGTCCATCTCCAACTCCTGAATCTTGCTCAGACTCATGTCTGTTGAATTGGTGATGCCATCCAACCATCTCATCCTAGGTTGTCTCCTTCTCCTCCCCCCTTCAATCTTTCCCAGCATCAGGGTCTTTTCAAATGAGATCCTTCTTCGCATCAGGGGGCCAAAGTATTGGAGTTTCAGCTTCAGCATCAGTCCTTCCAATGAATATTCAGGTCTGATTTCCCTTAGGATGGACTGGTTGGATCTTCTTTCTGTCCAAGGGATTCTCAAGCATCTTCTCCAACACCACAGTTCAAAAGCATCAATTCTTCTGTGCTCAGCTTTCTTTATAGTTCAACTCTCACATCCGTGCATGACTACTGGAAAAACCATAGCCTTAACTAGATGGACCTTTGTTGGTAAAGTAATGTCTCTGCCTTTTAATATGCTGTCTAGGTTGGTCATAGCTTTTCTTCCAAGGAGCAAGCGTCTTTTAATTTCATGGCTGCAGTCACTATCTGCAGTGATTTTGGAGACCCCCAAAATAAAGTCTGTCACTGTTTCCATTGTTTCCCCATCTATTTGCCATGAAATGATGGGACCGGATGCCATTGTCTTAGTTTTCTGAATGTTGAGTTTTAAGCCAGCTTTTTCATTCTCCTCTTTCACTTTCAACAAGAGGCTGTTTAGTTCTTTGCTTTCTGCCATAAGGGTGGTGTCATCTGCATATCTGAGGTTATTGATATTTCTCTTGGCAATCTTGATTCCAGCTTGTGCTTCATCCAGCCTGGCATTTCTCATGATGTACTTTGCATATAAGTTAAACAAGCAGAGTGACAATAAACAGCCTTGACATACTCCTTTCCTGATTTGGAACCAGTCTGTTGTTCCATGCCCTTGACCTGCATACAGATTTCTCAGGAGGCAGGTCAGATGGTCTGGTATTCCCATCTCTTTCAGAATTTTTCCACAGTTTGTTGTGATCCACACAGGCAAAGGCTTTGGTATAGTCAATAAAGCAGAAGTAGATATTTTCCTGGCACTCTCTTACTTTCTTGATGATCCAGTGGATGTTGGCAATTTGATCTCTGGCTCCTCTGCCTTTTCTAAATCCAGCTTGAACACCTGGAAGTTCATGGTTCATGTACTGTTGAAGCCTGGCTTGGAGAATTTTGAGCATTACTTTGCTAGTGTGTGAGATGAGTACAATTGTGTGGTAGTTTGAACATTCTTTGGCATTGCCTTTCTTTGGGATTGGAATGAAAACTGACCTTTTCCAAAGTTCCAAAAAATAGCAAGGAGAGATAAGAAAGCCTTCCTCAGTGATCAATGCAAGAAACAGAGGAAAACAATAGAATGAAAAAGACTAGAGATCTCTTCAAGAAAATTAGAGATACCAAGGGAACATTTCATGCAAAGATGGGCACAATGAAGGGCATAGATGGTATGGACCTGACAGAAGCAGAAGATATTAAGAAGAGGTGGCAAGAATACACAGAATTATACAAAAAAGATCTTCATGACCCAGATAACCATGATGCAGGGATCACTCACCTGGAGCCAGACATCCAGGAATGCAAAGTCAAGTGGGCCTTAGGAAACATCACCACAAACAAAGCTTTCACATAACTGGGTAATAAAAGTAACTTTTCCAGATAGGCAAAAGAGAGTGAAAAGGTTCTCAGCATTTTAAATGATTCTTCTTCTCTGCAGCAGTCCCCAACTTTTTTGGCCCCAAGGACCAGTTTCACGGAGGACCCTTTCTCCATGGACTAGGGGCTGGGGGTGGGGTGGGTTTCAGGATCATTCAGGCACGTTTCATTTCCTGTGCCCTTTATTTCTCTTATTACATCAGCTCCATCGCAGATCATCAGGCATTAGATCCCGGAGGCTGGGGACCCCTGCTGCAGAGCATTTTTCAATGGAGCGGTTTCTAAGACTTTCGGAATTCTCTTCTCTCAGGTTCCTTCTTCAAAGCTAAATGAAGCCTTGATTGGCTCCCTTTACACCAGACATGGATGCTGCTCTTTCCTCTCCTTTATTTCCTGGTGGGCAAGCCCTGCTGCTCACCTTGCCTGTGTTTTATCTGCCTGCCTGGGGTTGCTGCAGAGAAGTGCTGCTACCCTTTATGGCTACAATCTGAAAAAGAAAACAAACAGCCAAAGCTCCACGAGTCCCAGCAGGCTGGTGGAAACCATTCTCATCCTCCTTGTTCCTGGGTTCAAAGTGCACTTCGCATTTTATGGGGCCGATGGGCCCTCCCACAGTGCTTGTTTGAGTGGGCCTGCCTTTGAGCCTGGTGGACAATTAACTGCACTGACCTCCTCTCACTTTAACCTTTCTGGCCAGGTTGCCCTTCCTGCTCTAGTGAGAAGCGGCTGCTGCCCCTTTGAGTGGAGCACCAGGCAGGCGTGGGGAAACATTTGATCCTCTTCAAAGGGGATGTCTCTGAAGCATGAAGATTGAACTGATTGTGACCCCACTGGATGGGGGAAGCAGAAGCGCCCTCTGGAGAACTGGCTGGGAGGAGGAAGCCGTCAATTACTAATCCCATTGGCCGGTGGGGTCTTCAGGGTCTCATATCCGTTTGAAAGAGAGAGAATCAGGGTTGAAGGTAATAAAATAGGCCTTAAATTAGAGGAGCAGGGGGT
The DNA here is from genome assembly GCF_000754665.1 of Bison bison bison. NCBI lineage: Eukaryota > Metazoa > Chordata > Mammalia > Artiodactyla > Bovidae > Bison > Bison bison. Next base: position 4,002,511 of record NW_011494824.1, on the reverse strand, counting down.
CATTTTTATCTAATTTTGTGGTTGTTACTGAGGGATGAAAGGCAGAGGAGATAATTTCATTAGCCCCTTTGAGATCTTTATCACAGGGCGATGGCACTTGGGGATGGAGTTGAGCCTCACAGGGGCTGGCCAGTTCCCTCCTGGTAAACACAGAGCCCAATTTCCATAGCACCGGGGAGCCTTGGGGAAGCCCAGTGACCATTTAGGGCACCGTGGTCAGGAACAGCGTTTCCTGTTGCAAGTGAGCCTTAGTGACTTCAGCTGATACAGGGCCCAGTGGACACTTGACCCATCACTGAGGCATGTGGTAGTCACACTGAAAATACAGACATCTGCCCAGCAAGAGAGCTTGTTCAGAGCTGAGATGGTGTCTTTGACTCTGAGGAAGGCTTGTCAGTTATCTGTTGTTGAGGTCACTGCTTCAGAGCATGACAGTGCTGGAGTTCCCATGAGCCGAGCAGTGTTTGGGTGCTGGGGGGCGAGCAGCACAGCAAGGCCATGCCTTCTATTTGATGGGCCCTAGAGGCTGAAGCTCCAGTACTTTGGCCAGCTGATATGAGCTGCCAACTCATTGGAAAAGACCCTGATGCTGGGAAGGATTGAGGAGAAGGGGACGACAGAGGACAAGATGATTGGATAGCATCACTGACTCGATGGACATAAACTTGGGCAAACTCCAGGAGATGGTGAGGGACAGGGAAGCCTGCCATGCTGCGGTCCATGGGGGCGCAAAGAGCTGGACACGACTGAGTGACTGAACAACAACAACGAATTCTGTTCATGGTGTACTTGTATTTCTGCTGCTTCATAAAGGCCTTGCTGGGCAGGCAGGGATTTCTGTCCATGTTTCCAGAGACAGGAGCGAGGCAGGGAGGGGATGTGCGATTTACCTCCATCTCTGGCAGGGAAGTGCAGGATCTGGGATTCTAGCCCTGGACCTCAAACGTTCAGATTAAGTCCTCCCTGACGGTAATGAGAAAAACAGAGGGAAGAGGAGGAGGGGATGAATTATGCATCTTTGATTGCAACAGAGGGGAGAGAAAAGTATGATGATCAATAGATGGTTCTTTGTACCAGCCACCAGCAGGCACCGTTCCCCAAGGCAGCCTGGGTTCTTTCTGAGGGTGAGTACAGGTGGACAGGGCAGAGGCTGGAGGGGGTGGGATAGGAAGGCTTTTTGTATGAAACAGTCCTAAGTGAAGTGTCCAGTTACGTATGGAGACCCTGTGTGTGTGATCAGAGAGGCCACGACACCCATTGTTAGCATCACTGATTCGGGCTAATTTATTTTGGGGGCACAGCCTTTTCTGAGGGCTTCCCAGGTAGCTCAGCTGGTAAAGCATCCGCCTGCAATGCAGAGCACCCCGGTTTGATTCCTGGGTTGGGAAGTTCCCCTGGAGAAGGGATAGGTTACCCACTCCAGTGTTCTTGGACTTCCCTGGTTGCTCAGATGGTAAAGAATCCACCTGCAATGTGGGAAATCTAGGTTCTATCCCTGGGTTGGAAAGATCCCCTGGAGAAGGGAGTGGTCAACCCACTCCAGTATTCTGGCCTGGAGAATTCCATGGACAGAAGAGCCTGGCGGGCTACAGTCCATGGGGTCGCAAAGAGTCAGGCAAGACTGAGCGACTAAGCACAGCACAGCAGCCACGTGCATCTTTATTTACACTCTTACTATCTCCAATCTGCTCACTTCCCGGTCTCCAGCTTCCCCGTCTCTACTGTAGACATTTCTGCTTAGTTTTGAACTTAGCTTGGAATAAAAAGAAAACTTCTATTAAGATGTGCTAATAAAAACCTTAACCACTAGTAAGTACCTTTAACCACACAGCTTCAGATTGTTTAATTGCTGTAAAAATCTATCCCCCCATTGATTGAAGAGCTGATATTTGCAAGTTGATCGTGGAGACTGTAGACGCCTCCCTTTGTGGATGTGGTGCCCTTGGGAACTCCAGCCAATGTGTTCCTGAAATGTTATCTGAGGGGAATTCAGGGAGGGGAGGGGGGGTGGGGATGGAAGGTTTTCACTTGTTTCCCCAATGCTTCTCTGTATCCTATACAGAATATCTTTGCACTGCAGTCCTCGGAGGCAGGAGCCCCCTTTCTTTGGCCATATGCTCTTCCTTTCTTTCGTTACTGTGGCTAATCAGAAGTTGGCCAGACTTTAGTGTCTCTTAAAATCCTTTCTTTCTGGCCGTGTTCAGGAAGTTGAAGTGCAGTGTCAGAAATGATACGAGTTGATGAAGAAGAAATAAACAGACCCAGGCAACACATGAAGAAGCCTTGGCTGCCCTGCTCCTGTTTTTCTGTCGTTCTGATCTCAAGGAACCAGATTTCCTCCACGTAGCAGGAACGCAGCCATGATCGCCCCTGTGCCAAGGAGCCTGGGCCACGTCTGCCCGTGGGTCTTCTAGATTAGGGCTGCACTTAGACTCCTAAACCCTGGGATGAAAATGTGTCATTTATGCTTGGCAGAGTGCAGAGAAGTCACACGTTTGCCGCCTGAGCTATATGAATATGGAGTAAAAATAGCATCTGTTCGGGGAAGCAGAACATTCCAGAATGCTTCGGTCCCCTCTTGGCACCAAAAGAGAGAGTGGAGAATAGGAGAGCAGAGAGGGACTTGAAAGAGCTTCTCGTTCAAGCCTTTTAATTTCAGCTCAGGACACTGAATGACTCGGCTCAGCCTCTGTCCCTGCCTGTCTTGTTTGGACAGCTTCGTATCTTTGGTCCCCAGCGTGTGTTAGGTGCTTCACGTGCACTTGAGTGAATGATCACGTGAAGCTATGACTCCCAACTCCTAGTCTAGTGCTCCTCGAGATACTTTTATAGGCTGAAAAGTCTGTAAAAAATGGTGTCGAGTAGCTTGTACGTAGTTGAGACTTTCTTGAGATTACATGTAGATTAGAAAAGTGAGACGTAGCAAGATTAAACTGATTCCTTACAATCGGCAGTGCAGCTGAGGGGAAGATAGGCTTTCTCAGGCTCAGGGGTGGCTGGGAGGCAGGATGCCACGTGGTCACCTGAGTGAGGGGTGCCCTGTGGAGGGGGTGGCCCCAGTCGCTCTGCCTCCCTGGCAGAGTCAGAACAGTGGTGGAAGTTGGGCTTGAAATCGCCCCTCTACCCAAGAACAGTACTCGATGGCCAGAGCCCACCCTCCTTTTGTGTGTGTGTGTGTGTGTGTGTGTGTGTGTGTGTGTCTGTCTGTCTGTCTGTCTGTATACATGGCACTGTGTGTGTGAGTGGAAGGTCTAGATATTTTGAGCGCTGCAGCCATAGGAAAAGGACTCAGTCCTCCACACTGATAGATGCCGTTGGCCAGTAAATCAGGCTCTCCACCACTCCTAGCCTTATTTTGAAAATTGCAGCCTTGCTGTCAGTGGCCCCGGCCAAGTAAACCGAATTGAGCAGTGTCACATGCCTAGAGGCCCACGGTGGCAAGCACGCAGCTACGTTCAGGCTTGTAATTCAAAGCATCATGTTTCATTTATCTCCCTTGTTTAACGTCCCAGTTAAGTCATAGAGTTACCATTGCAAGGGGATTTTAAAATTAGAATAGTTTGTTGTTGATCAGTCACTAAGTCGTGTCCAGCTCTTTGCAATCTCACGGACTGTAGCATACTGGGCTCCCCTGTCCTTCACCATCTCCCAGAGTTTGCTCGAACTCATGTCCGTTGAACTGGTGATGCTATCTAACTGTCTCCCCTTCTGCCACCACTGTCTCCTCCTGCCCTCAGTCTTTACCAGCATCAGGATCTTTTCCAGGGTCTCTTCACATCTGTTGGCCGAAGTATTGGAGCTTCAGCATCAGTCCTTCCAAAGAATATGCAGTGTTGATTTCCTTTAGGATTGACTGGTTGGATCTCCTTGCTGTCCAAGGGACTCTCAAGAATCTTCTCCAACACCACAGTTGGAAAGCATCAATTCTTCAACACTCAGCCTTCTTTATGGTCCAACCCTCACACCCATACGTGACTACTGGAGAAACCATAGCTTTGGCTATATGCACCTTTGTTGGCCGAGTGATGTCTCTGCTTCATAATATGCTGTCTAGCTTTGTCACAGCTTTCCTTCCAAGGAGCAAGTGTCTTTTAATTTCATGGCTGCAGTCACCATCTGCAGTGTTTTGGTTATAGGAGATTAACAGAAGATAAAAAGCTGCCAAAGAGAATTTTTAAGGTCAAGATATTTTGTTTGAATTCACAAACACTGGAGTGATGCTGTTGTTTACTGCTTGGTAAGTTTCACCCACACCTTCTGACACAGCCGGTTTGGCTGGGTGTGTTTACATCTTTTTAAATTGACCTCTTAGCTTCATCGTGTGACTTTGATACCAGGGGCAAGTGTGCTTCCTCTGAGACCCTTGGCACCTGACTGGTTCCATGTGGAATTTCTTTGCTGCCTCAGAGGGAGAGAGCACAGCTCCCGCTGAAAACCTGTTTCACCGAAAAGTTCCTTCACAGGCTCATGAGACGGGTATGAATGCTGGCTCATGTGGCACCTCTTTGCTTCTGTTTAGGAAATGGGCAGCAGACATCCAGTCTCCTGGTGTGTCAGAAATCAAGCTGTAGTATAACCTTGATTGATGACTACAGGAAGAATCTGCTGAGTTATCAGCTTCTGCTCTGTATTATAGATCACAGGGCTTATTGATCCAAAGCTGGCACGCGTTCTGCAGGCCAGAGGTGGGTCTGACTGGGTCTCCATAGCAGCAAGAAAAATGATGACCGCTGGATAAGCTATGTGGTCTTGAGTAAAAAGAGCAAATAATCTTGCACGGTGGCATCAATCATCACTTTGTTTTTTGGTGAAAGTCGGGCTTGAGGAAGTGACTTTGTGGTAGTGCTGGCATGGTCCAGTATTTGAACTTCTCGTGGAGGCTGTTCCTTGGCACTGATACAGTTCTTTGTGATCTTGTCCTGAGTTGTCTAATGTTTGCTTAGCGCTTTGGCAGTGAACAGTAAATATTACACTCGAACCTGGAACATTCTATGTGAAAAACCATGCAAATTAAGAACAAATTCAATTTTTAAGAACACATATATGTTGATAAAAACAGTGTGTTTGGGACATCTGGTTTCTTGAATTCAGTTACATGTGGGG
>NW_011494824.1:3996870-3997308 GCF_000754665.1 Bison bison bison | reverse complement strand
CAATGGATATGAGTTTGAGCAAACTCCAGGAGATAGTGAAGGACAAGGAAGCCTGGCATGCTGTAGTCCATGGGGTTGCAAAGAGTCAGACATGACTTAGCAACTGAACAACAATGATAAGTTACTTCTTTCTAATAGAAAACCATTCTAAATCATCTCAAGGCTTACCCCCTATTCTTAAATCTTTTAGTCTGTTGTTTCCTTTTTCTAAATATGAGCTGTATTGATGTTCACATATTTATATTTGCAGAACCAATATGAATTTTTCCACAATTTTAAGTTCAAATATAACAAAATGATTTAAGAGTATTTCTTGAAGACTTTTAATAAAATGGGTAGAGTCTTGCAATAGAAACAAAATTTGTATGCCAGATACCATGAGAAGAACTTGTACTAGATTTAGGATTGCTTTTCTAATTCTAGAGGTGGCACTGGAAA
>NW_011494824.1:3989947-3996770 GCF_000754665.1 Bison bison bison | reverse complement strand
TGAGTTATCAGCTTCTGCTCTGTATTATAGATCACAGGGCTTATTGATCCAAAGCTGGCACGCGTTCTGCAGGCCAGAGGTGGGTCTGACTGGGTCTCCATAGCAGCAAGAAAAATGATGACCGCTGGATAAGCTATGTGGTCTTGAGTAAAAAGAGCAAATAATCTTGCACGGTGGCATCAATCATCACTTTGTTTTTTGGTGAAAGTCGGGCTTGAGGAAGTGACTTTGTGGTAGTGCTGGCATGGTCCAGTATTTGAACTTCTCGTGGAGGCTGTTCCTTGGCACTGATACAGTTCTTTGTGATCTTGTCCTGAGTTGTCTAATGTTTGCTTAGCGCTTTGGCAGTGAACAGTAAATATTACACTCGAACCTGGAACATTCTATGTGAAAAACCATGCAAATTAAGAACAAATTCAATTTTTAAGAACACATATATGTTGATAAAAACAGTGTGTTTGGGACATCTGGTTTCTTGAATTCAGTTACATGTGGGGAAGCTTGATTATCCTCTGCAGGCTTCTTAAAAGTACACAGAAGAGTGAGATGAGAATGCATGACTTCCTGGCTACGAGCCTTGAGCTTTTATGAAGGGTAATTTAGAAAGCAAACCTTTTTGTAGAAAGGTGTTTTGGTATTGCCTGTTGGTGAAGGCATACTTTTTGTTTATTTATTATTTTATTGCATGTGACATTGTTTCAGTTCAGTAGTTCTCTTTATCTTTCTTCTTATAAGCAGTGTATGGGGATCTGTAACCACAATGACCAGAAAAGGACTAATGGACGTTTATATAGTAGTGTTCGTGTTTACAAAATTGAACGCTGAGATGTGATGGAACTCTGTATTCATAGGGTTCCAACTTGCTGTAAAAATTTAATAAGTTATAAGATTGATTCATATTTGTGATTTTCTTATTGTAAAATGAAACTCCCCAACTATGTATAAATCACGTTCAGTGCAGTTTTATAGGGAGTAAGGGTGTAAGAATCAGTTTGTAGTTCTTCTGCAAGCATCTTGCTTCTGTTTTTGTAACGCACATCAGATGGGTCTTTCATGGGCTCTTCTCTCTTTCTTCCAAGTATATTGTTGTTGTTCAGTCTCCCAGTCACGTCTGACTCTTTGTGGCCCCACGGACTGCAGCATGCCAGGCCTCCCTGTCCCTCACCATCTCCCGGAGTTTGCCCAAGTTTATGAGGTTCATTGCACTGGTGATGCCGGCCAGCCATCTCATCCTCTGATGCCCTCTTCCATGTATACCTCTGTATTTTCCTCTTCTGCCTTGCTCTCTCCTCAGAACGAAGATTAAATCCCTGATCATCACTGCAGTTTCATTAGCCCCTGTTTATGAGGCCTCAACCGTAGGGTCTTCACGAGAGGACCGGGTTCTTCCTGAAGTTGGGCTGGGTTCCAGGGATGCTTGGATCCATGTTTTTGGGTCCTTTCTGGATCCCAGTTGTACCTAGCAAGCAGCCCGGCTCACCTTGAATCACAAGGGCATGCATTTTCTGTAGTCTAAACATGTTAATGATTAAACACACAGGATTAGATATTGTTTGGTGAGTGTGCAGCCCGTTTGAGGATTTTTACCAGTTAACAAGCACAAGAGAACTATATATCAGACTCTTTGGAGGAATGAGTGCTTGGGAGACAGCCCTTCTGAGCCCTGGGTTGCCCCAGGAGGAGCGGGCTCTGTGTTCGGACAGGACCTGTGGTGGGGCAGAATCAGCCTTGAGTCAGGCAGGCCTGGGCTCCAGGCCCCACGTCCCACTGCCAGGATCCATGACCCCAGGCACGTTACCGATCTCACCAGGCCTTAGCTTCCTTATCTGTGAAATGGAGATAATCATATGCTCACTGGGTAGAATTGTTTTAATAATAAAGGAGGTAGCTTTCTGTAGGCAGATCTGGAACCCAGTAAGCAGCGGTTATCGCCACTGTTGCTAATACAACAGGAACAAGTTTGACTTTAAGGGAATCCAAGAACTCTGGAAGTTTCTCCCAGATTGTTGGCCTCCTGTGCACTTGTGTAGCTGGCGTTTTAAGGCCCTTTCCACTCACCTCTGAGTTTCCTGGCGCTCCTTGTCTTGCTTGTCCAGCTTCTGTAAACCGGCCTCTCCCAGGGCCTCCTTTGCTTTAAGGATCAAAGGAGTTCTAGAGAATTTTGACATGAGGTAAAATTAATGGTCATTTAAAAGCTGAGTTCGTCCTATGGTCGGATTTGTTATGGGGTGTGTGTTCCTCGGGCCTGAGACACTTGCTCAGTGGCAATGTGTGGGACAGCTAAGGGTCTCCCTCCAGGAGGGGAAATCTTCATTGGAAACGGGTTGCAGAATGTGAAAGTTTATAAAAAGTGTTTATGTTTGTCCTGGGAGAAGGGTAACACATCACAGGCCATTAACAGGCCTGGCTCACACTGCAGTGTGCACCAACCCAGCAATGTAATTTATTTCACTGAGGGAATTGTGGTTTTTCGTGCCCTGGATAGGTGTCACTGAAACCTTGTTTCAAGAGGAAAATAGCAATTAATGTTAGAAACAAGAACTACTAGCCTTACAAATTTGTGGTGGAAGAGACCCAATAAAAATGACTATCAGAAGTTTCCCAAAGGTGAACATCAGCGTTTATAAAGTGTTTTCTCCCTGGTAAGCTGACAGCTCTTGCTTTGTAAGTATAAACCAAAGTAGGACTGCCCCAAACAGAGCAGGGCATGTGCGAATGTTCCTGCAGGGAAGAAAGTCGGCCCAGGCTGTGGGCCGGGCAGGCAGGCATCTGTGTTGGCTTAGGGACAGGTGGCAGAGGGCCGGCTGTGTTTGGTCAGATTAGGCCACGTCTGTGTCATCGCTGCTATTGTTCCCCTGCTGGGAGATGACAGATGGGAGAGGCCGTCCTGAAAGAGCGGCTGTTAATCTGTAACTCGGGGTTTGCTTGTACCCATGCATAAACATTTCAGCTCATTATTTTCAGAAACAAAAGACCAGAGCATATGGGAGCCCTTTGGTTCTGATTCATTTAAAGTTTGTTTTTCGGTTTGTCTGTCTGTAGTATTGCTGATGTAACTGGGTGATCTAAATTAAAAGTGACTCTTAAAAATTAAGTGAAAAAATGATTTCAAGATGAGAACTATGATTTTCCGACTTTGAAGAGAACTCTTTCCTTAAAATGACACTTTCCAGTGGAGCATGGCATCTGTGCGTTTAGCTGATAGAAATTCAGCTTCCCATGCACAGTGCAAAAATAGGGGAGAGAGAAGTGACGATGACAATGCTGCAGAACTGCTAACAGTCTGCTCTGTTAGAATGGGTGCTTTAGAGCAGTGGTCCCCAGCCTCCGGGATCTTAGACCTGATGATCTGAGGTGGAGCTGATTTAATAATAATAGAGATGAGCTGCACAATAAATGCAGTGCACTTGAGTCATCCCTAGACCATCACCCCTGCCCACCGCCAGTCCAGGGAAAAAATTGTCTTCCACGAAACTGGTCCCTGGTGCTGAGAAGACTGGGGATTGCTGCTTTATATGTAGCAGGATTTCTCAGCCTTGCCTCCACGGACACCTTTGTGCTAAGTCATTTCTTGGTTGTGAGGCTGTCCTGTGTGTTGCAGGCTGTTCAGCACCATCCCGGGTTTCTGCCGACTAGAGGCTATCAGAACTCACTTCCTCTGGTTGTAAAGATCCAAACCATCTCCAGACATGGCCCCTTGTCCTCTATGAGCCGGGGGCAGGAAGCAGGCAAAGGCAAGATCCTTTTGGCTGACAATCGATGCCTTGGAGTGAGAGTGTTAGAGATTCTTTTCCCTCTGTTGTTACCTAAGTGATCTGGGTTCCAGGTCCTCTGATGCATCATCTCGCCTTACTGGGTATGATTGGGTTAAAAGAAAATAAAAAGTGAGGCCTAATGAGTGTAAATTGCAAAGGGTAACTTGGAGAAACTGAGTTTACAGCATTAGCGATTATGTCTCAAGGGAGAGCGACCTCAGTGAAATCTCCTAGAAGTTTCTGAAGTCCAAAACCTTATAAAGAAAAGCGATTGGTCCTTTTACAGAAATCCTTGCCTTGTCAGTTCAGAACTGACACTATTTCTTGGTAATAGTGGGGGCTCGTGGCCAATTTCTAACCCCAAGTCTGTTGATTGCATCTGGGTAATGTCACTGGGCTGTTTCCCTGCTGTTTTTGACCAATTTTCTGAAAAGCAGTCATTCTGGTTCCTTTTTCTCAGGCTCAACATCCCCAAACAGGCAGTTCTGAAAGGATATGTTCAAGGCTCAGTGCCAACCACCTTTGTGAGAATCTTTGAATTATTTTTTTATACAAGTTCTGCCTTGTTGGTGGGAACACTGCTATTCAAGTCCTGAGCTGGCATGTAAGGGTTCTGCCCTGTGCAGAATGGCAGGTGCCCCAGAGGACAGTCCCGGCTAAACCCAGCCTTCCAGCCACCCCCATTGACATGTGAATGAAGCCATATGGGACCCTCCAGACTAGCACATCCACCCACTGCCTAAGGACCCCGTTGCCATGTGGAATAGAAGCATCACATCAGCTGCTCCTTCCCCAGATTCCTGGTACACAAAATGTGAGACACTATCAAAGTCGTTTAAATGACCCCTAAAAAATTAAATTGGGCTTCCCCAGTGGCTCGGCAGTAAAGAATCTACCTGGAGGTGACTACCTTGGAATTCTTGCCACCATCCCCTCCTGGTTTTGTGATTTTTGTGCAAAATATCCTGAGAACCAATCCTTAATCAGGACGGCTGCAAAGAAAACCTGAGAAAGGAGATTGGCATTTGCCAAGGGAATGGCAGAGTGGGGAAGAGAGGAATGGAGGGAAGCACGGAGGAGGAGGGCGGGAGAGAGGTGGAGACGTGAGAGGCTGGAGGACGCTGTGATGGTTGGTCCCGGGAACCCACATCCCGACACCAGCTCCACCAAGGGGAGCGCTCTCTGTGTCGTCACCTAGGGGAGCCACCTTCAGATGGTCTTGCTGGCGTGTCACCCCACAAAGTGGCAGAGAAGAGAGGGCAGGCTGAGCAAGGAGTTTGCCGGTTGTGTTTCTTGCTTATCCATCGTTATGACTTCTCGGTTATTTGCATTTTTGGAACCAAGTGAGTGGTTCCCTATGTGTCAGAATATAGGTTCTTATTAAGTGTAGCACCAGGTTTTGAATCCAGATTGGATTTTTTTCTTTTGGGAGTTTTTTTGCATAGGGATGAACAAAGGAAAGGACTTCTGTTGATTGGAGATTGTCTGGCAGGTCTTAATTTGAAATCTTGGGTTTAGAGTTTATGAAAGAACAGATTAAGCATGCCTGCCGTATATGGATTTGTTTTTAGAAAACAGCGTTCTTTTAGCTGCTGAGTCCTGATGCCTTTTCAAACATTTGGGTTGGTTTTAGTCTAACTGCCAGTTCAACAGTGCAGCATTGAGGCAGGAAAGGGAGGAAGTCTGGCACGTGGAGTCCTCTTGTCTCTCCTTGCTTTCTTCCTCTGCCTTTGCTTTCTAACAGGTATTTTTTGGTTTAAATTTCTTGACGTCCTTTTGATGTGCTTTTCTGTTTACCGTAATGGTTCTCAACTGAGTCAAACCTGAGTGCTCTCCCCGCCCCCTCTACATACCAGGGGTGTTTGGATCTGGAATGGGGATTTTAAGATCCCCACTTTTAGGAAATAGGGACCAGGAACCCTAAATATCTGTGCTGGAATCCCTCCTGAAATGTTGATTAATACTGCCCGCATTGTGCATGCAAGTCATAGGCTCTTCCGCAGTTTATGGTAGAGAAAGAATCTTGAACCTTGATTTATTAACTGACTAGCTAAGATTAAATAAGCTAGTGGGGTTTGAGTGGTTAAAAGGCAAGGCTGTGGAGCCAAACTGCCTAGATTTGAAACTAGCTCTAACATTTACCAGCTGGAGGGTCTTTGGGAAGTTAACTGGCTCTAACATTTCCCAGCTGGGTGATCTTTGGGAAGTTAACCAGCTCTAATGTTTCCCAGCTGGGTGATCTTTGAGACACTAATTAAAGTCTCTGCTTCAATCCCCTCATCTGTAATTAGGGGTTAATAATACTTCATAGGTTTTTGGGACAATCAAACAGGTTAGAACAATACTTGGCATATTTTAAGTATTCGGTAGTTACTTCTTAAAACTCAGCATTCAAAACATGAAGATCATGGCATCCAGTCCCATTACTTCATGGCAAATAGATGGAGAAAAGTGAAAACAGTGACAGATTTTATTTTCTTAGTCTCCAAAATCACTCTGGACTGTGACTGCAGCCACAAAATTAAAAGATGCCGCTCCTTGGAAGAAAAGCTATGACAAACCTAGACAGCGTATTAAAAAGCAGAGACATCACTTGCCCAACAAAGGTCTGTCTAGTGAAAGCTATGGTTTTGCCTATAGTCAGGTGCAGATGTAAGAGTTGGACCATAAAGAAGGATGAGGACCATACAGAAGGCTGAGCACCAAAGAACTGATGCTTTCAAATTGTGGTGCTGAAGACTCTTGAGAGTCCTGTGGACTGCAAGGAGATCAAAACCGTTAATCCTAAAGGAAATCAACCCTGAATATTCATTAAAAGGACTGATGCTGAAGCTGAAGCTCCAATACTTTGGGCACCTGATGCGAAGAGCTGACTCATTGGAAAAGACCCTGATGCTGGGAAAGATTGAGGGCAAGAGGAGAAGGGGGCAACAGAGGATGAGATGGTTGGATGGCATCACTGATTCAATGGATATGAGTTTGAGCAAACTCCAGGAGATAGTGAAGGACAAGGAAGCCTGGCATGCTGTAGTCCCTGGGGTTGCAAAGAGTCAGACATGACTTAGCAA
>NW_011494824.1:3979665-3989847 GCF_000754665.1 Bison bison bison | reverse complement strand
CTTAGCAACTGAACAACAATGATAAGTTACTTCTTTCTAATAGAAAACCATTCTAAATCATCTCAAGGCTTACCCCCTATTCTTAAATCTTTTAGTCTGTTGTTTCCTTTTTCTAAATATGAGCTGTATTGATGTTCACATATTTATATTTGCAGAACCAATATGAATTTTTCCACAATTTTAAGTTCAAATATAACAAAATGATTTAAGAGTATTTCTTGAAGACTTTTAATAAAATGGGTAGAGTCTTGCAATAGAAACAAAATTTGTATGCCAGATACCATGAGAAGAACTTGTACTAGATTTAGGATTGCTTTTCTAATTCTAGAGGTGGCACTGGAAAGTACATTCTTTCTTCTTGAAATGAGTGGGTTTACCCAGAGCCTCAGATGTTCAGAGTATGGGTGTGTAATAATGAGCTTTCTTGACTTCCCCACCCTCCTGATACCTAATGGAGATGAGAACCCTAGCCCGAGAAGATGGGTGGCTGTGAAAGACACTTAGTCGTGTCCAACTCTTCGGAACCCCATGGACTATACAATCCATGGAATTCTCCAGGCCAGAATACTGGAGTGGTTAGCCTTTCCCTTCTCCAGGGGATCTTCCCAACCCAGGGATCGAACCCAGGTCTCCTGCATTGCAGGCGGATTCTTTACCAGCTGAGCCACAAGGGAAGCCCAAGAATACTGGAGTGGGTAGCATATCCCTTCTCCAGCGGATCTTCCCAACCCAAGAATCAAACCAGGGTCTCCTGCATTGCAGGCATATTCTTTACCAACTGAGCTATCAGGGAAGCCCAAAGGTGGGTAGAGCTGTTTTATAATGATAGCATTCGCCTACTGGCCTTCCTTGGGAGTCCAGCTAGAAGTGGTGCCTGTGCACACCAGGCTGGTCTGCCCACAGCCTTGAGGGAGGGAGATGAGACAAGGCTCAGGCCAGGACTGTTCAGGCATACTTTACCCATGAAGGGTTTGAAAACTTAGAGCTAAACCCCATCACCCACTGATGTCACTAACATACCATTAGCACCCCAGTCATCCGTCAGGAGGCGTTGTTTCTAGGTTCTGTTCTTCAGCTGTTGTAGAGTGCTCTCTGGCCACCTAAGAAAGAGGATGTTATTATTAAGTGGCATTTGCTTCATAGGCTGTGGGGAGGGTACTGACCCCAGGGCTTCCTTACTGGGGATGGCTGCTGATTATTTCCAATAATAATTTCCAATTATTTCCCCAGTAACCCTTTAATTGTGATATTCAGTGCCAGTGATATTTAGCCCCATTTTGTACCTGATGAAACTGAGTCACAGGTTTGACAACTCTCCCCCACAAGCTTCCTAAAATCTTCTTATGCCTAAACAGTTTCTCCTTATCCCAGACAATTCCATGCCCAAAAGGTTTGACAACTTTCCCAAGACTGTATAACCAATAGTAGGAGAACTGGATTTTGGACCACATCTCTGCTTGATCCAAATCCTATTTAAAATCACTACTTTGGTCTTTCTCTTAGTATGAAATAGACACAGATAGTCCAGTTTCAAATGGATTAAAGAATTTGAGAATAACCAGCAAGCACAGACAAATGAAAATTAGGAGAAGATAGGAGAAGGTTGACTTTATGTAAACAGAAGACAGTAATAATTAGCATCTGTTTTGTGCCAGGTGCTACAACTTCTCCTATGGAGTATTAGACCCATTTTATAGATGGGCAATAGAGGCTCAGTGAGTATAAGTAGCCCGTGTAAATAACAAAACCTGTAGGTGAAAAGAAGGGATATAAATTCTGTTCTCACCACACAATACTGTGAAAAGGCTGGGAAGGTCTCATTGTCCCATCACTTCCACTCCTAGGGTACATGGGAAAATCCTGGAATTCATTCCCAGGAAAACCCAATGTCTGTTCCAGGCTTCTCACTGTCATATGGAATCAACAGCCTTTACTTTGAATTCATTTTCCATCAGTGAGACTTACCCAGGGCTAAAGAGAGAAATGTGGCTTCCCAGATGATGCTGGTGGTAAAGAACCCACCTACCAATGCAGGAGACATAAGAGATGCAGGTTCGATCCCTGGGTCAGGAAGATCCCCTGGAGATGGGGAACCACTCCAGTGGAAATGGCAACCCACTCCAGTATTCCTGCCTGGGAGATCCCATGGACAGAGGAGCCCAGCTGACCACAGTCCATGGGGTCGCAAAGAGTTGGACACAACTGAGCGTCTGAGCACAAAGAAAGAAACAGTCCACAAGGGGGAGGGAGAAGGCTGGCAAAGGAGGCATGACCTCTAAGTTGTCGATTCCAGGAACTTGGCCTTGTTCCTCTGAAGAACCTGGAGAAGAGCCAGTGAGCATGGCATTCTTTACACAGCAAATGCATCAGCTTCAGTGCACAGCTGCCTGTCCACTGAGCCACCCCATCCTTCTGGTGCCTAATCTGCCCAGAGGACCTGAGGATTGCCAGGTGTGCACGTGGTGGAGCTCACTGGGGAGGAGGAGCTGGGGTGTGTCTGTCTGACTTCGAGCAATTAGTGGGCCATCGGAGCATCATAAAGGATGGCTCTTTGCTCGGTCTAATTCATTAGGAGACCACTATCTCCCCAGCTCGTTTGGTGCCGGACTTGAGGACAGTGTAGATAGAGGACCAAGTACTGCTATAAAATGGAGTCCAGTGCTTTTGATTCAGCCCCTGGCACCGGGCCTCTGAGCCATCATTACAGGAGCTGGTTTCATACAAGTAATTCTGGGTCCTGGGGCAAGGAATGAAATGGCAGCCTTTGTGTCGGGGAAATGTACCATGGGTAGGGAGTTGACTGCTTATTAGTTTACTCTTTCAGCCAAATTATTTTTGTTGCTGTTAAAAATTAATTTTAATAATTGCTTTTGGATCAAGCTGTTGAATAACCGAGCCAAGTTTTCACGCCCAATGAACTTTTATAGCAAACTCTCCTCTCTTTATGGGGTTATTATGAGGATGATATTTGTAAAGCACTTTAACTGCTTACCAGAAGGCTCTGGATAAATAGTGGTCATACTTTCAGAGTTTTGGAGGAATGGATCTCCAGTGGCATTCCAGTCCTAAAAGATGCAGATCGCCCTCTCCTACTAACCATTTGCTTTAGTGACTATTTTCCGATTCTTAATTTCTAAAAAGCCTCCTGTGCAAAAGACTGGGGTGATTTTTATATTTCCATGACTATATTCGACTGGTTTTTAAAAAATCTGTTTAAGAGGAAATGTTTTCAGAGTATCAAAGTTTGAATAGTAAGTAGATAGTTGGAAATGCTCCATTGTCAACGAACAGCCAACTTTGCATTAGTTTGTAACAGAATGTCTGGTGAAAGCAGTGTGCATTACTTTAAAGGAATATATTTTTTTCTTACTGTTCTCTTTTGCCTTTTGTCAGGAAAGACACCAAAACATAAAATTTGTTGTTCTTTCGTACTGTGGGATTTTAAAGAATTAAGCACCGTGTGTGTGTGTGTGTGTGTGTGTGTGTGTGTGTAAGGGTTTGTCGGTACCAAATGTGGGGAGAACGGAATTACAAAGAGACTCCTCTTTGTGGCCTTAGTACATTCTGAGTTTTAACAACAGGTTTTTGTAAACCTCAAAATTTGAGCTTCCACATGATCCATTATGCACACAGCAGCTGTCAGGATTGTACAAAGTGAACCTTAGAGTGTATTCATTCCCTCTTAGAATCTTCCAGTCCTTTCCTACTACGTATAGGATGAAGTCCAAATTCCTTGTGGTGATTCATGAAGCAGCAATGTGATGGCTTTATGGTAGCCTGGTGTAATAATCAATATGATGGCTTCATGGTAGCCTAGCCTATACACTAATGAGTGAATCTTTATACAGTTTTTATGGCGTACAGTATTACATTCATATTCACAATATAGTATTGGAAGCATTGTTACTTAGAAACATCTGTGATGATAGGCTGATGCGCAGTTTCTCCAATTACGAGAGAGTCATGCTATACTGTAATATAATTCTTTGAAAGCAAAGTTATAAATTGGTAAGAAAATAAACACATTATTAGTTTTATATTAAATATTACTCATCGTATACCTATGTAAGTGTAGACTAGAATCCACTTATATGATTCATGGCCTACTTTACTTTTTGTGAATTTTTTTGATATTTCTAGGCTACATCGTTCATCTGTGAGTTTTTTAAATTGTCTCGAACCTCCAAAAAAGTTGCCAGTATGTTTCATTAAAAAAAAATATCTGTATGTAGCTGAACCCATGCCGTTCAAACTCCTATGTTGTTCAAGAGTCAACTGTGTTTGGTGGGTGTGCTTAGACTGCCTCCTCTCTGCTCTCTTCTTCTGTTACCTCCTAGTAAAGCTTCATTTTAGCACCATCCGCTGCTTGGACAGGGCACACGCTGAGTACAGAGAACCCAGCTGGCATTTCCTGAACTAGGACAGCAAGGTGGGCATGTGCTGCCCAGGAGGCTGGTCTGGTGAGCTTGGGTGGGGCTGACCGGCGGTTGCTCTGCTCAGCCTGGGATCCAGGCCAGGCTGGGACGATGACTGCAGAAGTGCTGGAGCTGCTAAGTCAGGGAGACGCTCCCGGGCCTGCAGGTCAGGCTGTGTCCATTCAGGAACTTCTGATGTATAGTGGTGAATTTTCATCCTGTAAAAAGGGGTGACTGTTACCCTCTCTAGGAGAAAAGATTCTTTGTTTTTTTTTTTTTTGTATATTAATGACTTTTTCTCACCCACCACCCCCCTCCCCTGGCCCAGTGGAAGAAGCTTAATTTTCTGTTGTGTGTTGTTTTTTTTTTTTAAGCTTAATGCGGAAAGTTCAAACAGTACATAAAGGTACAGATAAAGGGCAAACCATGCCAAGTACTCACCTTACCAAGATAATTATTGCCCATATTTTTTATGATTGTTACACGTAGATACATACAACCTCAGGTATATGAAATCATAGGCGTTGTTTCATTCTTTGCTTCACAATAAATTGTGGTAGTCTTGCCATGTCAATAAATTTAGGCACCTCCTTTTTAATATCTGATGAACATTCCGTGTAATGAATGTGCTCTGATTTATTTATTAAGTCTCTTATAGATGGAATATTTTCCCTGTTATGAATAGTGCTCCATTAAACATCCTTGTACTATCCTGTGTCTCACAGGGTAAATGGATTAAAACTACTGAGTCAGAGTATTTTGGGTTTTCATGTGGGTTAACTGACTACCATCAGAAAGGTTGAACCATTCTTTATTATCCCATAATGAAGGAAAGTCCTTGCTGACTTTCTTTAATGTTGTACATTAATGTATTTTACTAAATGACTGCTGCTGCTGCTGCTAAGTCGCTTCAGTCGTGTCCAACTCTGTGCGACCCCATAGACGGCAGCCCACCAGGCTCCCCCGTCCCTGGGATTCTCCAGGCAAGAACACTGGAGTGGGTTGCCATTTCCTTCTCCAATTAAATGACTGCATCATTTCCCAAACTTTTTAGCTACTTTTTTTTTTGGCAAATTTATTTGAGATAACCATTTAAGGAGAGATTTGTATGATGAAAATTAATGATTAATTTTGTAGCCTTAGTGGTTAAAAACCAAAAATGAATATCCAGTGTACATTTTCCCTGACATTATTTTCATATGCAGTTATGTCTTTGGCTTGCGTATTAAGCGGTCTCTACAGTGGAGGTTATGCAGTTAAAACGGTGCCCTTTTCCAATCTTTATTTTGGACAACCTGTCATGCTCCATATTTTCATGTTACTCCCAAAACTTTGCCAAAAAGGACTGACAGTAGAAGTAACAAATACTATTTTGTAATTTGGTAGGGATTTTAAAAAGGATCTCTTGAGTTCTTATTTGGAGGTATAATCTTCAGGTGGAGTATTCTAGCATTTCTGCTAAGGAAGCACTGCATTCATGATCGGCTCTGGTTTCTTCTAGAATGCTTTCTCCCTTCCTTTCCGTCTGTGAGTTTTCCCAGATCCGTGTGATTCATGACCTGTTGTTCTGCCTCTTTGAACTTTATCTCCTTGATCTCATTTGTCCATCCCCTGGTGTCACCTGAAAGTTTTTACCAGTTCACTGATTAATTGCTTATCTTTCTTCTACACTTTCTTGAGTTTGTCTAATGATAGGGATATCATGTATCTTCTTAAAAAGCTTTTTTGGTGTGTGTTCTTTTACTGCCCGGAGTGATTTAACATTTGAAGTTCATTACATGCTCCCTTCATCTGGGTCCACAAACCACAGACTTTGGCCGTTGAGATTATTGCAACACCAAGGTGTAGGTACCTTTTAGCTTAAGGGAAAAAACAATACCAACTTTGGCTGGTTGGACCTTTATTTGGAATTTGAACGGATGAGTTTTAAAGTGGTTTGAAAGAGTTTTTTTCCCTTAATGTCTTGTCTCATTAGGTAAAGCCTTTCAAAGGAGCTAGACTTTTCATGCTGAATTTTGATTTAAAAGACTGGAATCACTAACTGGAAGGCAGGGATGGCTAGTGAAGAGGCTAGTCTAGAATAAATTGGGAATGAGAGGTGGGAAACCAGAGGAAGGGAGTAACTTGGATGTACAAAAAAGACATTTTGGAGAAGGTCTTTGGAGCAAATATGGCAAATTTTATTAGTAATTAGATGATCATTTATTTGTAAAGGTCTTTCTCATCAGAGGGGCAAGATATGAACCTATGGAAGGAGATGCCCAACAACTTTGGGTGTAGATTCATAAAAGCTGTGGGTCTGTGATAGACTCAGTGGGGCTGCTGTCTTTTCATACCCAGTACTCAGGCTGCAGGGCAAATCAGAATGCAGGGGACTTGCAGTGGGGAGCATTGAATAAAGTGCTTGCTCGTCCATCTAACTAAATGACAGGGGTCTGGGCTAAAATTGACTACTCTGGGACAGCTCATGTTGTTTTCCAGCAAACAGCTGGATTGCCCCAGTGTCTAAGCCTGCTCATGGTGAGTTGTATGAAAATGAATCTTTCAGGACACCAAGGTACTACCGATCCGTTCCTCTAGTGCTGTTTAATAACTCACACTCTTGGTGCAGTAAGTGGTAGTTAATTACCGAGTCTTTGATCCACTGGGGAACCGTTTGGTAATTACTGCTTCATTGCTGTTTAATAAACGTCTGTCTTGTGCATGAAGTAGCTCTGTGCAGTAATTCATGGCCTAGTCCCTAGTGGTAGGAAAAAGTCAATGCCTCTTCTAGGAATGTGCATCTGAAACCAGACGGTCACTTTGGCATAAAGCAAGCAAATGTGAAACAAAATCTTTCAGTTGGTGCTCTCTGTACTTTTGGATTTCATAAACTAGGTCTTCTTTGAAACTGTTTCTGTTGTGGTGATTGGTTGATTTTCAGTGTTTAGAGATATATTTAAGGTTGTTCAATTTTTGATTTTGTCAAAAGAAATTTTTTTTTTTCTGCTAAAGAAGCCTGACTTGAGAGCTTGTTGCCTAGGGCATTGTGGGCACTTGGTAAATACCTGTTGAGTTGAATGGAGTCATGCATTTTAGGATAGGCTTTTTCGCTGATGACTTTTTGCTGTTTATGTTTTTTTCTCCTCTTTCATGAGAGCTCATACTGAAGATGGTAATTTTGTGAAATGTGTTCTTAAATGCCATTAACTAGAGAAATTTCTCTTTATGTGGTGATGGTGAGGGTTAAATAGCAAACGTGAAAGCTTTGGAAGGGCCTCAAACCAGACTGTAAATGTAGGGTAATTAATATTGTCCACTGACAATACTACGTAGAAATGATTGATCTTGGATTATTTGAAGCTCTGGGGAATTCTAAATTGTAGAGCTGATTAAAGATAACCCATCTGCAGGTTGTTGCGTCTTGATTCCTGGGTGAAATTTATGACAGATCAAAGGAGAAAGTCTTGAAATTGATTTAATTAAAATTGATGCTTTAAAAAAGGAGCACAGTGGTTGCCTTTTCTAGTGATTTTGCCCATCATAGAAGCCAGATATGTCATAAGATGACCCGTTTGCATTCTATTCAGTTTAGATGGTATTGTGGTCATGGTGGTGGTAATGGTGACGTAAAAGATCCTGCAAATCCTGGTGAGTACTTTGAAGGATGGTGGAAGGAATGACTGACAGCTAGTGACATAGAGAAGTGGTCCATGAAACAGGCTCCTAGAATGGCTGACGCCCAGGTTGGAGCCATCTGTTTCTCAGATAGATGTCATCCTGATTGGATACCGAGGGATACATCAGTGCATGTCTTGCTCCTAATGGCCACCCGCTTTTGAAGTTGCATCGATTGCCTGGATGTCCTGTAGAATGTCTCGTTTTGTCAGCTAATCAACAGTTCATTGAAACACTTCATTAAACTCCTCTCTCTAATAATGTCTAAAACATAATTTAAACCCTAGGCAAACCAATGCTTCTGTCACCTGGCTTCAGAAGCCCATGAACGCAGGCAAAGCTGCGTTCTGCAGTGGGGCTGGAAAGGCTTTTCTTACCCCAAAGATAATGGAAACTTCCCATCACATTTTCTGATAAAAGACATTTTAAGAGATGAGTTTTCAGATGCATTATTTTGTACAGGTTTGTTCAGCAAATTACTAATGTATGAATCTGTAAACACATTGATCAGATGTAAAGTTAAGTACATTCTTGAGAAAATTCACCATGCCTTTAATCCTAGTGGTTTAGTGCTATGGTTTAAGTAGAGGGATTCAGGGAGTTCATAAGTGCAGGGAATAGAATAAACAAAAAGGATTGAAGGAATGTGTCCTGAACAGCATTGGTGTAGAACCTCATTCCTCATTTCTCTCCCCAGGGATCCTGTTGGCCTTATTATGAAGCCAACCTTCAAGAGCAGAGATTCATTTTAATAAAACAAATTAAAAAATTAATTTAAATGGTCAGAGTGTACATGTGATGTTGGCATGAGTACAGGTTTCTTTGATCACAGAGCAATCTATTATTGGTCTCTGCTTTGACTTTCTACAGTTTGTGTCTCTTCAGCAGCGTTACAGTTACTAGTCACCAAACTGCCGCAGGTTGAATTCTCTCGTGTGTGTCTCCGATTTAGATTCTGAGCTTCTATTCACCTGAGATTGTTCTGTGGTTGGAAGTAGTGAGCAGGTACTGTTGTATTTTAAATATGTAGCATTATTGTAATTTACATTTTGTATAGGTGCACAGACCACATTCAGCTCACTTTGAATAGCCCATGTAAGAAATTGACCCTTGAACAATGAGGGAGGTAGGGGCACCGGTCCTCCATGCAATTGGGAATTTGCGTATAGTTGATAGTCAGCCCTCTCTGTCTCTGGTTCCTCCATATCTGCAGATTCAACCAACCAGGGATCATGTAGTACTGTAGTATTTACCACTGAAAACCGTCCACATGTAAGTGGACCCATGCACTTCAAACCCGAGTTGTTCAGCGTTCGCCCGTATTTCATCCTTTTGTGTGTCATAGTCTGCTCCACTAGCCCATATTAGGGCACTGGAGTCCTTTTCAGTTTGAGGCTGGCATAAATAATTCTGCTGCAAACATTTTTAAGCAGATTGCCTTTCCCATTGGAGTCTGTTCTTAGGGATGTTTCCCCAAGAGAAACGCCTCCTGGTAAAGGGTGTGGACTCGTGCGGCTTCCCATTTGCTTCAAGCACCCTCTGAGGAGATGTGATGAGAAAGAAAAAGATGACTGGAGGGAAAGGAGTTGTCTCTGAGGTTTGCAACCTTCGAATCGGTAAGAGGAGAGTTTTCAGATCCCTGAATGGAGACTTTGCCTGCTGCCGACTGATTGATTAGTTGGATGTAGCGGTTCAGAGCACAGGCTGTGGGTTCACCTGTTACCTCGCCCTCTGAGCCTCAGGTTTCCATTTCATAAGCCGCATGTATTAACACCCACCTCCTTGTGGGTGGTGGTGAGATTTAGATGAAGTGATGTGTGTGAAGTGACTCGCTGGCAGAGGTCTGGCTCGTCCCCAGTGCTCAGCAAGTGGGAGCCGCTGGAATGTGTCTGACCGAGGGCCTGGGGCTGCTGACCCCTGGGGTGGGGCTGATGGGGCACAGGCAGGTTGGTCCCCGAGTCCTTGGGCTCTCAGATTCTTCTTGGGTGTGTTCACTGATCTCCATGTCAGCTGCCTGGGCTGAGTCCTCACAGTGTGCCCCATCCTCAGGTTTGCGCATGAATGAACATGGGCGGTGAACAGTCTTTGTGGCTTTGACCGCACCCCCCCC
>NW_011494824.1:3945007-3979565 GCF_000754665.1 Bison bison bison | reverse complement strand
CAGCATCTCTATATAGCCAACTTTTTACTACTCTTTTTTGGTACCGTCCTTTTTTCTTTGGTGAAAAAATGGAGAATTTGAGAAGGTTGAGTTCCTTTTAATCCTGTATTTTCTTAGCTCGAATAAAATGTCTTTAGAGAAGTTGGCAGATAAGAATTTTAAGTTGTAAGAAAATGTTGCACCTTTCACTGTCTTTTGACATTGATAGGATTCTTTATACCTTAAAACCACCTAATTTTAAGTGTCCGTGTCATTTGGGCCTTAATTTATTACCCTCCCCCGCACCTCACCTTTTCCCTTGTTCATTGCCTTCAACATCCCCTCCAACCATGGATGTATTTTTGGATCAATGATTTGTCTGTCTTTCTGCATGTCAGATACGCCTTCCTTTTCTGGATTTTAGTGGAATGTCTTTTAAATATGGTACCTTATTTCATAAATGTTTTGAGGGGAAGAGTCTAAACTAATGTGTTTTCTGCATGAATAAATTCTTTAGAAGCAGTTTTCAGCTTTTTGGTTTTAAGAGAGTGAAGCCTCCCCACCCGTTTCCTCCTTCACACGGAGGGCCCAGCCGCAACATTTACATTCGTCCAGAGGTGTTTAACTAGGGATGTGTGTCTCTCTACACCTGCGTTTCCACCGATGGAGAAACTGAAGCTCTGAGGAAAACGGCTTTAGCATGAGGAGACAGAAAGCTGGGAAAGTGACCTCTGTCCCCTCCTCTGTGACGGCTTCTCTTCTTTCTCCAGCAAGCTAGCAAGGGCCATGGGGGGAACGCAGCTAACACGAGGGATTTCATCCTGGGTTGGTCCTCACCCTGAGGAATATGTGTGAGGGGTTGGAAGGCTTTTGTGTTGTTTTCTTCTAATACAGAGAATGAGATGGTTGGATGGCGTCACCGACTCAATGGACGTGAGTCTGAGCAACCTCCAGAAGATGGTGAAGGACAGGGAAGCCTGGCGCGCTGCAGTCTGTGGGGTTGCGAAGAGTCAGACCCAATTAGTGACTCAACAACAACAATCCTGTTGAATTCTTCCGTGGTGTATGTCTGCCACGTAGAGATGTTGATACTCTCATTAGATTTAGTCATTCTCTCTTGGTTGGTGTTTAGTTTTTTTGGCCATGCTGGGTCTTTGTTGCTGCGTGGGTTTTTCTCTAGTTGGGGTGCATGGGCTTCTCATTGCACTGGCTTGTCTGGTTGCAGAGAACAGGCTCTAGGGCCCGCAGGCTCCAGTAGTCGTGGTTCCAGGCTCTGGAACACAGGCTCAAGAGCTGTGGTGCACGGGCCTAGTTGCTCCTTAGTATATGGGATCTTCCTAGGCCAGGGATCAAACCCACACCTCCTGCATTGGCAGGCAGATTTTTAACCGCTGAGCCACCAGGGAACCCCTCTCTGTTGGTTCTTAAGGAACTAACATCTTTCTGTTGGAGTTCTGCCTCCCTCACCAGGGCCCTTCGTGGTGAGTCTTAATTCCTATACAAACCTGAGCAGAGGAATTCAGTGAGTGATCCACGACTCTGCACTCTCGGGACTGTCTGCTGTGGAATCTGCCTTCTCTGTGGTTGTTTTATAACCGTGATACACTCGTCTCAGCCTAGTACATCTCAGGGTAAGACAAATCACCCGCTCAAGAGAAGGCATTTGTTCTGTTACCTCACCCTCATAAAGAAGTCAAGGGTCCAAGTATCCATCATCCTCACTGACACCTTGTCTCTCCTTTCGTCACCAGACCAAATGGTAGGAGCTGTTCTACTTAATTGTGTTTTCACAGTTTTTCCTCCGAGGCTTCCCTGCTGCTGTTGTTGATCTCTCAGATGTGAGTGCCCTCCCGGCCTGCGGGGTCGGGCAAATGGCAAAACATGCTGGTCAAATGTTCAGCAGATTTAGCTGGGATTGCCTTTTACTTTTTGGTGTCTGGGGAGTTTCAGTTAATTTTTTTTTT
This sequence comes from Bison bison bison, assembly GCF_000754665.1. NCBI lineage: Eukaryota > Metazoa > Chordata > Mammalia > Artiodactyla > Bovidae > Bison > Bison bison. Next base: position 3,977,622 of record NW_011494824.1, on the reverse strand, counting down.
CTTTTTTTAACAGCTAATTTAAGTTCAGACACTGGCCAAAATAGAATGTGGTCCTGGCCATCTGCTAAGTTTATGTTCCATTGTGGGAAGTATTTCCTCAGAACATTGACTTTAGTTACCAAGTTCCTAGTATTTTATTAGTAATCGCTCTCTGAGGGAGTAAGCATATTGTCTGCTTGCATTCATTAGTCATTTCTCTCTATGAAAGCTTTATGGTTTGATTTTTGAAACTCATAGTAGAGAAGTTACTGGTTGACTTTGGTTGTAATTTTAATTTCTCTTTTCCTAACCCGTCACCCCAAACTGAAGGGCTTACTGATGAACTCTTACTCTGAACTTGGATGTGTGATCATATATTGGGAGAAAAACGTGAAGTAACAGTGCTTCTGTTAGAGTTAGTATCTAGTTTGCTTACTTGACAAGAATATATATCTAATTTTATTTGAAAGGCCTCATTTTAAGTGAAAAACCTCACCTCGAAGTTTTCCAAACTCTTTGGAAATTTATTAAGTGCAATGCTTTCAACTTTATAGTCTTTCAGAATAATTTTCACATGTGGAAAAAGCTGCCTGTATTTTTTATCTCCTCTGTTTCCCTAGGAAGCATCTCTTTCTGAAGAGTACGTTGCTTGTTCATTATTAATCTAATTAATTGCTTAAAGTCACTATTAAGATTTGCTTGGTCACTTAACGTTTTCTTTTAGGCAGAGATTTGACTTTTGAGTAGTCACTTCAAGAATTCTGTTATCTCAGGCATTTTCTAAATAGAACTCCAGAAACTGCCAATAATTTGGGAGACAATTTGAAAAATCTCAGATTCAAGGACTAAGAAGCATTAGAAAGGCTAAGGTAGTCACACGTGCAGAAAGACATCTCATTTTCTGTGCCAACTAACAAGCAGTCAAGATGCCAGAGCTAGGCAGTAAGCCTTGATGTTTCTTATTTATTTAACTGTTGGGTTGGCAGACAGAGCCTATGTGTAGGCATATGACTTCTTCTTAATAAGTTCTCCCTGCTATGAGGAGGGTTTTTCCTTAACATTTAATCTTGGGAAGTTTTTTAGCTTCCCTGGTGGCCTTAGTAGCTTACCAGATGGTAAAAGCATCTGCTTGCAATGTGGGAGCCCCGGGTTCGATCTCTGGGTCAGGAAGATCCCCTGAAGAAGGAAATGGCAGCCCACTCCAGTACTCTTGCCTGGAAAATTTCATGGATGGAGGAGCCTGGTAGGCTACAGTCCGTGGAGTCGCAAAGAGTCAGACACGGCTGAGCGACTTCACTTTCACTTTTTTTATCTATAGGAATCATGGAAGTCTCAAATAAAATCAATTTCTCAAAGCAGTTGAGAAAATAAAACTGTATCTATAACCTTTGGGAGGACAAGAGCAGGGCCGTGTCAGAAAGGAGCCAAGATCAGGATGCCAGGCTAACAGACGCACCGTTGAAGTGCGGCATTTCCTGTGACCTGTTGCTTGGATTATGTAACAAGCTGGTTACTGAAATGACTGCATGTTCCAATTTTGTGAACTGTGAGATTTTTTTGTGAGTTTTTTTCATGTTTGAGGGCTTTGCACAAATATAATAACGCTAACCATGGAAACGAGATTCTTGTTTTTTTTTTTTACTTTGGAATATTATTTGAAATATAATATAAAATGCCTCATGAGATTACTGGTTAAATGGTGGATAGACATTCATGACTATCTTTTATTCTTACTTGAGAACACTCAGGAGAGCACTGTTCTAGTGGAACTCCACTAGAAAGCTTTCTCTACCAGATGTGACGTGAGATAGATCTGTTTTGATCAAGTGATTGGATTGTTGTGCTGTGAAAATAAACTCATTGTGAGCATTGTGAGGCTGCCTTCACCCAGAAGTTTCAAAATTGTCTGTCTTCGTGGTGCCTCAAGTGTCTTTTTAATTAATGTTTTCATTAATGTTTTGTTTTCAAAAGAAATGCCTAGCGGCTTTGTTTATTTAGTGGATAAGTACAAACAACCTAGTAAGTATTTATATCCTAACAACTTAGTTGCCATTTAAGAGAGTAATACATATAAATTAGAAAAAAACATATATATTTTTCTCTTTATAAAATTTTTAAATTTATTCTTTCTTAAATACCCACCATCATTCACTAGTGGGATATACCACCCATTGGGCACTACACCTTGGAATTAAATGGACACTCCTACCCTCATTTTTTATGCCCACTGATTTTCAGATATACTTGTTATCAAAGCAAAGCAATTGTTAAAACAAACAGCCAATTTCACAAAGAGGGAATGTCATCAAAAGGAATACAGTACAATCTGTGAATTAACTTGAACTAGTCATTTCTACAGTGTCCAACATCTTACTGTGTTTTCTTTGAAAAATTGAAATGCCCCTCCATCCTCCTGTGAATTCGCTCTGGCTCACCAGGGCACCTTGGGACATACTGTGGGAAACCTGGTTTTAACCTGTGTTTGTTCTCTAGCACTAAGTTGGAGTTGCCCGAAAGAGCCTATGGGTTTAACTGCATCATCCAAAAGTTGCTTTGCATTGTGTTTGTTGTCCATTTTTGGTGAGCAACAAAAACATTCCTAGACTTTGCCTCCTAGAAATTCTGATTCAGTATGTTTGGGATGAGTGGGTAGAACCCAGGTATCTGTATTTTCAGCAAGTTTGCCTGGCGATACTAATGCACATGAAATTTGGTAACCACAGAATTCTATTACAAACCCCTGAAGTTCAGGGACCGTGTTGCTTTTCACTTAAACCCCTTCTTATGCCTGCAATAGAGCATAATGTACCTTTGACAAAAGTTCATGGGATATATTGAACTTATTTATTGTCCGCTACTTCAGTTCTCTCTTCAGTTCTCCTTCCCAACTTCTTTTGTTCCATCTCTCCAAAGCGGGGGAGAAGGGGAGGAAAGATTGGGTCTAAGAGTTTTGTGACTTTCCAAGACTCCTGACCGCAGCTTTCCTTGTCTCCCCTGCCGGTGCCTCACTCTCCCACACACATCCCTTCATCTTGTTGAATCAGTCACCTGTATCCTCTGAGATACACACTTGATGCATTTGTCTCTATCCTTCCTTCCTTCCCTGGTAGCTCAGATGGTAAAGAATCTGCCCGCCAATGCAGGAGACCCGGGATCCATCCCTGGGGCAGGACATGGCAACCCACTCCAGTATTCGTGCCTAGAGAATCCCATGGACAGGGAAACTGGTGGGCTACAGTCCATGGGGTCACAAAGAGTCAGACACGACTGAGCAACTAACACTTCCTTACTCTGTCCCACACCAAGTGATGTACATTTCCTAAAGTCGGGAAAACTCTGAGTTTGGGAGAAAATTGAAAAATATTATTTCTGTTGGGCTGGAAGAGAACTAACTAGATTATAATTTGGAAGCAAAAGTGCTTCTGTTTCAGAATTGAGGAAACACGGGGGAGGGACGTGAGATACCCGAGGATACTCAGGGAGTGAAAAGCCACGCATGGGAAGGGCATCTCTGTCTCTACACCAGGCCCACCTCATTTCCAGGGTGCTGCAGGAGTGTCTGAGTTTTCCAAGTCCCACGGGTAATTCTGAGAACTGGGCTTGGCAGCTTGTTTTGCTCAGACAGTTATCATGTTTAATATGTTAGACAATACCTTGTGATTTATTTATTTCACTACTTACAAATTGAGTTTCCTTTTAAATGTTTGAATTTTGCTTTCATATGAGTTTTACAGACTGTGGAGTATGGACAACTTAGAGTCAATTTTTGTGTTTTCATGGGAAGAAGGCAGAAACTTGAACAGAAGAAACTATCCGCACTGTCAGAAAAAGAGGTCTTTGTCTTTTCTGGATGCTTAATTTATAAATTATATCCTAGCAGCCTCTGAATATGGGCTTCCCTGGTGGCTTAGCTGGTAAAGAATCTGCCCACAATACGGGAGACCTGGATTCGATCCCTGGGTTGGGAAGATCCCCTGGAGAAGGGAACAGCTACCCACTCCCGTATTCTGGCCTGGAGAATTCCATGGACTGTATAGTCCATGGGATCACAAAGAGTCAGACACGACTCAGAGACTTTCACTTCACCTCACCTCACTTCACTTGAGCGTCTGAATATGGTTTGTTGACCAGCTGAGTGTTTTCCTGCTCAGAGGCTCTTTCTCCTTTGGATTCTTAGCTGAGGTCTGAATAGTCAGGCTCTGAGGGCCTGACTTCTGGACAGTTGAGACATGGCTATACTGGACATTTTTATGTACCGAGTGATTAGATAAGACTGTCAAGGATTGCCCAAGGAAAATCAGTGATTTTACTGTTTCTCTTGATTACATTTCTGCTATATTTTAGAAGAGATAAGACCAACTCATGTGTAATGGAAAACCTGGCACTGTGAAACTCATGAAAAACAGTCTTCAGACTTCTCATTTCCAGGGTTACTTCATTCAAATGTTAATCACTCATTCCTTGCGTGCCTGCATGCCTCACTGTCTTACTCAGCAGCATCTAAATCTCTCTGAGAGGTCGTCTTCTGAGTGCTTCTCACCTCCTGTGAAATGATGCCAGCTAGGGCTTCCCTGGTGGCTCAGATGGTAAAGAATCCGCCTGCAATGCGGGAGACCTGGGTTCAGTCCCTGGGTTGGGAAGATCCCCTGGAGAAGGGCATGGCAGCCCACTCCATTGTTCTTGCCTGGAGAATCCCATGGACAGAGGAATCTGGTGCTCTACAGTCCATGGGGTCAAAAAGAGTTGGACACCACTGGGCGTCTAATGCACAGATCAGGTTATCTTAAGCTGGCCTGTGAGTCCTGGAAGCCCAGCCTTCTCCCTTGGGAAGTAATCTTGTAGCTGCACATCTTTTCAATTCAATTTCAAATGCCTTTAAATGTAGACGTTATAATGATAGTGAAGGAAAAGCAGTGTATAATTTGGATGTCATATGAAGTTGCTTGTAATTTATTATAATGCTCATGACCTGTTTTTTCAGCCCAGAATAGCTGGAGAATTGAGAATGCCATTTAAAAAACAAAAAAGGTGATGAAGGAAAGTTTCATCTTTAGTATCTAATATAATTAAGAATAAATTTAGCTTAAATTCACAGATCCAGAGTGCTATTAATTAATACCATGACTGGTAATTTAAACCTATCTTTCCTTCAGGCTGCCCTTGCCCAGAGGTGCTTTTAAGGGAAAAATAATGTTATTTGATTTTGAGTTTCTTTTCCGGTTTTTCGTGGTCTGGAATCTCCTCTAAGGAAAGAGAGGCAATTTCAGAGAGAAGGAATGCCATAGATTGTCCTGATGCCATCCTGAACGGCCAGGACTGCTCGGCATGCCTCTCGTTACTGAGACATCATCCATCACGATAGAAAGAGTGTGCAGATTCCAGACGGCAGAAATCCGTCCACTCGCTGCACTCGAGTTGCTTCAGGCACTGACGTGGCTTCAACTGCATTTGACCTGGTGCTTCGGATTCAAGCCAGTAGGTGACTCATTATTTCAGATGTTTGGTTTGTGTTCTTACAGTTGAAGCAGTCTGCAAGGAAAATAGAAAACCCTGTTGTAAAAATAAGATCTGTCTCCAGGAAGGAGAATCCCTGCGTGCTGACCAGGGTGGGGTGTCCACACGGAACTCATCTGATGTGTTGTTTTACCTTAGATCCTGCTTTGAAGTGGTCTTGGCAGCTGTCCATCCATGAATGTGGTGGTGGCACTGCCGGCTGTGCTTACATTCTTTTTTAAAAAATATTTTTATTCCTTTATTTTTATATTTGGCTGTGCTGAGTCTTTGTTGCTGCACACAGGCTTTTTCCTAGTTGCAGTACATGGGTTTCTCTAGTTATGGCTCCCAGGCTCTAGGTGCAAACTTCAGTAATTGTGGCACACGGGCTTAGTTGCCCAGTGGCACATGGAGTCTTCCTGGACCCGGCATCAGACTCTTGTCCCCTGAAGCCACAAGCAGATTCTTAACCACTGGACCACCAGTGAAGTCCTGTGGTTACATTCCTGATTGTGAGTTCAGAACGTGCTGGGTACAAAGGTGGCTATCTGGTGACTGAGAAAGAGCCATTCACTCTGAGGATGGGCAGACCAGGTACCTGTGATCAGGCTCCACTCTAAGGGGGAACACAGTGCTCATTCCAGTTCCAAAGGTTAACCTCATCAGATGGTTTCTCTCTGCACTTTGGGATACGATGTGCAATTATGTTCTTTCTTTGGTTATTGGAGGCTGTCCATCTTCTATAGGTGATTTAGTAATTGTGGAATGTTAGAATCAAACTAAGACTTTTGTAAAATGTGGCTTTAAAAATCATCTTCAACCCTTGCATTTTGTTTTTAAATAAAACATTCTGCTAACTTCTAAACTTGTCTCTGTTGTCTTGTCTTGGTTTTTAACTGTCCCAGGGGAACACTTCAGAGAAATGATGAAATCTGTCCCCAAGCAGTGTGGTGTAGGAGCCGTTGAAGATTTGTAGCCCTGTGGCTATGAACTCACTGTCGCATCCCATTGTAGACTTACAGCCTTTATTACTTTGTTACCATATTTTGATTAATTTATTAGATGGTGACTGTATGTCAGATGCTTGTTTTGAGAGCCTTCAGCTGGTCAAATAATAGCTTCTATCTGTTGGGTATGTGCCAGGAGCTTCATTTAATCCTCACAGATACACTAGACAGCATAAATTATAGGTACAGTAAATAGCTTCTTCTCAGAGAGGTTAATTATGCCCAAGGCCACATGCTAGTAAGTAAGAGCTATAAGAGTTGACATTTCACCCACGCTGATGTGACTGGGAGTGTGTCTCAACCAAAAGCTCTATTGCCTCGGCCCGTAAAGAAGAGGGGGCAGAGCTGCCACGCCACCTCGTGTTGCGCATCCACCAGCCTCTCTCCTTGTCTCCTTGCAGAGGAGCAGGATAGCATAATGATTAAGAGCAAGGACAGTGCCCGAGTCTCACACTCTCTAGCTCTTAAATCTTGGGCAAGATCCTTAGCCTTTTTATGTCTTCCTTTCTCCATCCGTGGCTAAGACAGTGCCTATGGTTCTGAGCCTCAAATAAATTAGTATCTATAAAGTGTTAACAGCTCATAGTAAGCAGTATGAGAGTATTTGCTATTCTTGTATATTATCCTGAGGTTCGGTTAGAATGAGAGATCATTTCCATCTCTCTTTTCTTGCCTCATCAAACATGGGGCCTTGGGTCAGTTCATGAGACTGCTTCGGACCAGGGAGGGTCGTGAACAGCCAGCTACTGACGGACGCCCCCTTGACTGCGGTCCAGCCTTGACCTCCTGGACCATGCTCCCATGTTCTTCTGCTCATCCTTGGTCTGTCTGGTCTCTGGCTCGGTTGCCTGTTCTCCCCAAATGTGTGCGTCCTCAACCTCTACCACACGTGCCATCAGTACATCACGGCCCATCAAACACCGCGTGCCCCGGTGTGTCGTCTGGACGTTTCAGCTCGTGTGCACACCATGGTGTGTCATGAACTATGACCTCCTTGAGGTGAGGACCAAGTCTGTGAGAACCTTATAGAGCGATTATTTTTTTAAGCATTTAATCATGGAAGCGCTGTTGTTACGGGACCTCGGGGTAAAGTCGCCTGGGGGAGGCAGTGGCCTTGGAGTTCCCGGGCCCGACGCTGCATCACCAGGGTCCTAGGGCCCTGGGCTCTTGACTTCAGCTCTTCCCCCTTCCTTATTCAGGGAACCTGAGATCTTATTACCCACTCTGTTGAGGGCCATGAAAGAGTTCTCGTCTGATTTCCATGAGGAAGGGAAGTGAGTCAGGCATTCCTGCTGCAGAAACAGTTTCTGGGAAAGGACTCCCTGGGAAGAGCGGTGGCCCGGCTCCCTGGGCAGCTCCTTCAGCCCCACGTAACTGCCAGAGGCTGGTGGGGACCTGGCAGTACTGAGGAATGCCCCTCCCAGCCAGAAACCTTCAGTGACGGAAGATTATGCCGCAAATGCCAAAACCAGCTGTGGAAACCTGGTTGTGTTGGTGTTTGTTTTATTTTTAATTGTGGTAAACAAACAAACAAACATGTAACATAAAATTAACCATCTTAACATTTTTTAAGTGGCATCACATCCATCCATTTTTTTTTTTGGTTCAATAATCATCACCTTGGACTGCCAGTCCATTCTGAAGGAGATCAGCCCTGGGTGTTCTTTGGAAGGAATGATGCTAAAGCTGAAACTCCAGTACTTGGCCACCTCATGCGAAGAGTTGACTCATTGGAAAAGACCCTGATGCTGGGAGGGATTGGGGGCAGGAGGAGAAGGGGATGACAGAGGATGAGATGGCTGGATGGCATCACTGACTCGATGGACGTGAGTTTGAGTGAACTCCAGGAGTTGGTGATAGACGGGGAGGCCTGGCGTGCTGCGATTCATGGGGTCGCAAAGAGTCGGACACGACTGAGCGACTGCACTGAACTGAATCATCACCACCAATCTCCAGAACTCATTCATCTTGTGAAACAGATACTCTGTACCCTTAAATGGGAGCCCCCCCCCCCATTCCTTGTCTCCCCAGCCCAAGCCAACCACCCTTCTGCTTTCTGTCTCTGAGATTGGACTACTCTAGAGACCTTGTATAAGAGGAATCTTATGGTGTCCCTTTGTGACTTGCTTATTTCATTTAATAATGTCCTTATCAGTTGAGTTCAGTCACTCAGTCGTGTCCAACTCTTTGCGTCCCCATGAACTGCATGCAGCACGCCAGGCTTCCCTGTCCATCACCAACTCCTGGAACTTACTTTGGCCAAAGTATTGGAGTTTTAGCTTCAGCATCAGTCCTCCAATGAATATTCAGTACTGACTTCTTTTAGGATTGACTGGTTGGATCTCCTTGCAGTCCAAGGGACTCTCAAGAGTCTTCTCCAACACTACAGTTCAAAAGCATCAATTCTTCAGTGTTCAGCTTTCTTTATAGTCCAACTCTCACATCTGTACATGACTACTGGAAAAACCACAGCGTTGACTAGACAGACCTTTGTTGGCAAAGTAATGTCTCTGCTTTTTAATATGCTATCTAGGCTGGTCATAGCTTTTCTTCCAAGGAACAAGCATCTTTTAATTTCATGGCTGCAGTCACCATCTGCAGTGATTTTGGAGCCCCAAAAAAATAGTCTCTCGCTGTTTCCATTGTTTCCCCATCTATTTGCCACAAAGTGATGGGACCAGATGCCATGATCTTAGTTTTCTGAATGTTGAGCTTTAAGCCAACTTTTTCACTCTCCTCTTTCACTCTCATCAAGAGGCTCTTTAGTTCTTCGCTTTCTGCCATAAGGGTAGCATCATCTACATATCTGAGGTTATTGATATTTCTCCCGGCAATCTTGATTCCAGCTTGTGCTTCATCCAGCCCAACATTTCTCATAATGTACTCTGCATATAAGTTAAATAAGCAGGGTGACAATATACAGCCTTGATGTACTCCTTTCCTGATTTGGAACCAGTCTGTTGTTCCATGTCCATGTCTGATAATTCTGTAAAGGAAGAGCTGCATATGGATTTCTCAAGAGGCAGGTCAGGTGGTCTGGTATTCCCATCTCTTTAAGAATTTTCCACAGTTTGTTGTGATCCACACAGTCAGAGGCTTTGGCATAGTCAATAAAGCAGAAGTAGATGTTTCTCTGGTATTCTCTTGCTTTTTTTTGATGATCCAACGGATGTTGGCAATTTGATCTCTGGTTCCTCTGGCTTTTCTAAATCCAGCTTGAACATCTGGAAGTTCACGGTTCACGTCCCCGTAGTTCATCCATATTGTAGCATATGTCAGAATTTCCTTCCTTTTTAAGGCTGAACAATATTCCATTGTGTGTATTGTGTGTGTGAACCACATTTTATTTGTTCATTCATCTCTCAGTGGACTGCTGGGTTGCCTGCACCTTTTGGCTATCGCAGTGAATCTTGCTGTGAATATCGGTTCTTGTTCTGATGGAACAGCAAGGACCCAGGAGTAGATTCTGTTTTGACTGATTGTGTAAAGGAACCTCTGTTTATACAGCTTCGAATCTTTTTTGCAATTCAGAAAGAATAGCCACCCAATTGTCTGGAGTAATCCGGCTAAGTGTGTGTTTCTGTGTACTTGGATTTTTCATTAAGTTGAGGATTTAATGTAGATGAAATTAGAAGGGAAGAAGTGAAAGATGTTAAAAAAGAGAGGGCGGAGTCTCTTGGCCACACAACTGTGAAACTTTGTTAGAGAAAAAGGGGGAGAAGAGTCACTCCCCCCACAGAGCAGAGAATTCATGCTGTTTACCTGGAGAACTATAAACCACCCAGGAGATAAACCCAGGTTAGCTCTTTACAGAATTATCAGTGTGTCTTCAGTGAGAGGAATCCCCTCCACACAGCTGGCTGCAGCTTGCAGAGGCTTCCTTCTGCCGCATGAGGCATTCATCCTCTCTCTCCTTGCTGGAGGTACCCCCCATCCTTCTTGAACTACTGGGCCCGAATGCCTCACCATCTCTGGTTCTTCTGGTTTCTTCCAGAGTTCCCTGGATGGAATGCTACCACCGCCATGGCATCTTCCCTTTGGCCTCTAACTATAGGTCTGTGAAGTGAAGTCGCTCAGTCCTGTTCGACTCTTTGTGACCCCATGGACTGTAGCCTACCAGGCTCCTCTGTCCATGGGATTATCTAGGCAAGAATACTGGAGTGGGTTGCCATTTTCTTCTCCAAGAAATCTTCCTTATCTCTCATTGCTATTCTTTGAAATTTTGCCTTCAGTTGGGTATATTTTTCCCTTTCTCCTTTGCCTTTGGCTTCTCTTCTTTTCTCAGCTATTTGTAAGGCCTCAGACAACCACTGTCCCTTCTTGGATTTCTTTTTCTTGGGGATGGTTTTGGTCACCACCTCCTGTACAATGTTGGGAACCTCCATCCGTAGTTCTTGAGGCACTCTGTCTACCAGAGCTAATCCCTTGAATCTATTCGTCACCTCCACTATTGTTCCTTTATATCCTCACAAGACCAAGTCTTCAGTACCTTATATGCCCTTCACTTACCTTCCAAAGGACTTGGTTTTAACAATGCCAATTATTCCAAAAGAATGTCTGTGTTTGACACTTGTCAGAAAGAGCTCTGTATAGGTGGGAGGGTGGAGATGATGATGGGATGGATTATAGGGCCAAAAGGATTTGCAGGCATTTTCTTTGCATTGGTCTCAGAATTTCCGTTGAATTGCAAGTTGTTATCCTGTGTTTCTATCCCAGCTCTTCAGCTCTGCCTTTCCCAGATGATTTCATTGAAAAGCAATGACGAATGATGACTTGTCTTTTCTGCTGGAGCCTTAACAGACAGTTTTTTCCCAACTGTAAACATTTTAGTAAGTCTTTTGTTTAGTGAGTCATTAATTTGATGAGGAAAATGTCCTAATAAAGATAAAGAAACTGTAAACTGTTTCAAAAGCTGCAGAGGGAAAAATGTTCAGGCCCTTGTAGGTCAACTGCTTCCTCTTGTTCCTTGCATTTTGTCTGTTGCTTGGTCATGGGAACAGACAGAGTTTTGGGGTTTATGTCATCTGAATTCCCTTCTGTGAGGAACTTGGACGTACATACCAACTGTGGATGTCTGACTTCTGCAGAGTCTCTTTATGGACAGGGGCTGTATATGAGGTGGTTGTTTTGAAAAATTGTTATTTAGTTGCTGAGTTGTGTCTGACTGTGATCCCGTGGACTGTAGCCTGCAAAGCTCCTCTGTTCATGGAATTTCCCATGCAAGAATACTGGAGTGGATTGCCATTTCCTTTTCAAGGGGATCTTCCCGACCCAGGGATTGAACCCATGTCACTGGCTTTGGCAGGCAGATTCTTACTGCTGAGCCAGCAGGGAATCCCCTTTATGAAAAACTGTCAATGAGATTTACCCCTTCCACCACAAACTAGCACATTAAATGTGTCACTAGGTTGGCATCGAGACATAATTGTTTCGGAAAAGGCAATGGCAACTCAATCCGGTACTCTTGCCTGGAAAATCCCATGGACAGAGAAGCCTGGTAGGCTGCAGTCTGTGGGGTCGCAAAGAGTTGGACAAGACTGAGCGACTTCCCTTTCACTTTTCACTTTCAGGCATTGGAGAAGGAAATGGCAACCCACTCCAGTGTTCTTGCCTGGAGAATCCCAGGGATGGGGGAGCCTGGTGGGCTACCGTCTCTGGGGTTGCACAGAGTCGGACACGACTGAAGCAACTTAGCAGCAGCAGCAGTACTCAGAAGTGTCATTAACTCCCAGGAATAAAGGGTCAGAGATCCTAAAATAGATCAAAGGCTAAAGAGACTAGGAAGCCTTCTTAGCTCTAAACCTGAGATAGCATAAGGCAGAATCTGCATTCTTCATTTGTATGAAATTTTTCTGGGATTATCATGACCTTACGTTCTTCATAATTTTGGTAATACTCAATGTTCCAGCATGGATATAGCTATTTCTTGGTTTTATTTGAATGTTTAGTGAAGTGTAAACTTATTTCATGTATTTTTTTTTTTTACAGAAATGTATTGATCTTTATTAAATCCGAGGGTGAGCTTTATAGATGTTTAAAAAGCAACTGTCCAGCAATGCTTCATTTAAATGTCAGGAGGCAGTTGTCTGTCTCTGTGACTCTCAGTCTTTCAGGAGGGAGACCCAATTGAAGACTGGAAAAGAAAAAATAACACACTCGAAACTTCCTTTGATAGAAACTTTGCTTGCAGTATTTATTAGTTGTAAAAATGTATGAAGTGAGAAGGGAAAAATGAACCCTATATAGTCAGTAAAAATGAAAACCAAGAGCACAGTAAACTGAGGGGCTAAGTACATTAGAAAGAACTTGGATTTTGTTTTACTTGTATTATCAGTTAATACCTTTATGTAAGTTCGTATTTGCTCTCTTGCCAGGTACTTGTCAAAAGGAAACATGATGATCCAAAAATAACCTTTCATTATAACATACCTTTAAAAGTATTGCTCAATGTTTTGTTATCATTGACTGGGACTTCCTGGACTATCCTTCTTCCCCCTGCCAAAAAAAAATGTGGTACTAGGTATAATACCGCCATCTGTGTGAAGTTTGTGCATTTGTATTAGGTTGGTGCAAATGTAATTGTGGTTTCGGATGTTGAATTTTAAATTTTAAATCAATTTAAATTCAGCCTTCTAAATCAATTCACCCTTATAAATAGGCTGAAACACATCTTTTTAAATCAAAATAAGAACGATTACAATCAACACATTTTTGCCAATGAGAAATAAGTTTGTTCATTCCTATAGCTTAAAAATTCGTGTTTCGGATTCAGGGAAATTTTGGAAAGCATCTTCTGCCTCCTGCTGGCTGCAGAAGAGTTTTTCCTTCAAAAAGTTCTCGAGATGCTTGAGGAAGTAGTAGTCGGTTGGCAAGAGGTCAGGTGAATATGGCGGGTGAGACAAAATTTCATAGCCCAGTTTGTTCAATTTTTGAAGCATCGGTTGTGTGACATGTGGTTAGGGGTTGTTGTGGAGAAAAATCGGCCCCTTTCTGTTGACCACTGCTGGTCGCAGGCGTTGCAGTTTTCTGTGAAAGAGTGAGTAAAAGTTGCTCAGTTGTATCCGCTCTTTGCGACCCCATGGACTGTAGCCCACCAGACTCCTCTGTCCATAGAATTCCTCAGGCAAGAATACTGGAGTGGGTAGCCATTCCCTTCTCCGTGCATCTCATCAATGTGCTGAGCATACTTCTCATATGTAATGGTTTCACTGGGATTCAGAAAGCTTTCATGGATCAGACCAGCAGCAGATGACCAAACAGTGACCATGACCTTTTTTTGGTGCAAGTTTGGCTTTGAGAAGTGCTTTGGAGTTTCTTGGTTCAACCACTGAGCTGGTTATTGTATAAAATCCCATTTTTGTCACATGTCATAATCCAATCAAGAAACGGTTTGCTGTTGTTGCATCTAGTAAGAATACGACACTTCAAATGATTTTTTTGATTTTTGGTCAGCTCATGAGGCACCCACTTATCAAACGTTTTCACCTCTCTAATTTGCTTCAAAGGCTGAATGACCATGATAGTCAACACTGAGTTTTTTGGCAACTTCTTGTGTAGTTGTAAGAGAATCAGCTTCGATGATGGCTCTCAGTTGGTTGTTGTCAACTTCTGATGGCCGGCCATTACACTCATCTTCAAGGTGCTCGTCTCCTTTGCAAAACTTCCTGAACCACCACTGCACCATACATTCATTAGCAGTTCCTGGGCCAAATGTATTGTTGATGTTGCAAGTTGTCTCTGCTGCTTTACAATCCGTTTTGAACTCCAATAAGGAAATCGCTCAAATTTGCTTTTTGCCTAGCATCGTTTCCATAGTCTAAAATACATACAAAATAAGTAGCAAATTATGTCATTAGCAAAAAACATAAAGCAAGAAATGAGCTTTAAAATGATGTATAACCTAACCATATTTATTTAAGAATATATTCCAATATTAAATGGCGAATTTCAACAACGCAGAACGGCAGATTACTTTTGCACCAGCCTAATATAATGCTGCAAGAGCATTTCATAGCAGACACGACAAGCCAAATTTGATAACTGTATAAATATATTTTGGTTAGCTGTCTTTCTAACTACATAGAATTATGAAATGCTCTTTGTGAGGTGTGATCTTGCAAACTACACAGGTTATATTCCGCCATGACACCCTGCAGGGGCTGGGTTTAATTCTGGACCCTTTTAACCTCTCATGATTGTCAAATAAACACGTCTTTGGTATGACGGGGGCTACACAGATGGCCAGGATTCCTGCATCCATTCAGCTGACAACTTTGTGTGCCACTCCAGGCTGGGTGTCAGCTGGAGCCTTGGGCACGTGAGGTGAGCTTGGAGAAGACAGGCAGGAACCAGCAGGTGTGCGACTGCCGAGTCTGCACAGACTGGGCAGAGTGTGCCACGGAGGTCTCTGCTCAGCACTCACCACCTCCTGCAGTAAAGGAGGGCCTGGGAGGCAGGTCAGGACTAGGTACCAGCTGAGCTGTGCCTTGACTGCTGAAGTCCAAATCTAAAGCTGTTTTTCACTATAGCCTTTGAACCGCACTGCCCGTATGAATTAGGTGACTTGGTCATTTTTTAGGGAAACCTTTATTACACTCCCGTTTTGTATGCATATGGAAACAGTGCAATGGAAAGCATGGTCAGGGCCACTCGGGTCTGACTTCGCATCCTGGTTGCCACCTAATAGCCACTTGACCTTTCTGGACTAAAGATGAAAAGGGATACTGAAATATGCAGTGTGTGTTGGTTTCAGGGCATGAAATGAGGTGGCCGATGCAATGATCATTATTAGTGCCTCCTCTTCCCTTAGTGCACCAAAGTTGAATACTTTAAAAAAGGTTCTGTATTTTGAAAGGTGCCTGATGAAATCAGGAAAGAAGGCAAGGCTAATGACAGGATAATGAGAGTGACTCACCTTGGGCACCTTTTATTGTTTCTGGACTAAGAGCTTTCTTTACATCTCCCCATCTAATTCAGTAATTCAGAAATAGGGGCTGTTTCATCACCACTTTACAGATGAGAAAAGTGAGGTGAGAGTGGTTCCATAACTTGAATTAACTCTGCCAGTCTGGCTCCAGAGCTCTTAACTGTCAGAACGGAGCTTCCAAAGAGGACAATGAGACACTGATAACAGCACCTCATCCTTTAAGGAACACTTCTCTGTACCTTGTTATGTTTCTTCCTCATAAGGAAAAATAGGAGAGGGCTAGAAATGGGGTTAGAAGACTGATGACTTGCTCAGTGTCACTGAATCCGTCCGTGGCTGAATTGGTGCAAGAACGCTTCCTGCTTGATAATCTTGTGTTTACAGGATGAAGGTAGATCAGTGCAGAAATCCTTTTAATAAGTGAATGCTGTTAAATGTTTCAAATACGGAACAGACTCAGGGAGGTTGCATGCATTGTCAAAGTGTCACATGTCACTGTCGCATTGTCAGTGGCCAGCATAATTAGAAAGGGCACGTCAGCCTCAGAACCACACCGCTTCTGAGCAACCCAAGTGGAAGGGCTGGGAAGGACCGATGCAATCTGTCTTCTGGTCCCCTGGCTAGGGTGCCTCCTCGGCTGCCTCCTGGATTCCGGAGCTGTCGTGGGGGAGCAGCCCTGGAGCAGGTTGCTGTGAGCACTTGCCGTGAGCCCCGGTTGCCTCCTGCTGCAACCAGAAGGGAGATGATAAGGGGCCTGTGTGGTGAGGATGGTACGGGCCGCCTTCTTCCCATGCTAATCACGCTTTCTGCAAATTGAAGGCTCAGCGCAATTTTAAAGAAAGCAAGAGAGACAAGAAACCAAATCTGGTTGGGCCAGGAGCCTTTTGGAATTATGTGGTGTTCTACCCTGTAGCTGGAGATCCAGTTTCAGATGCCTGTGATTATGGCCTTTGCAAACAGTTGTCAGAGAAATTCGTAAGACTTCCAAAGGCTGCGGAAGAGCAGATGTGGCATTAAATTTCAAGCACAGTAACTCATAATAGCTTACATGTGGACCCAGAGTGTTCAGGATTCAGGCCTGAGTCCCTGTGACCAGGAGGTGTGGGATGTTGAGCAGAGGTGTCAGCATTTTCTGGTGATCTTTTCCTGTTATGTCCCTTATTCCCGGCCCACAGACCCTTACCAGTGGGAGAACTCTTCCATAACAGCTAGCTCACAGCGCCTAACACTGTCATCCCTTTGTCCTGTTTAATAAGAAGACTCGACGTGACTGCTTTGCCAACAGGCATCAACCATGCCAGCAGATAGACTGTGGAAAGTGTGAGTCTCTGTGTGCTCAGTTGTGTCCAACTCTGCAACCCCAAGGACTATAGCCCACTAGGCTTCTCTGCCCATGGAATTTCCCAGGCAAGGATACTGGAGTGGGGAGCCATTTCCTACTCCAGGAGATCTTCCCAACCCAGGGATCCAACCTGTGGATTGGCAGGTGGATTCCTTACCACTAGTGCCACCTGAGTCTCTATCAGTTCAGTTCAGTCGCTCAGTCGTGTCCGACTCTTTGCGACCCCATAGACTGCAGCACGCCAGGCCTCCCTGTCCATCACCAACTCCCGGAATCTGATGTCCATTGAGTCGGTGATGCCATCCAACCATCTCATCCTCTGTCATCTTCTCCTCCTGCCTTCAGCCTTTCCCAGCATCAGGGTGTTTTCTAATGAGTCAGTTCTTTGCATCAGGTGGCCAAAGTATTGGAGTTTCAGCTTCAGCATCAGTCCTTCCAATGAATATTCAGGACTGATCTCCTTTAGGATGGACTGGTTGGATCTCCTTGCAGTCCAAGGGATTCTCAAGAGTCTTCTCCAACACCACAGTTCAAAAGCATCAATTCTTCAGCGCTCAGCTTTCTTTATGGTCCAACTCTCACATCTGTACATGACTACTGAAAAACCCATAGCTTTAACTAGACAGACCTTTGTTGGCAAAGTAATGTCTCTGCTTTTTAATATGCTGTCTAGGTTGATCATAGCTTTTCTTCCTAGGAGCAAGCATCTTTTCATTCATGGCTGCAGTTACCATATGCAGTGATTTTGGAGCCCAAGAAAGAAAGTCTGTCACTGTTTCTATTGTTGCCCCATCTATTTCCCATGAAGTGATGGGCCCAGATGCCATGATATTCATTTTTTGAATGTTGAGTTTTAAGCCAGCTTTTTTGCTCTCCTCTTTCGCTTTCATCAGGAGGCTCCTCAGCTCCTCCTCACTTTATACCATGAGTCTCTATGGCCAACTTAAATTGGCTGTGCAGTAGACATTGTCCTGTTGTTAGTGAAGTTCAAAGTATTTAGCCTTGCCTTGTTTAATATTTCTTTTCCACAGTTCAAATGGCATGGACTTTAATGACTGTCAGAAATACCTTTATTTTATTATTAATAATGAAGGTCAAGATCAAAAGGATAAGGTGTAATTATAATAAACTAGCAGTTGTTCTTTTTGAAGCAAAAGCTGCTAGGTTTCTCCTTATCTCCAATAAAGAGGTAAGCTTACTGAGTTAAAAAATTTGAAGTGTTCATTAGTCAACAAAAACGATTAAAAAGAATATTCTAAGTCTTAGTATATCTAAAAAGGATATTCTCATTCTTGTTATATTGAAACACCCTTTTCTAGAGCGTTTCAAATAGTAATTGCTGGAAAACACAGTTTATCCTAGATTAGTAAGTGGAGAACCCTAAACCGAGTGGTGGAATAGAATTTAAGGATCAACTTGTTTTTTTTTTTCCCGTATAAAATCTGGACGTTTCTGCGATTGCTTTATTGAATGTGTCTGCCTGCTCTGTTGGGGAGAGGAGCCAGGGAGGATGGGGCCTTGCACAGGCTCCCCCCTGGAACACTTACACACTCCGAGTGGGAGTCTCTTCGCAGGCTTGACTGCCCCAGTGTGTAACCGTTTTGTGGTGACTGAGGAAGCAGAGACAGGCTGAGGCGCCAGAAGCACACCAGCTCTGGGAAGCTGCGTGCACTGGGCTGCAGATCCTGCGTTCAGACACTGCGGTTCCTCTGTTATGCTCAGGGCTTCTGCAAAGCCAGGTGGGGTAGCCCTCTTCTGTAAATGAGGCAGTGTGAGACTCAAGGGATAACACGGAACAGCCACCTCCAGTACTTGCCTGCTGCTTCATTGTTACGAAACCGTCTCACTTAATCCTCACAGCCGCCCAGTGAGGTGGCACGTTGATGAGCCCGTGTTAGGAACAGCAGAGCTCTTAGAGGTTTGAGTCACTTGCCCCAGGGAAAGGAGACTGAAAGGGCAGCTTTTGGCGGCACGTGGTAATTATGTCCCCACACTGCAAATAGTGAAGCCGGTACTTACCCCCAAGAGTCTGCACTCCAGAGTTGATGCGGTTCCTCCTCCGTAGGTCCTTCAGAGAGGTACAGCCTCAGATGAAAATGGCCTTGCCATCCCTTCCACTTGAAGCTCTGACACTGGGAGCTTGTGTGAGAAGGGTCTGACTGCAGGCCCTATCTGTAGCATGGAGTCGATAGCCTGTCTCTGTGATTGTTGTAAGCCATCCAGGGAGACGAATGCAAGGGCTCAGTTCGTCCGTGATGAGAAGGAGGAGGTTTGTTGTTACCGCTGAGGTCCTCAGTGCTCTTGAGGTTTGAGTTCTGGAAGATTCTGTCTCCCTTGATGCATGGCTGGGATGTTTCTACACGGAACACTTACTTACTCCTGACCCTCTGGTACTGCACACACCCACAGTGGTTTCCTGGGGGCTAGTCTCCAGGGATCGCAGCTTTAGCACCTCTTTCATCATCTGTTTCCTATTCATTCCACATACCCCCAGGTTCAAACTTTCAAGATTCTTCTACCTCATCAAACCATGGAGACAGCTGGGCCTCTGGTTCTTGCTCACCCTCCTGCCTTTCTAAGGCCAGTGGTACCCATAGTCTCTGTCCAGAGCTAAGCTTTTAGTTCATCCTTGAAAGATTTATGGAACATTTTTGTCCCAAGCAGAACCAAATGCTTTGTATCCTTGTGTGTCACTTAGCCGGGAGTGAACACATTATCATCTTGTCTCGTTTCCTAGAAACAGATACAGACAGGCCCACAGGAGGACCTAAGAGATGAGGTCACACTGCTTCCCTCATTTGCGTTGTCAATGAGGAGTACTTCCTGACAAATGCTGCTGTTCTTTTTACCTTCTCAAGAAGTTTTTCATCCTGGCTGTCTTTTCTTTCTCATTTACTTATGGGAAGTGGAAAGAATATAGGAGGCTCTATTCCTAGTTTTTCAGTATTAATCTAAATTTTATGAAAATCCTAAACTGATCAGCTTCGCCCTCCCCAGCTGAAATCTCCTTGAGCTTAAAATGCCATCTCCTTTTTCAAAGTCGCCCTTCTTAACTGCTTGCCAAGAGTTCAGAATCATTTGGGCTGGATCATGTCAACATAAACTAAGACTAAAGATCTCTTATTTATCTTCTAGAAGAAAAGCCATTTTTAAAACTGTCATTCCTTTCAGAGAAAAAAAGAGAATGAAAAACTAAGCCATTGATAAGACAGAATAAATGAAAATTTGAATGGAATGGGGACAAAATAAGTTCCCTTATTTTTAATTGTAGGGCTTCTGTTCATGCAAAGTGACCCAGGGATAAAGAAGTAGCCAGTTTGAGTTGAGCTAGATAAAGATGAACAAAAAAGTTGAAAACCATTGAGTTATTTGCCATCTCATTTCCTGTTATTGCTAATGGAATGGGTTTCTCAACCAGCATCTTCCTTCTGATTATTACAGATGAGGAAGCTTCAGGGACTTACCTGATCTTTTACTTCACCTGAAGATCCCTGTCACAGTCCTTGATTAGATATGCTAAGCTGGAACATAAGTAAAGTGTTAAATGAGATTTTTTTAAGAGCAATTTTTTAAGAATCCTAAAAATCAGTCAGTCCACTCAGTTAGCCAGTGTAAGTTACGCATCATGGTAGGCATTTCAACTTGGCTCGATGCTGAAATCTGAAATTATTCCAGCTGTGGCTCGAGTCGTTGCTCTGTTTTGACCCATGGTACTGGGAAATGGCCAGAGAGTAAAAATGGCAAAATCGCTGAAGTTGGGACCCTTCATAAGCCTTTTTGCTTTGTTTGAGGCCAGTTTTCATCCTTTTTTTTTTTTTTTTTAAGTGTTAGTAGCTCAGTTGTGTCCAGCTCTTTGTGACCTCATGGACTGTAGCCTGCCTGGCTCCTCTATCCATGGAATTCTTCAGACAAGAATACTGGAGTGGTTAGCCAGTCCCTTCTCCAGGGGATCTTCCCAACCCAGGGATCAAACCCAGTCTCCTGCTTTGTGGGCAGACTCTTTACCATCTGGGCGACTCAGATGCAAAAAGAGGGAGGAAATAAATTACACTTTGGTACTGAGATTTGAGTTAATCTTTAGTATTATACCAAGTGTACCTTCTCAGAACGGTCTGCTCGAAACACAGCTTTCATGAGTAAGCACTCTCCCAAATCATAGCATCTAGGTAGCAGAGAGCTGGACCTGGAGTCTCTGAGCCCTCACAGTGCTCATGTATGTTACTGATGGATCTCATGATAATTTTACCTTGTTAGAGGACCTGTGGCTAAGAAAAAGCATGATAAGGGAAACCTAGCATGTAAGGTGGAGTGGAGAGTAATGATGTCGGAAGCCTTGTACTGAATGATTCCTGGAAGGTGGTTCCCAGAGGAAATTGATGATGAAGTGAAGCTGTTCATATCACCCCTTGATCTCTTAGCAGAAGAAGGTACCCCAGGTGGAGGCAGAAGCCTCTGAAATAAATATGACCCAAGCCATTCCCAAACAGAGATAAATGTTTCAATTTGAAATGGAGCTGCCAAAAGCTCCATACCAGGAATCTTCTTTCTTACAAGAAAATGAAATTATCAACCATACCCTGGTTATGGGTGATCAATTCCAAACCCTGCTAGAGAGAGTCTGAACTCAGCCTCATTTGGACTAGTTGGCAAAAAAGAAAAAGGAGGAGGTCTTACTCCTCCTTTCTGCCCCTTAGGTCATAGATTTTCCCTACTCTCTCATTGCTTTTGAAAAACTCAGTAATATTCCTTTTATTCTTTCTGTGATTGATGTCTTTGTCACAAAGATTATGTGCTGGCATTCCTATCTTTACATTGATCCTGTAAAAAGGTGAAGTGCAAACGACCATGCCAGAGAAGGAACATAATTAATGTCTTTGTGATGCTGTCCAAGTTCTTGAGAAACTATTAGAACTGGATTATCTTGGTGTTTGCCAGTTGAGGTCAAGCCAACAACTCTACTTGTCTTTCTTTCCCAGAGGGCACGAGAAGAAAAGACAGAGAGAAAAGTTCAAGGAATTAAAAACAGAGCTTTCATTAGGATAGCATTTGAGGTCAGGTAAACATCTCTTTAGAGTTTCATTGAAAAATTCCAGGAGGCCAAGGGCAAAATCTCCAGAAGACTTGTTTCAAGGAGTTATAGCTCAGTGGAATTTAAAATAATTTAGGAAATTTAGGAAACCTGAGTATGACATTGCTTAGGGGACATTTAGAAAGACAGAAAGGGAAAAGGACACCAAAACCCCAAATTTCTTCTCATTTGAAAACTGTGGAAGGCCTGGGAATGATTTTCCAGAGTGACTAGGAGACACCTCTTCATTGTACACGCGTTTCTTTCCAGAGCCCGCACACTGTTCGTGTATGTTATCGATGGATGGGGTGTTAGTTTTGCCTTATTATAGGACATATAACTAAGAGAAAGCATGCTGAGGTGGAGAGTAATGATGTCAGAAACCTTGTACTAAAGGATTCCTGGGAGGTGGTTCTTAAACTTGTGAATTTGAGTCACGAATGCAGAGACCCATGGTGCATATAGGGTCATCTGGGCAAGGAGAACAACAAAACGACAAGCAACAAGTCCATCCTTGTAACCCAGGCACGTGTCCAATGTGTGTGGTTTAGCCTGTAGCATGGTTCTTAGTTGTTCACTTCTGTGTTGTTGCAGTTACTAGTTTCAGGGTTCAGATGACATCTTTAACAAGAGCTAAGCTCTTGCTTAACTTTTTTTTATAAAGTTGAAAGCAACAGTCCCCTTTGACTCTGAAGGAAATTAAACCACAAGTCAGATTACCAGTGGAGACGGTGGAATTTCTGTCCCAGAGATCTTCAAAAGCAGAGCATGAACGTTAGGTCACTTAAGTAAGTCTGTTTGGGGACTAACCAAGATGACACTTTGCAGAGTTCCAAGTTCATAAAACAACTCATGTTACTATTCATATATCCTAGAACATAAGGAAAATCAGTACTTTGTTCCATTATCTTTTTAAAAATTTATTAAAAAAAATTTTTTTTACTATAATACAGTTGATTTAACAATGTTGTGTTAGTTTCAGGTCTACAGCAAAGTGACTCAGTTATGCGTATACATATATCCGGTCTTTTTTTTCTTTTAGATTCTTTTCCTGTATAGGCCACTGTAGAGTATTGAGTAGAGTTCCTTGTGCTATACGGCAGGTTCTTAGTCGTTGTCTATTTTATTATATAGCAGTGTATATATGGAGAAGGCAATGGCACCCCACTCCAGTACTCTTGCCTGGAGAATCCCATGGACGGGGGAGCCTGGTAGGCTGCAGTCCATGGGGTCACGAAGAGTCGGACATGACGGAGCGACTTCACTTTCCCTTTTCACTTTCATGCATTGGAGAAGGAAATGGCAACCCACTCCAGTGTTCTTGCCTGTAGAATCCTAGGGATGGCGGAGCCTGGTGGGCTGCCATCTATGGGGTCCCTCAGAGTCGGACACGACTGAAGCGACTTAGCAGCAGCAGCAGCAGTGTGTATATGTCAGTTCCAATCTCCCAATTTATCCTTCTGTTCCATTATCTTTTGGCTTCTTAAAAATGTGTTGACTTTTCCATGCCCTGAAATGAGTCTCTCATTTGTGTTGTAATGCTAATGTTGCTTGTGGAAATTTGGGAGTGAGTAGGAGGGAGGAAGAAGGAAGTCCTTTTATAAGATGACATTCGATCTTTTCAGAGGATGGCACTGGGAGGTCACTTGGCTTTGACAGAGCTGGCTTGCCTGAGCATATTAACAAACTCCCCAAAGAGCGGCGTTTAGCTTGAGGGCACTTCCTGTAAGGAACTGTTGCTTTACTAAATGATCAAGCTTGCTGGCTTTAAACAGTCTATTAAATGAGAAGAGGTTGGTTGGTTCATTGTCATTGGAAGCTGTTAACTTTACAAAGTTAAGAAGATAGTCTGAAACAAGATTTTTAAATCATCTAGCTCCACTGTCAGTCCATAATGACGAAAATGAAAAAGTCAGAAAGTTGTTTTGTGGCATGCCAAACCACAGTGAGCATAGTTCTGGATGACTTGATGAATTCCCAATGTCCCTGGGGCCCTCTGCTTTCTGCAGACTGTATCCAGCCTAGCCTACCACGTGGTGATGAGCGAGGCTCCCTCCCGCCTGCTCACCTTAAAGCGACACTGTTCATTGGCTTGTGAGCATCTGTAAAAAAAAGAATTAGTTTCTTTAAAAATGGAAGAAGTTACAAGCCATTAAAGGTGCTGAGCAGACAGAAAAACAAAGGTAAAATTGGAAGGGTTGTGTGTGTGTGTGTGTGTGTGTGTGTGTGTGTACCAGTAACTTGTGAAAACATTTCATTCTTTTTAGTGAAGATTTATCTTAACAATTTTAGGAAGGCTGATGTCCTGTGTGACTCTGTTTCTTGGAATTGTCCAGTCAGTGTAGCATGGATTTAATACATTCCTAGGGACCTAGAAATGAAAATATGCTACCTTCCCTTTGTCTTTCTTCTCTTTGTCTCTTTTGTGTGTCTTGTTTTCTTGCATAGGCAAAAATAAAGGAGAGAACGCTGTTACAACATTTGGTTTTAGTGCTGTTTTCTTTCCTTGTTCCATTTGAAAAAGGACACATCCATTAAAGTAAGGCCCTGTGTTTTCAGTTGTTTCTCTCTTTTAACTTTCCATTCATTTGAAGTTGGCTCTGCCATGTGGTGGTTTTCCAGATGTTTGTTTATTTACAGTGAAACCCTTTCTTTCAAATGAAATCTTGTGTTTAACTTTAATATATGAAACAGAGAAAATACAGCTGTTCTTGGGGTCTCCCCTCAGCCTCCTCCCATCTCCTGGTGCCTGAGGCACAGGTGGGCACCCCAGGGCCCGAGGAACCTGGTGTCCCCTGGCATGAGCACAGGATTAGGAGAGAGTATGCAGTTTGCTGTCCCCCAGCTTTGCCACCCAGACATTTTTTTCCTCACTTCACTTCTCTGGACTTAAGTTCCCTGTTCGAAAAAACAATGGCTTTGTATCAGAGCATCCCCGAGGTTCTTTCTGCCCTCTTTCTGAAGGAGATCAGCCCTGGGATTTCTTTGGAAAGAATGATGCTAAAGCTGAAACTCCAGTACTTTGGCCACCTCATGCGAAGAGTTGACTCATTGGAAAAGACTCTGATGCTGGGAGGGACTGGGGGCAGGAGGAGAAGGGGACGACAGAGGATGTGATGGCTGGATGGCATCACTGACTCGATGGACGTGAGTCTGAGTGAACTCCAGGAGTTGGTGATGGACAGGGAGGCCTGATGTGTTGCGATTCATGGGGTCGCAAAGAGTCGGACACGACTGAGCGACTGATCTGATCTGATCTGAATAGTCAGCAGTTCTGAAGTGTACACAGAGCTCTGAGGCAGTGAAAAGTTCAGTGACTGAGGAATGCAGACATGGGGAACAAGAGATCTGGCTCAAGGAAGGATTGTCCCCTGCCAGCGTGAAGGGTTCATGTAAATGAGAGCACAGGAACCAGAAGTCATGCAGCAGAAGAAATGTCTCTGAAGAGAGTGTTTTCTGGAGATTTCAGTGAGGCATCCTCTAACACACGGGAGTGGGAGCAGAGGGTGGGGTTTGAGCCAATTGGGGGTTGCTGTTTAACCATTGACTGCAGTCGAATATGCTGGTAAGTCCTTGGCTATTAGAGCTTCCCAGGTGGCTCAGTGGTTAAGAATCCACCTGCAGATGCAGGTTCGATTCCTGCATCTGGAAGATCCCCTAGAAGGGGAAAAGGTGACCCACTCCAGTATTCTTGCCTGGGAAATCCCATGGGCAGAGCAGCCTTGCGGGCTACAGTCCATGGGGTTGCAAAGAGCCAGACACAACTGAGTGACTAAGCACACATGCCCACACTGGGCTGTTCACAAATAAAATGATGTTCCCTCGCTAGAGAAAGTTCTGTGCTGTCTGTGTGTGTGTGTGTGTGTGAGAAAATGCACTGAGGCCTAGTTTAAAAATCTGCAGCCAGTTAACACGTTTGGTTAAGAGAATGGGGATGGTGCGGCCAAGGTCAGGGTTCAGTCATTCGCTCAGTGGGCCAGTTAACTGGGCAGGGCTCTGGAGCCAGACTGTACTTTTAACCCTGACCAGCTGCTCCTCACATGTGTGCCAGGGGTCACAGGGAGGGTCAGAGAGCCTGGAAGGATATCTGAACTCAGCTTTTCCTCCCAGGACCTTGCAGGCAGGTCCTGGTCAGGGAGGGCTTGGCATCTTATCTTGTGGGTAGGGGATGGGGGTTGGGGGAGCACACAGTCTCCATCTTGAACAGCCTTGAGGAAAATCTAAAATACTCTTTGTAAGCCAGGGTCTCAGTGAATTCTGACTGTGGGTCTTTCCAATTTGAAGACAGAACTTTCAAGGCTAAGTTACAGTAGAGATTACTGAAATAATGCTCTATAGTTCTTGTGACTGCTGGCCTCCTACTCTTTTGGGAATTGGGAGAAGGGCTGGTGTTAGAAAATAGATCTGTTTGTATTTTAACCCCTTGAAGCCCATTGTTCTCTGTAGCTGTTCTCATTTCTTCATTGAAACACCACTTTGTAATTAAAATTGAAAACACTTGGTTTTCATCTGTAAAAGAATAGCGTACAGGAATCTTATGAAAGTTGTTTTTAAAAATATGATTCCAGTGCTCACAGTTCCCCCAGAGAATGGTTCTGTATGAATAGATCTTACTACTAATTAAACACGGAACAGTTTCTCTTGTTTCTTAGCATAAATACAGTCATGTATGAAGCCTACGTGGGATTTCATCTTTGCCCAGGGAAGCAATTAGCTTTAACTGTCATTTCTTTTCTATGAAAGATAGAAAAAACAAGTCATCTGAGCTAAAGTATCTCCAACACTTTTTTGAGAAGAGACATGTTCATTTTTGTAAACATTACAGAAGTATAAACCTTACGTACCTCTTAATCTCTGCACCAACCAATCCTCACAGTAAATGGTCCTGCTCTAGAGCCAGTGGTGAAAATGGGTATAAAAGTTAGTTTTAAGACATCTGTTGGGTTTTATCCCCAGAATTAATTTGCTTCACTCCAGTGGCTTCCAAAGTGTTTGTTTTCATAGCGAGTGCTTTCAACAAACAAAATTTTCAGTGGAATTTTAACATTTTAAAAAAAGATAACCGCAGAGACAGTGAAGTCCTGGCCGGGGACGCACGCTTGCTCCTCCGCCCCGCCAGCGACACCCCAGGGCCCCTCTGCAGCCGCGCTTGGGGCGGGCGCTCCACCCAGTTGCTTCAGCAGGTGTGTGTGGCGGCGTTGGGCCTTCCTTCGGCTCCTTGACTAACTCTTCTGAATGGCACACTCCTGGTGACGTCCGTTGCCCCAGCACCGACTCTGGGTGGTTATTTTTAGTTAAGCGACAGTTAGTCACAAACTTAAAAGCAAACCACTTAAACCAACCAGTGATTTTTTTTTTCCTGTCCTGAAATTGGACCTTTCCACTTGACTCATCTTCTGAGTTTGGCTCAAATGCCGTATTTGTCACTACTTTTTAGTCTGTGCCAGGAGGTTTTTCTCCCAGTGAATTTACGTTCAAATCTGCAATAACAGTGCTTGTGGCACGTTAGATGCTCGTGTTCACCAACCTGGTAGGAATGAACTTTTTCCTTTTATGCCTCATTCTGAATAATTGTGTTCCTGACTGCCTGCTTTCCACTGTTGGAACAACACATAATAATACAGCATTAGTTCACACGGTGGGTAACGCTGGAGTATCTTTTAATCAGACTGATTAGCCTGGAGTAACTCAGAATGCTACACAAGGAAAAGAGCCTCCTGTAAATATACGATTCTTGAATCAATGCTTTGAGAGTAGAGTGGCACTAAGGATCGTCGGTCTTAGTCTGACGAGTTGTTCGTATATTGCAAAGCATTTTTGAGATTTATTACTTAGATATTTACAATTTATTACTGAGATAATTACAGACAAATTACTTCTGTCTAGAGTAATTTGGCTAAGCCTGGAGGAGACAGACCAGCTATTTCACTTGTACTCACTCCGTTAGTATGCATCCCTGTAAGGTAGATGCTATTAATTTTATTTTTTTTAACTATACGATAGTCAGCTCTTCCCTTACTCTGGGATGATCTCACCCTTAACTATGACTTCAGTCACCTCCTGATAATTTCCCAAATTCTATGGACTGCTCTAAACTCTTCAGTTCCTGCACTTTGCCTACTGGCATCCCCCCTACTTGGCCACCTAACCAGTTATGGTTGGCCCTCCATATCCCTGTGTTTTGCACCCACAGATTCAACCAGCCTTGGGTTAAAACCTGCCAATACAGAGGGACAGCTATACTTCAAACTTGAAAACCCTCAATGAGCAGATAGAGGCTACCCTCATGTGATCTCCTTTTTCCCCCTGAGTTTCTTATCTTGATCCAGACATTACCATCTTCCTCTACATGTATTCATCAACTGACGCTGAGAACTCAATCTGTCTCAGGTGCTAGTCCAGATATTAGGTGTCCATATAGCACAGACTCAAGCATATTCAAGGCTTTGCTTTAATGGAGCTTGCACTTTAGTGGACAAACAGCTAACTTAAACAAAATAATAAAAAACTGTATCTATACCTATCTATTGGGAGAAACGTCAAGAACCTCAGATATGTGGCTGATACCACTCTAATAGCAGAAAGCAAAGAGGAACTAAAGAATTTCTTGCTGAGAGTGAGGAAATGAAAGAGCCAGCTTAAAACTAAATTTTAGAAAAACTAAGATCATGGCATCTAGCCCCATTACTTCATGGCAAATAGAGGGGGGAAATGTGGAAGTAGTGACAGATTTCCTCTTCTTGGGCTCTAAAATCACTGCAGATGGTGATTGCAGCCATGAAATCAGAAGACAATTGCTTCTTGGAAGGAAATCTATGACAAACCTAGACAGTGTTTTAAAAAGCAGAGACATTTGTCTGCTGACAAAGGTCCATATAGTCAAGGCAGTGGGCTTCCCAGTGGTCACGTACAGTTGTGAGAGTTGGGCCATAAAGAAGACAGAGCACCAAAGAATTGATGCCTTTGAACTGTGGTGCTGGAGAAGACTCCTGAAAGTCCCTTGGACAGCAAGGAGATCAAACTAGTCAATCTTAAGGGAAATCAACCCTGACTACTCATTGGAAGGACTGATACTGAAGCTCAAAATCCAGTATTTTGGTCATCTGATGTGAACAGATGACTCATTGGAAAAGTCCCTGATGCTGGCAAAGATTGTGGGCAGAAGAAGAGGGCAATCAAAGGATGAGATGGCTGGATGGCATCACCAATAGTGGACATGAACTTGGGCAAACTTCAGAAGATGGTGAGGGACAGAGAGGCCTGGCATGCTGCAGTCCATGGGGTCGCAAGGGGTCAGACATGACCGGGCGACTGAACAACAGTACCTGTATATCTAGACATGTCTGTATCTACCCATTCATCCTTTTGTGTGGATGGCTGTCAGACAGTGGTGAGACACCTGGAGAAAAATACAGCAGGGTGAGGGTTCTGGAGACCACGAGGATGTGTGTTGCACTCTTCAGCGAGCACGGTCAGGGAAGAAGGTGGTATTTGCACAGAGACTTGAATGAAGTGGGGATAAGCCATATGCATATCTGTGATCTGGAGGCAGGCCTGTTAATCCTTGCTACTCAAGGACTGAGTCATGACCATTTTTTTTAATGTTGCCCGAGCCATAGCTTGTAACTGGATGTACTTAGCCAGCAGATGGATGTACTTGGACCTGGGAACCAGATAAGGAAATAATTACTACCCAGTGTGCTGGGTGTGGCACAGTCATGCCTAGAAGTCTGCATGGGCTCTGAGAAGAAGCAGATAGGAAGAAGGCAAAGGCAAGAGTACGTTTAGAGTTGGTCTCACAGATTACATTTGAGGTCGGTCTTAAGCAGAGTTCCATGTGTGGAGTTGGCGGGTAGGAGCATATAGAGGTAAATAGAGACTGATTTGGAAGACATGACATCAGCTTTGGGGTTAAACCAGCCCACCAAGAAGGGGAGCACAGCACTGTGACTTGTGATAGGGAGTGGTCAGCAAATTTAGGTGACCTGGAAATAGGTGTGTGTTCTAAGAGGATAAATTCATTAGTCTGACCTTGAATGCTGTCCTTGGGAAAGAACAAAAGGGAGAAAGAATCTTAGGTTTTCCCTTTTATCCCTTTCCCAGGTAACCCCATACCAACAATGTTCCTTCCCTACATCCCCCTTATCCTGTGTCCTTTTCTGACTTTTAAAGACAGCTTCAGCAAGGATTCCTTATCTGAGGCTATTGCAGAAGCCTCTGACAGCTTCACTGGAAGATCAGTCATTATGTGTTTTGAGAATAAACTCTGCTGTGTTGTGCCCCCAGGAAGGGACCTGGTGACCCCGGAAGCTGAGGGAGGAGGGGCGGGGCTGACCTTTGCTTCTGACCCAGGGTGAAGCTGTCTGGGAGGAAGGACAGGTTGGCTCTCTTAAGTGAAGGGACATGGGCTCTGGGGTCACTCACTGGGAATGGGACGAATGTGCAGTGGGGACCCTGCTGGAACGATCTGGCATCTTCCATATGCAGCTTTGGCTTTATTTTGGTTTTACTGTGTTTGCCTTCCTCTTCTCTAATTTGTCAGGGCAGGTTTCCGCCACCTCCCACTTGAAGTTTTGTTTAGAAGGCTTTATACAGAGATTCCATGACAAGAATTCTGGTGTAATAATCGTTTTTGTTCTTTAATACCAAATCTTTGCATTTCTCTGTGCGCTCAGGTTCCCCTGATCAGATAAGCAGAGCTGGTTGACGAGCTCAGATCTTCAGCATGCCTCCTTCCCTCCCTCCCTGGAGCGCAGCTGCTGGGCTTCCTTCTTCCTTGTGGGCTGGTGGTTGTCGTAAGCAGGCCCTGTTACACGGCTCCTCTGCCAAGGAGCGTTGGGATTGACTTTTATTGATGTTATACTGTATGTTACTGTGTGAGATTTAGTGCCATCATAAGCTTCCTAAGAATATTTTATCAAAGGTTCATGTCCCCTTTGCTTTGTTGTGATATGGATTTTTACAAATTTCTCGAAATGTTTGTCCCTGAAAGTGATGAAAGCTGTGTCGTACGGTTTTCATGCAGTTAATGTTTGAAGTGACTTTGTTCTCCAGCCTTCATTCAGAGGGTGTCCTCACTCGTGCCCTGGTGACCTTGTCTGTGGTATAAATGAAGATACTTTTCATTGTCTCTGCACCACCAAAATCCCGTTACCCGCTCACCAAGGTCCAAGGTTTAGCAAAGCTCAAAGCCTTTGATTCTGAAGACGGAAGCGTCAGGTTCTAATGCCAGCAGTGACCCACGTACGTTGTGGTGTAAGCCACAGTTCCCAGCCCTTCCTGCAGGGTCTTGGGGGCGCGGTTCCAGGGCATCTAGGCAGACGGTTGCCAGCAGCACATGAGAGGAAGTCCTTTCCTGGAAAGTAGCAAATACAGCCTCGTTCTGGTCCCCTCAGTGCCTGGCAGATGCTTCCCCAGGTGCCCAGTAATTTCTGGGTGGAGAGTGGATAAAATAAAGGACAGGTAAATGCTTCCATGCACATGTAAGATAATGAAAAGGGTAAGTATTTAAGCTGGGTTTTCAAAAGCAAACTATCCTATCAGTAGAGCTGTCTTGCTTAGAGACAGTCTCCTTTTCTCTGATTTCTTTCCTGTGTTTTTGGGTAATCGCAAATCCTTTAAAGGAAAGGCATTTCCAGAATGGTGAGCTGGCCTGTTCTGATCGTGTAACAGCCCTATGCCTCAATGAGCTTCACTTCTGTGATGGCAATGCCATGTGAGGATCTTCGAGAAGCATTCCTCAGGTCAAACAGGCTCATTCCTGGACTTCACAGGGTTTATCATTGATGGCCAGCCTTGGAGCAGTGTCTTTACCTGCTGTACATATGCCTTGGCCTGTGTGAGTCCATATTACCCTCTTTGGAAAGCTTTTGAATGAGTAGACTTTATTTTGAGTTTAAATCTTGGCGTCTGTTTTTCAGAACACTAGTCTGTTATTACTTAAGGCTTATGCCCAGATTTGGAATGCAGGCTGCTAAGAAATGTCAAACAGAAAGGGCTTGTAGCACTTAGAGTCCAAGTTCGTCGTGGGCTGCCTTTTGGCCTGGCGTGTGCCCTGGGCGTGCTATGCTCACCTGCCCACCTGTGATGACTGGATCTGTCGGTCTGAAATGATCTGTTCTTGAACAAGTGATGTTGGGTTATTTGATGAGGTTTGCTCATTGCCAGTGCCTGACTATATTCACAACTGCTTCTCTTTTGCAAAATGATCATATGCCTATATTCAAGTTTAAAAAATAAACAAGAATATTAAGGGTAGTTGTCACTCAGAGGAAAGTTTTTCAGAATTAAAGAGCTCTTTAATTATGCACACACTCTCCTCCACCACCTGTATTCTAAGGCTGTTCCAGGACAGAAGACATTCATGGAGGTTGGTCCAGACATTGATTTTTTCTGTTTTTGATTGGAGGATAATTGCTTTAGAATATTGTGTTGGTTTCTACCACACATCAACACAGATCAGCTGTCGACGTATGTCTGACCCTCCCTCTTGAAGCTCCCTCCCACCTCCCACCCCATCCCACCCCCTCTGGGTTTTCACAGAGCACCAGATTGAGCTCCCTGCACCACACAGCAAATTTCCACCGGCTGTCTAATTTTACATATGGTAATGTATATGTTTCTGTGCTACACTCTCAGTTCATCCCACCCTCTCCTTCCTTCCTGTGTCCACAAGTCTGTACTCTATATCTGCGTCTCCATTGCTGCCCTGCAAAGATATATATATATGTGTGTGTGTGTGTGTATATGTATCAGTCCTGGAATATATATATATATATATATATATCTCCATATAAATTT
>NW_011494824.1:3937764-3944907 GCF_000754665.1 Bison bison bison | reverse complement strand
TCCATATAAATGCATTAATATATGATATTTGTCTTTCTTACTTCACTCTGTATAACAGGCTCTAGGTTCATCCACCTCGTTAGAACTGAGTCAAATGCATTCCTTTTAATGGCTGAGTAATACCCCATTGTGTACATGTACCACAACTTCTTTATCCGTTCATCTGTCGATGGCCCTCTAGGTTGCTTCCGTGTCCTAGCTGCTGTAAACAGTGCTGTGATACAGACAACTGGTGTGTTGAAAATGTGCCCACTTGAGGACCACCCTGCGAGGCCAGTGTGGCATTGCCCCCTGTTCCTCCCATGCCCTCTATGTCGTCTGGTGCCCCTGGGGCTTTCTCCTCCTTCTGGAATCCTGCTGACACCTCTGCCTGATCATCTTCTCCATGCTATAAACCCAGTGTTCTGTGTTCCCCCTATCCTGCTTTTTCTGATGACCTGTGGGACATTTTCCTAATGGAATCATCCATTGGTTTACACAGTAAACATTCCTGAAATGTGCCCCCTGCCTTGTGCTATGCTCAGTGTAGGAGATAAAATCCCAGTAAGCTAGAGTTAATTTTCTTCACAAGGAGCTCCCAGTCTGGTGGATTTATAACTGAATGTTGGGGAATGACCAACAGTCACGTGAATGGACATAGCCTGGCTCTGCATGCGTAGCAATAGCAGGCTTGGCGTGCAAACCTGTCGTGTTCAGAGGCAGTCTAATTGAGTCTCACTGGTTGCTGGCTCCTTGATAGGCTATTCTGTGGTGCCCAGATATTTTAAACCTCACCCTTTAAGAGCTTCATGTTGATGTCAGGACTTTTGAATTGAGTCATTTCTCCTTCCTTAAGAGTGAAAGGAAGCTTCTGTGATGAACATTTGGCTTATAGTCTGTGAGGTCTTTGAAAACTTGAACTTCAGTCATTCCCTGTGTGGCTGAGTGATGGGGCAGGCATTGGAGAGGTTCAGGTTCCCAGCATTTCACACGATTTAACACAGTCCAGCCTTTGGCAATCTGCCACCCTCTCTACTTGGTAGACAGGTTATGAAATTTGACACTCTTACATCTTTCTTGGAAAACCTTGTAAGTTCAGCAGTCCTTCAACGGTTGACCCATTTCTGTTAAATTCCTGTTGTCAGACCCAAGTGTGAGGTTATCTCAGACCTGTTGTCAGAGTAGTCAGTGCATTTCATTGACTTTTTAAAAAAAACTGTCAGCCTAGTCTTTGAGTGACAGTTTATACTTTGATGCAGAAACTGGACACTGCTCTTTTTGTTTACTATGCTGCCAGCAACTTCCTTTAAAATGTGAACCGAATTCCCCAAGCATATATTATATCAACATAGCACACTAAAGTAGGATTTGGACAATTCCTTTAGCTGACACATGGAAGCAGAGCCTTAGAGAAGTGTGTCTACCAAAAATGCAGAGAACTTCTTTAGTGAGCTAAGAGGGATGCTCTGTGAAATAGTAGGGGTCTTAGCATATTTTGCTTTTGGCTAATCTCCTTTGGTATTCACCTCCATGCTTCACATCTTTGGGGGCCATCGTCGCCCCTGTCCTTGATAAATTAAGTATGATGGTTTAAAAGCATCAGGCCTTGGTTGTTGCAATGTTTCTTGGTTGGAAAGACACTGGACTTGGGAGTCACAGGTCCGAGGTTGGAGCCCAGATTCTAGCATTTACTGTGTGATTCAACTTAAGTTGTTCAGATTCCTACTCTGTAAAGTGGGGATGATAAATAAGATCTGCTCCCACCCCAACTCCAGCGACCTCTACTCCTACTGTGGATCAAGTGAGCAAATGAATTGCAGAGTGTCCTGTAACTTACGCAGTACTCTGCTGTGGGAGCCCCCTTCTCACCAAGGATGGGTTTTGTGAACTCGCGCAGGGCCCCTGAAATGCCTCTTTCTGCCAAGGACAGTTACTGAGGCTTTCCCTTCTACGGGTATCTGTGCTCACAAGCAGCTGCCTCTTCACCCACCCAGAGGCAGCCTGGACCTCGCTGGGACAGCTGTTTCTGATGACATTCTTTCTTCAGTTAAGCTGAAACCCAGCCTCCTAACTTCCAAGATAATTTACACTTCTTGGTTCTAGTTTTACAGAGTAACACGAAACAATTCAAATCAGTGCATATGTCAAGTTGTAGAAATTTATAACTGAGAAGGGGTCTTAAACTCAGCTTCCTGTTTTTGGCAATTCAATTCAATAAATAAGAGCTGGGGCCTGTCACGTGGGTGCTGG
The DNA here is from genome assembly GCF_000754665.1 of Bison bison bison. NCBI lineage: Eukaryota > Metazoa > Chordata > Mammalia > Artiodactyla > Bovidae > Bison > Bison bison. The sequence continues at coordinate 3,942,678 of NW_011494824.1, read as the reverse complement.
CTCCAGCTCTGAAGGCGGCTATTGTTTCTACTCCTGATCTCCGGAAGTGGAACCAAAGGGCAGGGGACCAAATGGGGATGAATGGGAAGGAAGAACTTTTAACTCCTTCATGAGCAAAAATATAGTGGTTTAATTTTTTCTTTTTTTTTTTTTTAAGAATTATTGCTAGAAGAAATAATACCTGCATTTATTGGGCTAGGAATAATTGAAATAGCTCAGAGGACTATTAATCTACAAGTGGACTTCCTGATGAGCAGTGTGACTTTGAGGAAGTCAGTCATTACTCTTCAGAATTAGTTTCCCTCAGGTTTAAAATGGGACTAAAATTTTCTGCCCTGCCTATATTATATAGCTGTTAGATATGATAATGTATATGAATTCAAATACTCACTTCTATACGCCATGTAACTCTTGGAAAATTCTTTAAACTTCTCTTTGTCTGCTTCATCTTTTAAAAGAGCATTGGTTAGAACCTACTTTAGAGTTTTTGTGAGAAATAAATGAGTTAATTTCCATGAAGTACAATAGAGCAGTGCCTGACAGCTAATGTGTAACACATTAAATATTTTTTATGAACTTTTGAGGGCTCTGATATAACATTTTTTAGTCTACTGTACTTTTTTAAAATAGCATCAAAAATAAAAATAGACTGTAACATCTTGTTTACCAAGCAAATGTAGTAACAGAATTGGCATCGTTTATCTTTCTGATCACTTTGGTAATTTCACAAGATGTGACTTGGTTGTCAGAAAAGCTTTATCATGATACTGAAAGCTTACTCCCAAATACCTTACTTCTCTGGACCTTAGGCCAAATTTATGTATTACTGAAAAAGCCCTGATGCTGGCAATGATTGAAGGCGGGAGGAGAAGGGGATGACAGAGGATGAGATGGTTGGATGGCATCACTGACTCGACGCACATGAGTCTGAGTGCTCTCTGGGAGTTGGTGATGGATGGGGAGGCCTGGCGTGCTGCAGTCCATGGGGTCGCAAGGAGTCTGACACAACTCAGGGACTGGACTGAACTGATGTATTACCGGAGGTGTTTTTTTCTTTGTGGTGTGAGTTTGGAAAACTGTAAGTGGGGATTGGGATGGTTTTCCCAGGGCGCTAGTAGTAAAGAACCCTCCTACCGATGCAGGAGACTTGAGAGACTCAGGTTCGACCTCTGGGTGGGGAAGATTGCTTCAAGGAGGGCCTGGCAGCCCAGTCTAGTGTTCTTGCCTGGAGAATCCCCTTGGACAGAGGAGCCTGGTGGGCTACTTTCCAGGGTGTCACAAAGAGTCAGACGTGACTGAGCACGCACGCACAAGATTCAACTCTGCCTTTTCTGCTGTCAGGGCCTCCAGAGCTCTGTCTTAACTGGCCAGAGCTTTGCTTGTGTTATAGTAACAAAAGAGATTTTTAAATGTTAACTTTGATTTGAAAGTGTCCTAATTCAAGTATTTTTGTAGCCCATTTCGCTTTTACAGATAATGAAACATTGATCAAGAACTTCATTTCTAACAGACCCATTCATAATAAGCCTAGTGGCTTATTTCACAGAAGCTATTTCCAGGTAAAAATACTGATCATGACTTCCCATGATGTTCCCTGAAGGGGTAAAATTAAACTGTGGGAAATGCTTGGAATTTAACTAGTAACTAACTTATAAAGAACCTTTTAAAGAAATCGTAACTCCCCTAAGCTATTATGTAACAAAAGACCTTATGAGTTCAGAATTCTTTTATGCGTGTATTTGTCTTAACTGAAACCCAAGGAGTATTATTAAGTATCTTCCAGTTTATAACTGAACTAAAATGGTTTCTTTAGACTGAGGAGGCTTTGAGTCCCATGCTGGCTTTTCAACCTCAGGTCCAGTCTGGGTTAGTGTTGATGCTGCGTATATTAACCTGGTTATCTGGATATAAGCTTTTACTCATATACTGTATTATGTTATAGTCCTACAGGGCATGATTAGGTAAACATTTTTAAACACACATAAAGCACAGGTTAATTTTATCTGATAGTCAATTTCTTTTCCAGACTTTTACATAAAGGTATGTCAGATTTCTATCTGGGGAGGTGATGAGTAGACTACATAGAGAGAAAGAGGTGCTTTCAAGGGACCACATGGCAGAGTGAAAAGGGCATGATTTGGAAACCCTGCTTTTCAGTGATACTGGGAAATTTCTCTGCTTCTTTCATCATATGTTAATGGCCACGCTCTGTGTCTGGAAAGGTTATAATCTGGTGCCACACAGTCCTGGGTGTACAATAAATTCCCAACAAATGGCAACTGTGACATCTTATATTAGAAATTTGTTCCATTTATGTTTAATATTTCAAAGCAATGCTGAAAGACATTTTGGTCTGTTTTATGATCGTTTTAATGGGCTTATAATTTTCTAAGTTTACCTAAAGACTTTGAGAACACCAAAAGGAATACTTGATTTTGAGATAAACTAATTAAAAATCCTTCTTCTATTTACTTTATTAGACTTTTAATGACCATTTTTCCATTTCTCCAGTCATTGACATGCTAGTGAATTTAGCTTTAAAAGAAGTCAGCAGAGTAAGTGAAAAGGATATAAAGTGCTGCCAGGATAGAGTCCTCATGTATGCTTTTTCTGTGTCATCCTGTAATTCATTTCTGGATTATCTGGGCCTCTTGTGTGTGTTTGTAAAGTGCCCTCCGCAGGCTGTGAAGGACTCCGTAAAGTGTGTGTTCAGGGACCTTCCTCACTGTCCTCTTAGCTTTTCTAGTTCTCCAGTGGCTTGGATCTTGTGTCAGTGCATCAGTGTTTTTAGGAAGGGGTGGCTCCTTTGTAATACAAGCAAAACTTTATATGCATCCCGGGGACCTATATTTGAAACATCACATATTTTAATGAGATATAAAATTGCAGGGTAAGTCTTCCTTGTGTGTTTAAAATAAAAAGTAATTCTTTGTTCAATTTGTTTCTCCAGGTGGCAGTTTTCTGAAGTTGCTCATTGAGACTTCTCAGCATTCCTACAGATATAATAGGTGAGTCAATGAAGTCAGATGCCCTTTCCAGGTGGGTAGCAACTTACTTCTTGAAAGAGGTACAGTGTTTCAAACTTTTGGGCCCTAGTTTTTTTATTTTTGTTTTTTGCTAGATACACTACTTTGATGGACATACACGAATGTTGTAAAGGACTCTGTAAAGGTTCATAAATGCTATTAAGTTTAATGTTGTAAATTCCTTACTTCAATCTGACATGGTTTGTTCTGTCACCATTTATAAACAAGTTTCAGGGCTCTTTATAATGGGAAAAGCTGGCTTTAAGTTGTCTTTCTTTTTGAGCTTCTCTGTGGACCATTCACCCTTTGTTATCATTTCTCTCTGAAAGGGGAAGAAGAGATGGCTAATTCAAATTACCCAATTGTATCACTTGAAGACAGCTTGGGTAGAGAATCTGCTTAAATAGAAGTTGAAAACAGTTGACTAACAATAAATGATTTATGATTAACTCTATAGATTTTAACTTATAAACATCACTGAGAGAATATTAGTAACAATACTGAAGCTGAGTAACCTCCTACAATATGCATTCAATGAAATCAAGGCAGTGGAATAATAATCATCCTCAAAGACTTTCTCTAGCCTGATTCTCAGAGGGCAGCCTACAGGGCAGGTCCCTGGCCTCTAGGATCTAATGCCTGATGATCTGAGCTAGAGCTGATGTCCTAATAATAGAAATAAAATGCACAATAAATGTAATGCATTTAAATCATCCTGAAACTATTCCCACCCCCACCCCGGTCTGTGGAAAAATTGTCTTTCGTGAAACTGGTCCCTGGTGCCAGAAAGGTTGGAGACTGCTGCTCAAGGGTCCTTGCTCTTGTTACGAACTTCCAGGTAGGACTCAGGCCGAGGAGCCAGTGCTTGGTATGTATTTGGGGCTGACTGACACCCTGCCCAGGAGGGTCCGCTGTGTGTAGGGGATTTGCGGAGTATTTTCACAGATATCATCTCATTTGTGGAAAGGTTATCTTTTTAGTTTTCTCAATTCTGGAGAAGGAAAAATTGCTGTTAATATCATGAATTGAAGTACTGATTTCTCAAATGTTCTTAAAACTGTCCTAAGGACTGCTGGTTGGGTTAGCTGGGGAAGCTTGGCTTGTTTTTCTGGTTCTTTGTTTCTTTAATGGAAACTGTAAGCTCTGATGAGTTATGGAATTATTTGAGAAAAGTTCCTGCTCGTGGGAAAGCCAGGGCTGACCCAAGACAGGTGGATGTCCTGTTGGCATTTTATCAAACTGATAATCTTTAAATACCTGCTCTGTATTTATTTAGTGAGGGTGGGAGAAACTATTAACAAAGACTACTAATGAAAAATACATACCTCTTCCTGAATGTTGAAAATAAGGGATTTATTACCTGTGCTGTTCTGAACCAGGTGTTCAAAAACCTGTTTAAAAGCTGGGTGATAATAACAGTCTGCCATGCACTGCTCAGATCCAGGTTTGCAGAGGCCTGCCAGCCAGGCGACATGGGGTTGGTGGGTGTGGGGCCTGCTTTTCCTCATATGGCTCTACGAGGGGAATATTCTCAACAGAGACAGGCCTGTGCTGCTGAGGAGTGTTTATTTCCATTCAGAGGCACTGTCTCCTTGAGTGAAAACAGGTCTGGTTGCCATTTTGCCCGTTATGTAAGGAGTCGAGTGTACCCCCAACTTAAGTGGCTCCATGTTTCCGAGGTATTCAATGATGATTTAATACCCCTCTGTGAGTTGTCACTCTGGATCAGTGCCAGGCTGGCCTGTTCAGTCCAGCTCCGGGGAAAAGCCAATTCCATTCTGCCAGTGCCTTCAACAGCTAAGTTGTGTATGCCCTTGAAATCCCTGTCTCTGAAGATTTAACCAGATAAAACCAACCTGCTGTGTATCTCTCTTTTCTTTTTTGAATT
>NW_011494824.1:3926849-3937664 GCF_000754665.1 Bison bison bison | reverse complement strand
ATAAGAACAACCACTCTGATTAATAGCATCTGAATTACAAAGAAATCTGATCCTGCCTTCTGTTACCTGTAATCACTCATGTTGTATCAGCTTGGTGGAAGGTTTCTCTGAAGCAGAGAGTCTTTGTGGTTTGGGGAGAGCCTTGACATCAGGAGGCCCTAGGTTGAGACTGTACCTTGGCTGGACACAGATCTGGCTTAGAATTCCAGCTGTGGTGCGAGCTGGCCATGTGACCGAAGACAGGCTTCTTAACCTGATGGAACTCTCATCTCTTCATGTGTGGATATGACTTCCTTCCAAACTGGTTGGGAAGACTGAACGCAGCAAAGGTGGCAATGTGTGTGGGTACACAGTAGATGGCAAGCACCCTGGGCCTGGCTCCTGATACCAGATGTCTTAGATGTAGGGTGAGGAGGTCAGCTCTGCCAGACAGCTCCCGTGCCTCACTGGTAAAGTGAAAGCAGATCCCCACTCTGTTCTGCCCTGCCTACTCCAGGACAATTATGCAGAGCCTTTGAAAAGTAGGAACTTAGGGTATATGGTTGGAATGAGGGGGTTTCTAATGGCAGGCATTTTTTTTTCTCAATCTAGTCAGAATTTCTGAGCTTGAATCCTAGATCTGCACTTTATCATTAAGTATATGACCTGGAATAAATTATTAACACCCTCTCTGGCTCTCACCCCATCTCATAGGACTGCTGTGAGATTAAATGATTATGTGTAGAGCAGGGTGTACGGAATGAGTACCTAGTGAATCTCAAGAAATATGCCAGTAACTTTGCCGGGATCCTTTTAGAAGGGAGGCAGAGAGGTCGACTCAAAAGAATATGCATGGTTTTAAAACGTCTCCAGTTTGAACCTCAACTTCTTGAACTCCCTTTTCTATCGTGTTATGTTTGTCTAGACCAGAGAGGATCATCTTTATCATGAGTAGACTGAGAGTGACTATATCCTGCCATGTGATACTCGCTCATTTAGAAGGGGGGAGCGTTGGGATTTGTTCTTCCTGGATTTTATTCACAAGTAAACAGATCTTTCCTCGTCCAGGGGAACTCTTACTAGAATTGACCAGATAAGCAAAGTGAAAGCTCTAGATCTGTATTGTCCAATGTGGTGGCTGCATTTGGCTTTTAAGCAATTTGAAATATGGCTAGTGTGACTGCCACACTGAATTTTTCATTTTATTTCATTTCAGTTCTTTTACAATTTAGAACTGATATTCAATTATTGGTAAGCTTTTATGTATTTGTGGGAACAACTGGGTGTCTGCTTTTCAACTGTGAATTTTATAAATTTAGATTAAGTGCTTCTGAGGAAAATTTAGAGCCTGAGTTGAGATGTGCTGTAAATGCAAAATATATATTTTGAAGTATTAGAAAAAAAAAAGTCAGCATTTTAATACTTTTTATATTGATTAGATATGAAAATGATAATATTTTGAGTTAATATTATTGCAATTAATTCCTTTTTTTTTAATGTTGCACCTAAAATTTCAAAATAATGTACTACGTGCTCACATAATTCCATTGGACGATGCTGCATCTAGATGATCCTTGAAAGAATTGGATAATTTCTCATTTATTAAGTGAAGTACAAGGTTTTCCAATAGACTGCAGATTATGAAAGTGGCTTTTTTTTTCTTCTTCTTCTAAGGTATTGTTTATAGTCTACCAAGAAACAAGCTTAGAGGAATTTTTTAAAATACTTAAAATTGGAAAGAGAAAAATGGCACCTAGCAGATATGTTATCTGTACCGTATGTGATTCAGGCTGAGGCTCTGTTTAGACATCTTGGCTGTAGTCTTTCCCCTCCGCCCTCTTATGAAATGAGGTAGGGAGACACTTACAGCCACCCACTAGAATATGAACCCAAACACTGTTTTTCAGCTAAATATTCTCCTTCTTTGATGACTGTTCGCTCTACATATGATGCTAATGGCTTGTTCCCTGGGTCACATTTTGTCATGCCCCAGGAGGTCAGTTTAGGAACTGTCATCCGGGAGAAATCCGTGGCTTTTAGTTACCTGTAGTGACTAGCACGCTTCTCTTACTGTCGTTGTTTAGTTGCTCAGTTGTGTCTAGCTCTTTGTGACCCCATGGACTGTAGCCTACCAGGCTCCTCTGTCCGTGGGATTCTCTAGGCAAGAATACCGGAGTGGGTTCAATTCAGTTCAGTCACTCAGTCGTGTCCGACTCTTTTCAACCCCATGGACTGTGGACTGCAGCACGCCAGGCTTCCCTGTCTGTCACCAACTCCCGGAGTCCACCCAAACTCATGTCCGTTGAGTTGGTGATGCCATCCAACCATCTCATCCTCTGTCGTCTCCTTCTTCTCCTGCCCTCAATCTTTCCCAGCATCAGGGTCTTTTCAAATGAGTCAGCTCTTCACATCAGGTGGCTAAAGTATTGGAGTTTCAGCTTCAGCATCAGTCCTTCCAATGAACACCCAGGACTGATCTCCTTTAGAATGGATTGGTTGGATCTCCTTGCAGTCCAGGGGACTCTCAAAAGTCTTCTCCAACACCACAGCTCAAAAGCATCAATTCTTCGGTGCTCAGCTCTCTTTATAGTCCAACTCTCACATCCATACATGACCACTGGAAAAACCATAGCCTTGACTAGACGGACCTTTGTTGACAAAGTAATGACTCTGCTTTTTAATATGCTGTCTAGGTTGGTCATAGCTTTCCTTCCAGGGAGTAAGCATCTTTTAATTTCATGGCTGCAATCACCATCTGCAGCGATTTTGGAGCCCCAAAAAATAGTCTGTCACTGTTTCCACTATTTCCCCGTCTGTTTGCCAGGAAGTGATGGGACCAGATGCCATGATCTTAGTTTTCTGAATGTTGAGCTTTAAACCAACATTTTCACTCTCCTCTTTCACTTTCATCAAGAGGCTCTTTAGTTCTTCTTTACTTTCTGCCATAAGGGTAGTGTCATCTGCATATCTGAGGTTATTGATATTTCTCTTGGCAATCTTGATTCCAGCTTGTGCTTCATCCAGCCCAGCATTTCTCATGATGTACTCTGCAGATAAGTTAAATAAGCAGGGTGACAATATACAGCTTTGGCATACTCCTTTTTCTATTTGGAACCAATCTGTTGTTCCATGTCCAGTTCTAACTGTTGCTTCTTGACCTGCATACAGATTTCTGAAGAGGCAGGTCAGGTGGTCTGGTATTCCCATCTCTTTCAGAATTTTCCACATTTTATTGTGATCCACACAGTCAAAGGCTTTGTCATAGTCAATAAAGCAGAAATAGATGTTTTCCTGGAACTCTCTTGCTTTTTTGATGATCCAGCGGATGTTGGCAATTTGATCTCTGGTTCCTCTGCCTTTTCTAATACCAGCTTGAACATCAGGAAGTTCACGGTTCACATATTGCTGAAGCCTGGCTTGGAGAATTTTGAGCATTACTTTACTAGCATGTGAGATGAGTGCAACTGGAGCGGGTAGCTATTTCCTTCTCCAGGAGGTCTTCCCAGTCCATGGATCAAACCTGAGTCTCCTACTTGGCAGGCAGATTCTTTACCACTGAGCCACCTGGGAAGCCCTGAAACATTGTGAACAAGCAGATAAAGTGATTGCCTAACTTACTGGACATATCTAAACCTGAATGTTTAATTCTGTTTCTGTACCAGTTTAAGACGTTGCTAAAAGGCATTTTTCTCACTTATTCAATAAAGTAATAGACATAAATAGGAATTTGAAAGAAATGAATAAAAGCATTCTAACACAAACGTTAGATAGTTTCAACAAATATTTAGCCAGGAACTATGTCAGAAACTTAACCGTACGGGTCCTGTAGTACCAGAAATAGAAAGGGAGTAAGTGCTGGCTTGAAGTTTAGTTGTACTAGTTTTGCATGAAACATGAGAAGATAGTACAATTAAAGTGATCAATATTCTGTCTCACATTTATGCCCTTGGTGACACTGAAGTGTATTCTAAGAGGTGGGGGAGGAGGGTGTTAGATTCATCATCGTACTGGTCCGGTTTATCCCGGCTGTGTCACAGTGGGACGGTACTGGGGTTTCCAAACTTCTCTGATCGTGTCCCTGTGTAGTCAGTGCCAACGACAGCAGCCACTTTCCTTGTAGAATCTTTCCATTGTATTTACTTGATCTGTCACACCTGCACCCGTTTGGTTGATACACATGGCGAGTACCTTGCTGTCCTCATACTTTGCCAGAATGAAGAAGTGAAGGAGAGTTTACTGTCCAGTACTGTAAACTCTCTCCAAGAACTAAGCAGGGTTGATGTTTATATATTAGATAGAAACCATTATCAAATTTCATGAAGAATCTTCAGCTAAAGAGAGGTAGCTTTTCCTTGCAGAGGTTAACTGTTATGACATTGAGGTTTTTAAATTCCAATATTAGAATATATTAAGAGAATTCATTTCTGCCAGCAGCTCGCAAGCAGTTAATAGGCAAGGAGAAGACTTAGTGAGAGAGGTTATAATAAGCCTTCTCTTTTTACTGAGTGTAGATTGGACAAAATATATGCTTTCTGAATAGAAAGTGATAAAGTGTAAATAGACACTGGTTTGCAAGATTTAAGAAAAGCAAATCAAAGTAATTAAATGCATTGCAGACTTAAACTGAGTGCAGTTCTTTCTCTATTTCTGTTACTTGCATGTTGACAAATTGCCTTTTTTTCTGGTAAGAAGTCTGGCTGTAGACAGCATGTGTGTCTGAAGGAGAGTCCTGAGCATTCTTCCCATCAGGAAAGAATTCTTCCCTTTCTATGAAAAGCGGCTCCCTAGGTAGACTATGACCCTCCTGAGGGCTAGTCTGAGTCTTTTATTGCACTCTCTGTGCCCGGTACAATGTCTGATGCATGGTAGGTGCTGAGTGAGCATCTGTTGGATGGGTGGAGGATAAATGATGGTTAGACTGTGGCGCTGGTTCTGTGACATTCTCTGAAGAGAACTCTACTTCAGTACATTATAGATGGCCCAGCACAGTGCCTGACACATGTTATGGACACAGTAAATGTTGGTGAAATCGAGGCATAATTGTGGGCTTAAGTATAGCTTCTAGTTTATAAAGGACTTTTGGGAATATGGCCTGTGTTTTTAAATATGTTTGTTTAATAATATCCTCATTACACAAAGTAGGTTCAGTTATCCCTGGTGGCTCAGACGGTAAAGTGTCTGTCTACAATGTGAGAGACCTGGGTTCGATTCCTGGGTTGGGAAGATTCCCTGGAGAAGGAAATGGCAACCCACTCCAGTACTCTTGCCTTGAAAATCCCATGGACGGAGGAGCTTGTTGCAGGCTACTGTCCATGGGGTTGCAAAGAGTCGGGCATGACTGAGTGACTTCACTTTCTACACAAAGTAGGGAATAATCCTTACTCTAGAAACAAAGAGCATAAATGACATAGGAAACAATAACTTTGACTACATTAAAAATTATGAACTTTATTTAAGGCTATATAGAGTGTGAAAAGATAAAATATCTAAAACACTCATAAATTTACAAAGGAGAATATGTAAGGAATGCCTGTGAATTAATAAGGAGGATAGGCTAACAAATGAAACAAAAATCCAGGAGTAGAGAAGAGTGGTGAAATACTTGAACAAGCGCTTCATGAAGAGGAACCACAAGGAACCAGTAAAATGAAAATTTGCTCAACCTTGTGAGTAACGCGAATACAAACTCCGCCATGAGATACAAACTCACTTCTACCTGATGAGCAAAAAATTTTAAGTCTGATAATGGCAAGTCCTGACAAGAGTGTGGAACACCATGAACTCTCAGATACCAGTGGTGAGAATCAAATTATATTCACCCACTTTGTTGTTTGACTTTTACTGTTCTTTTTTTTTTTTTAACTGAAAAAAAAAGTTGATGTGCAGTATCTTGTTAGTTTCATGTAAATAACACGGTGGACCGCATTTTAAATACATTATGAAATGATCACCATAAGTTTAGTGACCACCTGAATATAACCCATTTATGATTCGGGGAGCCAGGAAGGTTCTTTTAAGCAGAGAGGTGAGGTTGAACATTGAGAAGGCACCATGAGGGACTTCCTTCCTGGTCCACTGGCTAAGAATCCCCCTTGCAATGCAGGGGATCCCTGATGGGGGAACTAAGATCTCACATGCTGAGGAGCAACTAAGCCAGCTGTAGCTAAGTGACGAAGCACAGTCTGGAGGGTTGCGGGGGTGAAGGGGAGGGGAATGGGATTAGCTCTGGGCAGAGACTGGGCAGCTCTCTGGCGCAGAGAGGGTGGGGCTGCCATTGCTAAGAATGAAGCATTTACACGGAATAGATGTTAAGAGAATTCTCACAGGGTGGCTTCAGTTCTTTTGAGAAGTAGGAAGTTCATCTGCACTGGGGAGAGGAGGTGAAGCCGGGGGTTAAAAGGAAGAATCCATGCTTCCCCACATGGAAAGGAACTCTTCTCCGTGCTGATGTGGCTGTCTTCCTGTGAATTCTGGTTCTTTGTCTGAAGGATTATTCTAGAGGGAATTCTGGTTCTCCACCTGATGGAACTGGTCCACAAGGACAATCGGGGTCTCACGTTAGTAGACATAGAGTCTTTTTTTACCTTTTTATTTTATATTGGAGTATAGTTGGTTAATAATGTGATAGTTTCAGGCAGACAGCAGAGAGACTCAGCCATACAATATAAACATATAGTTTTGTTGTGATCAAGTGTCTAAGTCTGTGAAAAAGGCTATTTGCAAGTCCTCTAGTAAGTTGTTTTGGTTCAAACCGGTACCTCTCTTGTCTGTTCTATATCCAAGAAGAAATACCCCATCCTTATGCAGAAAGCTTTTCTACTTTAATGATCCATTCTTTAAATTGTTCCTTGAGAGGAAGGAGATGAACTGACCTCAGGTGAATGAACATACACTGGGACAGTGCAGAAGTGTCTTCCTCATTGTCACCGTAAAATGTATTTGTGCTTTTATATACAGCTTGTTAATACAGGTAAATAGTAGCCACATGCATTTTATTTATTTATTTTTTTATCATTTCCCATGTTAAGCCACAGCAATCCATTCTTCCCACTGAAGAAGGCAGTAAAACAGCTCTGAAATTCCAAGGTACTGCTCCCATAAACACCCTCTCCACTCTCTGAAATTTTGTCATGATTTTCTCACAGAAGCTGACTTCTGAATTAAATATTGATTTAATCTACATTTCATCTGGGGTTGATTCAGTAACCAAAGCCAAATGTTTGTGCTCTTTTTTCTCTCTTGGGCTTGCATGCTATGGGGGATCGCTAATCATCCAGTGGACCTGTCCTTACAGACACCAGCATTTCCTGAGCCACGGGCAGCGTCTCACCAGGTGGCATAGGGCCGGGGGGCCAGGCAGCCTGGAAAGGTGGGACTGGCCCCAGTCTCTGTATCTCGTGTTACCAGCCCAGGGCAGCCTGTGGAAAAGTCTCAGTTGGCAACCTCAGGTGGACTTGGAAACGTACCTGATTTGGGTCCAAATTATACTATATGCACAGCCAAGTTGTGTTAGGAAATGGACACTTCCTGTCATTAACTCACAGGTCATGAAGGCAAATATGACTGCAAATCCACTTTGGAAATCTAGTGTGGCTAATCTGAAAGAGCTGACTTCTCTCTCGTTGGTGCAGTGCCTCATTTCTCTCTCCTTGCTTCTTTCTCGAGCTACATCTTATTCAGTTGACGTTCAGTCCATTTTTCTCCTACTATTCATGGAGTGACTGTGAGTTGGAAAGACGCAGGCCACTGGTGTGGTGACCAACTGCGGTCACGGACTCCTCGTCACTGTTCAAGGTCAGCGTAGCCCATTTAGTGACCACTTATACCCCATATCGGACTTCCCCAGTGGCTCAGTGGTAAAGAGTCTGTCTGCCAGTGCAGGAGATACAAGAGATTCAGGTTCAATCCTCTAGCGAAGGAAACCCACTCCAGTATTCTTGCCTGGGAAATCTCCTGGACAGAGGAGCCTGGCAGGCTCTATAGTCCATGGGTTGCAAAGAGTTGAACACAGCTGAGCAAATAACAGGGCTTCCCTGGTAGCTCAGCTGGCAAAGAATCCGCCCACAATGCGGGAGACCTGGGTTCAATCCCTGGGTTGGGAAGGTCCCCTTGTGAAGGGAACGGCTACCCACTCCAGTATTGTGGCCTGGAGAATTCCATGGACTGTATAGTCCGTGGGTTCACACAGAGTCGGACATGAGCAACTAATACTTGGTACTTGGTACAGAGAAAGTCACTTGGGCAAGACACCAAGAGGTACGTTCTTACCTAGCTGCTCTGATAGTCTGTGTGTTATGCTTGTACTAATATGTTTATATCATAGGTACATCTGAAAGCAAAGATGATTTTTTATCTGCTTAAAGGTCACACCTCAGTCTTCCTTGTGCTTTTGAACACTGGTGTACTCTTGAAGCCAAGCAATAGCCTTAATATACATAACTTTTTTTTTTTTTTTAAGGAAAACTTTGTATTTTATATTGGAGTATAGCCAGTTAACAGTATTGTGATATTAATAGTTTCAGGTGGACAGCCAAGGGACTCAGCCATCTTATGTACTTGTGGCTGGACTAGAATTGCCAGAGAATGTTTATATGTGTTTTTCTCCTGATTATCAGAATAATCCACGTTCATACAGAAAAGTATAAGCAAGAAGGGAAAAAAACCCAGTTCCCTTGGGTGTCACCACTGCCAGTGTAAAGGCCAAGTTTTCTTTTTGTGCATTCTTTTCTTCACATAACTGAGCACTTGCTCTGCATACAACTTTATATTCAGTTCCTTTTTTGTTTAATATTATGAGCATTTCCCCATATCATAAAAAGTTTGTCTACAATTTCAATGGTTGAATATTCTGTCTTAGGGTATATATTTAAATCATTTTAATCTTTTGTTTTTGACAATCAGGACGTTTTCTGTTTTTTAAAGGTGTTAAATATAAACTTTGATTATCCTTTTAGAGATATAAGTTCAGTTTTTAAAATCTATCCAGGAAAGTTGGGCTCTTATTGGCATTATAAGAGAGTAATTGCCTTGGCACACCCTAGAGGTGATCAGATCTTTAAATCTTGCCGCTTTGGGAAGTGAGAATGGTATGTCATTTCACATTTTACTGTTTTTACTACCAATAAAATTGATTGTTTTTCGTAAGTAGAAGAGTCATTTTTTTTTCCTCTTTTGTGATTGTTCGTTTATGGTCCTTTTCAGGTCAAATTGTCATTTATGACAGTTGGGATGTCTGTAATTTTTTTCCATTTTCCTAGAAGGATATATTGGAATGTGTAACTTTGAGCCTAGTGTCTTCTCACTAATAGTGTTAGCTGTTTAAGTCATGTCCGACTCTTTGAAATCCTGTGGACTATAGCCTGCCAGGTTCCTCTGCCCATGGGATTTCCCAGGCAAGAATACTGGAATGAGTAGCCATTCCCTTCTTCAGAGGATCTTCCCAAGCCAGTGATCAAACCCTAATCTCTTACATTGCAGGCAGACTCTTTACCCTCTGAGACACCAGGGAAGCTGGCCATATTTGAGGGGAAATCAAGTGTGGGAGTGTCAAAGAGAGTACGCTCGGGGTCACGATGTGGCTTGTCAGTTGTGATGGTCAGCATCTGGAAAGCCAGCTCTACCTGGTGAGCCCTTGTCTCCCCCAGCCCCCAGACCTGTGGCTGCCACCCTGCACCCTGTCCAGGCAGGCATGGCATAATACCTGTTGACAGAGGAATAATAAATACACAATATGTTGGCTCACGATGAAGTGTGCGTTGACTCCTGGAAGTGATGCTTACCTCCTCCGTTTCTGCTCATGCTTCTTCTCAGGCTGTTTGACTGACTTTTCTTGCTTGCCCCTTATTATTGTTCGCAGGCAGTCTTTGACCCCTTTCTCTCCTGCATCTTCCTGCAGTCTCCAAATTCTCTAGCCTGCTCCGTGCCTTTAGCCACAGTCCACAGGCCAAACCTCCCCGGTCCAAACCCCTCTTCCAGGCTGCAGACCTGTGTAGCCTCCTGCCTGTGGGGGGGTCTCCCCCTGGTGTGTGTTTCCTTTGTAAATTGAAGGATAATTGCTTTACAATATTGTGTTAGTTTCTGTTGTACAACAGTATGAATCAGCTAAAAGTATGCATATATCCCCCCCTGCTTTGAGCCTCCCTCCCACCCTCTCCTATCCTCCCCTCTAGGTCATCACAGAGCACCAGGCTGAGCTCCTTGTGTTAGACAGCAGGTTCCCATTAGCTATCTATTTTATACATGATAGTCTGTATATGTCCATTCAAAGTCGCTCAGTCGTGTCTGACTCTTTGCACCCCCATGGACTATATAGTCCATGGAATTCTCCAGGCCAGAACGCTGGAGTGGGTAGCCTTTCTCTTCTCCAGGGGATCTTCCCAACCCAGGGGTCGAATCCAGGTCTCCCACATTGCAGGCAGATTCTTTACCAGCTGAGCCACAAGGGAAGCCCAACAATACTGGAGTGGGTAGCCTATCCTTTCTCCAGTGGATCTTCCCAACCCAGGAATCAAACCGGGGTCTCCTGCATTGCAGGCGGATTCTTTAGCCGCTGAGCCATCAGGGAAGAAGCTGCTGTATATGTCCGTGCTACTGTCAATTCATCCCGCCCTCTCCTTCCCCCACCGCGTCCGCAAGTTCACTCTCTGCGTCTGCATCTGTATTCCTTTCCTGCATCAGGACCATTTTAGGAACCTGCTGCTTCACTGGCACTTCTAATGCAGTGTGCCCCCAGGTGGACCTGTTCCCTTTCCCTGCCTGGCCCCGCCCTGGATTCTCTCTTCGGGTACAAAGACCGCGCTTCATCCTCCATGTCAGACACCTGGGGAGCATCTTGAG
>NW_011494824.1:3923952-3926749 GCF_000754665.1 Bison bison bison | reverse complement strand
GGACAACACCCCATGGGTTACATGAGATTCTAATTGCTGCTGCCTCCTCCCTATCCTTCTTCTGCATCCCTCTCACCCTGCCCTAGCTGAGATTTCATGCTGTGAATGAATGATATATGCTTTCTCAGTTAGAGACAGTCTTTAAAAATAAGTAAGTCAGGTTTTTTAAAGAATAAAATTTATGTTTTTCAGGCCATAGCATTGTAATGGAATATTTATTCTTTGTGTGAAGTAAATCGTCCTCCATTAATTTATCTTTTATAGAAATGTGAATTCTTCACCTACCTGCTTGGCTTAAAGCAAACTACACCTTGAATAATGTCTAACACATATTAGTCAAGTGAGAGGCCCTTGGCATTATTCTCTAATTAAAGTGTTTTTGACTTGAGGGTTTGACATTTTTTCTTTGGGTCTTAATTATTTCCATATTCCATGTGTATTATTTTCCTGTAATATTGGAATTATCCTTTTTAGCTAGCTTTTCAACTTCACCTCCCAGGCAAGAAATGCAGTTATTTTAATAAGATTCTTTGATGGAGTAAAATTAATATTTTGGAGAATGAAAATAATGGTGAGTTATCTCCCAAAGATTGAAAGACTGTTAAGATAGCAAAATATCCTTACCCAGGGGTAGTTTTTTTTTTTTCAGGGTTTATTGAAAATATGGTGCTGGGAAGAATAAAAGGAAATTTAATACCATGGAATCTGGAAACAACCACTGAAATCCAGTCTTTTGAACACATATGATACACTAATTCCCAGAGATTTAAGACAGCTCCATTTGCTTCCTGAGGCTGTCAGGCTCCTTATGACCAAGACACGGAAAGGTTCTTCAGCACAAATATGCCATGATGATATTTTATTTACTATGAATATTGACCATACATGAATATGGGATGTCCTGGGGTTCTGCCTTCCCTTATCGATATCAAGTTGGTACTCTCCTTAGATCTGGTTCCCCCAATACAGATCCTGTGACAAAGATTTAAACACAAGTAAGCTATGGATGTGAGAGTTGGACTGTGAAGAAGGCTGAGCGCTGAAGAATCGATGCTTTTGAACTGTGGTGTTGGAGAAGATTCTTAAGAGTCCCTTGGACTGCAAGGAGATCCAACCAGTCCATTCTGAAGGAGATCAGCCCTGGGATTTCTTTGGAAGGAATGATGCTGACTGAAGCTGAAACTGCAGTACTTTGGCCACCTCATGCAAAGAGTTGACTCACTGGAAAAGACTCTGATGCTGGGAGGGATTTGGGGCAGGAGGAGACGGGGACGACAGAGGATGAGATGGCTGGATGGCATCACTGACTCGATGGACGTGAGTCTGAGTGAACTCCGGGAGTTGGTGATGGACAGGGAGGCCTGGAGTGCTGCGATTTGTGGGGTCGCAAAGAGTCAGACACGACTGAGCGACTGAACTGAAGCTACCTGGGAGCTTATCCTGAAAAGCATTTTTAGGGGCCTAGGCACGTGAGGCAGGGAGAAGAAAGCCAAGAAAAGGGTGCTCTTGAGCAGGTTGCTCTAATCCCTGGTGAATTCTAAGAAACAGTCTTCAGAAACATCCCATCTGAGGGGCCGGAACACTGGCACGTCTCCTCCAGCCCACATGTGTCCTTGCGAGCTGCTCCCGAGGCCAGAGGTTAAGCTCTGTGTCCTCAGGGGAAGGCCCCGAGTCCTTGCTGTGTGCATGTGTGGGAGAGGGTGCTGAGGCGGGTACGACCAGGGCACCAACTGTGTGTGCTGCTTTAACCTTCTTTTTGTTGTTGTTAGAACAACTCAGCAAAATAAAATTCCAGGTTACTAGTGGACAACGTTGTTTCATGGATGGACTAGGTCGCTTGAGGTGGTCAGAGACAAAGCACAGGCGGAGACTGTTAGCAGAAAGTACTTAAGTCATGTCTGTGCCTGATCGATGTCAGGGTGGATTTGAAAAATACTGGAAATTAGCAACTGTTTTTGAAATGGGGAAGGGAAGATGTAGAGGGAATCTCTGCAAGGTATCTAGATGTTGTTCCTAAAATAACATATCATGCCTTAGTCACAAAGGTTGTGATAAGCCAGTAACGGGAACAAATGAAACAGATGGATTGTCCAGGCTCCTCAGAGGCTCGTGGTTTCCTCAGTGCTAATCAGCCCACAGAATTATAGTTAGGCCCATAGGAAATTACGGTATTTTTTCCATGCACTCAGATCTGGAAGAAAACAAAAATCTGACGGAAATCTGTGACCAGCCAAGCGTGAACGAGGCCACCTTCATTACTTGGGGAAGTTCCTGGGGAGGAAAAAAAGGTGGAATCCAGTGCTTAGTGGACCTTAAAAAGAATCCTTCTCTGCTTCGTGTCTGTCTGTCCTGTTCTGCTACACAGCAGTCTTAGTGACACACCCTAACGTGGAAGTATGTCCTCGCACCCTCCTGGCTGTTCCGTTGGTGTCATCCAGGGGATGAAGGCACAAGGCCTTGATACCACGAGGTATCTGATTATTTAGACCTGTTTGGTGATGGTGGAGTAACAGGGTATTCCTGCCCTGAAAGACCCCACCCCCACCCCCACCAGTGCAGCCGTGCAACCAGCAGAGAAGTAGCCGACAAAGGAAAGAGCGCTTAATCCTGCTGCTTAGGGAGGCCTCCCAGAGCCGTGACATTGGACTTGGGATAAAGATGACTCGGTTTCACCTAGGGATGTCGGAGGAGAATGACAGCCCAGGTGGAGACCAGTGCGGCAAAGGCACGGAGCCTGAAAGTGCAGAACGCGGTCAGGCGGCCGGGATGGGTTGGTGTGAGTGGCGTCCTGCAGGCA
>NW_011494824.1:3919297-3923852 GCF_000754665.1 Bison bison bison | reverse complement strand
AGGCAGGCAGAAGTCAGCCTGTGAGCATCCGTGCCCCCTGCCGGTGCCATCTCCCCTCACCAGTGCCAACAGGTGTCCCCCACGCAGTCACGCCATTTCTATCGGCTCGTGCCCATGTCCCCGTCAAACATCCTGCCCTTGTGGAAGCAACCTAGGTGCAGGATGATGGATGGAGCTTATAGAACCTGTGCAAGGTTCAAAATGCCATCAGTGCAGCTTTCTGGCAGTGAAACCTACATTTTGTGCTAAGTGGCTGGTTAGTGATCCTTGTAAGGCTTGTGAATGCCTTGTTGAAGGGGAAATTGATCTGCTTCATGCAGGTGGTCAATATTAAGCATAAAATATGCTGTTTACCCTTTCTTTGCCACGTCTTCTCTGTCAGCCCATCCAGCCCCAAGTGTTCCACATTTCCGTGTTCTAAACATCTAGCTATATTTAACAGTATATGGAATTAGTGGTGCTTATCAGCACTGGGATTTCTTTGGAAGGAATGATGCCAAAGCTGAAACTCTAGTACTTTGGCCACCTCATGTGAAGAGTTGACTCATTGGAAAAGACTCTGATGCTGGGAGGGATTGGGGACAGGAGGAGAAGGGGACGACAGAGGATGAGATGGCTGGATGGCATCACTGACCCGATGGACGTGAGTCTGAATGAACTCCGGGAGTTGGTGATGGACAGGGAGGCCTGGCGTGCTGCGATTCATGGGGTCGCAAAGAGTCGGACACGACTGAGCGACTGATCTGATCTGATCTGATCTGATTTTTCCCCTGATTTCTTCCCTTTTCTATACAGGTTGTCTCACAGGCATTCGCATGTTGGTGCTTTGGGTATGCTCCAGGGGCACACTTGCTCTTAGAATCCTTTAGTATGTGGATTGAGGAAAGGAACAAAACAGTAAGTTGGCCTCAGGTTGTCCCTCTTATTACATTTAACAGTTTAATCCAATTAGTTGTCATTTTTGTCTCATTTCCAATGGAGTAACTTCCTGGTTGAGGGGAAAAGAACTCAATGTGGTGTCCAGGCTCTGGGGACATTTCTCAGGGTGAATTAGGAGCAGGAGCTGAAAATGATTCCCAAACACCTCACTAGGAGCCCCAGGGAAAGTCTACTGAAGACCATCCCACTGATTCTAGACTGACTGACCTCTGGCTGCTCAAGTTAAAAATTACCTACAGTTCAGCCACTCTCAAAAAGGCTCTTTAAGTGGCTTTTCTACAGAATTCCCCTGAACAGTCACCTTGTTTATTTCTTAAACTGATCCGTGTACTCATGGTTCTTTTTCCCTTAGGAATTTCTACTTCCTCTTTTATCATTCATGGAATGTTTTTTCCCATGGAATTCCCCATCCCTCTGTAGATTCACTTTTAGTCCATCCTTTGAAACTGCATTCAGGCTTCCAGGAGATGTTTCCCTGATGATTTCATAGCATAAGATGAAGACTTAAAAGTGTCTGATGCCAAAGAGAGAAATGTTAGGACCTCTAGAGTCTGATTTAGTAAACTGGGCCTCGGCTGCCGCGTATCTTTGGGTGAATCATTGTCCTTTAGGGAATGAATGTTAGAATAATCGAATGTAAGAAATGGATCTAGCAGCCAGACACACAAATCCTTCTCTCTACCCCTTGTCCATCAATATCCCCAGCACAAGAGAAAAAAACAGAAGTAAATAGGATGTGTGTTCAGTCTTGTACTTAGCATTGTTTGCAGCATGCCTTCACTGCGCCCTGGCACACTTCTCCTTGTACAGGGACTGGGATGGGTCCAGTCATCGAATCTGGGGAGATTGCTCTTGTCATTTCCAATCTGGTAAGTGCTGTCAACCTAACAGCCCTAAATCTTGATTTGACCTGGCCTTGCCTGTATCAATCTCACCCACTGTTGAGATCATCATAGTCTAATGGCCAATAGATTCATTGTTTCCATACCATAACCATCGAAAGCTGCCAAGTTTTGAGGATTTTGAGGATGGATGAGCTTTTCTTTCTGCCGGAGCAGAAAATTGTATGGGAGGGTACAGATCAGAGGGCTGTAGATAAGCAGAGTAGTTCTTGAGTGGTTCATTAGTTCCTTGTGGAAGACTATTGGTTATGCTGTTTTTACTGAGTTTTTAGGGTTGTGAAAGTTAAGCAGCATGAACCCCAACATCCATTCTGTAGGAATCAGGGCTTTTGTTGATGCTCAAAAATATTATATCTGAAGGTGAAGACCCCAAACCTTTGTGCATCAACTTTGAGAAAAACTGTTTAGGGTTAATCAAAATGATTTTGAGTAGAAGTTTCTCCATGGTTAATGACCTGAAAGATAACTGTAGTGACCTTAAGTTTTATGACCTCAACTCAGGGCTTGAGGTAGTATGTGCCCCTTCCACCTATTAGAGAGTATTTTGGACACGTGCCATTTCTGGGATGTTTTAAAAGACATCAAGACAAGTATGTTGGGCTTCCCTGCTGGCTCAGTGGTTAAGAACCCACCTGCCAGTGCAGGAGACATGGGTTCGATCCCTGAGCCAGGAAGATCCCTGTGCCGCGGAGCAACGAGGCTCCATCACAGCTGTGGCTGTGCCACAGCTACTGAGCCTGTGCTGCAGACCCCAGAAGCCACAGGCACTGAGCCCTTAGGCCGCAACTACTGGAGCCTGCGCTCGTCTACAAAAGAAGCCGCTGCAATAGAGGTCCACGTTCTGTGACTAGAAAGAGCCCAGGCAGCAATGAAGACCCAGCACACTCAAATAAATAAATAAATAATTTTTTAAAAGGCTAGTTACACTCAACTAAAACCACTCCCCAAATCCAGGATTCATGACCACACTTTCCAAAATGGTGTTCTAGGATCCTTTGCTTCTATAAATGTGTTTGTTCATCATCAATCAACGTTAAACAGGATTTATTCTTATTGTGGGACCTCTCAGAGACTTTACTGGATTGATGGGTACTGTGGCGTCTCAAGGGTGGCATACAGCATTCAGCATTTGTTCTGGGGCCCCTTTGATCTGAAAGTACCTGCAGACTGTCTCCCAGAACTCATGCCACTGAGACACGGTGGGGGAGATGCTGACGTGTGGTAGATGGGCTCAGATTTTTCTAGCTCTCCCATCCAGAACTGGAGCCGTTTCCGTACCCCTTGAGTCTGAGATGCCCTTCTGACTTGCCAGGAGTGACAGACGCACCCCAAGTGTGGTGTGAGTTCCAGAGTGCAGATCTCTAGAAGTCCTCCCGCCTCACGTTTGCCCTCTTGAGGCTTCACCCTGAAACCTCCACGTGAGGAAGCTGGTCTGACCTGCAAGAGGAGGAGAGGCTAGTCAGGGGAGAGCTGAGGTGTCCCCATTACCTGCCAGCTGTGTGACTGAAGCCTCTGAGACCTTTGGCACAGCTGACCCAACTGAGAACAGTGCGTGAGTGAGGCTAGGAAACTCATGGAGTCGTGAGAAGTGTCGCGTCATTGTTGTTTTAAGCCACTAAATTTTGAGGCGCTTTGTTACACACCCACAGTCAACAGACACACCAACATAAGCAGTAGCACCCAATAAAAACTTTGAAACAAGACCGAAAAAATACGATTGTTTATCTAATCAGATACTTCCTATGAAACTTTTACAGCTTAAAACTAAATTTATGGACAGGGATTTTCCAGAAACCCGAGTCATGTGAATAGTTAACAACAACCTAATGTACGTGGCATGTGAGTCATGGCACCAGGAAGTGGTACCTAATCAGAGAAGGCACGGACGGCCTCAGGAAGGTTGAAGGGCTGACGGGCTGGCGGAGCCCCACACCCAACGCTCTGCCGACAGCTGGGCTGACGGCTCTCTCTGAAGGTGACCGGTATCACTGAGGGCTTGTTCTTCCAGCTTAGTGATTAGATTCCAGCAGACATCTGCTCCACCCGCCGACCAGCTGTGGGGATGTGAGACCGTGCCAGCGTTCCCGGCACCGAGCGGGTGTAATTATTCCTGGCTCCGTGGAGCAAATGTGATTAGCAGATGTCGAAGGGGCCCGTTTTTGGCAGGCCCTGGTGAGGTGTGGAAATGGATGCGGCCTGGGTGCTGCCGCCTGCCATGGCCTGACTGCAGAGGGCCCGGGCCTGGCGGCACTGGGTCCTGGGCCGTCACCCCCACCGTCCTCTCAGTGCCCCAAGGCCAGGTCGGGCTGTGGACAGGGTGATCTGGGGCTGCAGGCCTCACACCCTGCAGCAGGAGGCCTCAGGCAGAGCCATGTCCATCTTAAGATGCTCGAGCTGGAGGATCGTGACAGTCGCACCAAAGCCATGCTGGCTGCAGTGAGTTGGGGAGAAGCAGAAGGATGCGAGAACCATGGGAGGCTGGAGCTGGAGAAGCCTGTTCCTTCGTCATGACCAGATGGCTCCCCGGGAAACTCCGGAGTGCTTTGTAAAATCTGTTTCCAAGTGACTCAGGCTGGGAGTCTTGCAGCCTTTCCCTAGGGAGAAGGGCCGGCTTCTTCGGTGGAGGAAGGACGTGCCTCACGATTGGCTGGGACCTCGCGTTGGTTGGCTGCAGCCTCATCCCTCCTGGCCGGTTCCCCTCGGACCACCCTGGA
>NW_011494824.1:3896213-3919197 GCF_000754665.1 Bison bison bison | reverse complement strand
CTGGCTTCCGCTGAGCAGCCGTGCAGCAGAGCGGGAGGCGGGGGGAACTGCCTCCCAGTCTTGAGTTTCTAAAGCCATGACTTTCTCCAGTGGCTTCAGTATTCTCATCCCCTGCTCAGACTCTCTCATCTCTTGTCCCCGTTACATGTCATATGTGTGAACGTTGTGCTGGGAATTCACAGGCACTGTGAGGAGTATATATTCCACCGTGGCAATGTCATTTTCATTGAAAGTTCCCTGGAGTTTTTGTTACATTAGACTGACCCTGGTTTATATGTCATGCCCTGGGTGTGTGTGTGTTAGTCGCTCGGTCGTGTCTGACTCTTTGCAACCCCATGGACTGTAGCCTGCCAGGCTCCTCTGTCCATGGGATTCTCCAGGCAAGAATACTGGAGTGGGTTGCCATGTCGTCCTCCAGGAGATCTTCCCAATCCAAGGACCGAACCCGGGTCCGCTGCGTTGCAGGCAGATTCTTTACCATCTGAGCAACCAGGGAAGCCCGTCATGGCCTAATGGGTACAAAAAAGTCCAAGTGGAACTTGGCTCCCGCAGAAGCCCATACCCTGGTTTCCGTGTGGACATGGTGATCCTGGTGCCCTTCTTTCAGGGATCGATGTGTCTCAGGTGTAAGTCAGCAAAACAGAAAATCAGGCCCGTGTGCCTCGCAGACCGGCACCACATTAGGGATGCTGGGCAAGCAAGGGATCGTGCTTGTGTGGGTCTCTGACTTTGCTGTCACTGATAAGGCTGGGAGGAGAAAAGCTGGAGCTCCGCCTTGAGATTCTTCAAGGTCAGGCCATGTGGTGTTTGAGGGCCGTGAGGAGAGTTGCCAGAGTGATTTAG
This sequence comes from Bison bison bison, assembly GCF_000754665.1. Taxonomy (NCBI): domain Eukaryota; kingdom Metazoa; phylum Chordata; class Mammalia; order Artiodactyla; family Bovidae; genus Bison; species Bison bison. The sequence goes on along the minus strand of NW_011494824.1, from coordinate 3,918,354 downwards.
AGCCGAGTTTTTCTGAGCATGTGCCAGAGTGCGGCAGTTCCTGGGAGCATTTTAGGGGCTCCCTGGAGGTAACGGTCATGATGGGAGCAAGGTGGCCCTTGTCAGCCTCTTTTTAATCAACACACTCTGCTTTGATCTGTCTCATACACAGAACTAGGGTTGCTCGTCAGATTCCGTTTGATAAATCGTGTTCTGTGCGCAGAAGAAAGTTTGCAAACCGCAGGTTCAGAGGACTGACTTCTAGTAAAAACAAACACAGAGAGAAGCCTTTTTAGCCAAGCAAGTAATGATTACATTTCTGGGATCTGCATAGATCAATCCACAGACATTTGGAAGCAGCGAAAAAGCAAAGAACTAAACAAATACATGTTTCTGGGTAACTACTATGTCACCAGGAAACTTAGTCAGGATAAACAGAGCATGCAGACTGTGACCTCTAAATGGCAAGGGGAACATGAGGCCAGTTCCAGTCATCACTGCCGGTGACTCTGCCAGGTTGTCATTCTTAAGTAAACCCCAGTGAGTCCAGGGCTGAAGCTTAGGAAGAGTCATGTGATAAAAGCAACCATTACTGAGAGCTTTCCACTGGCTGAGCGCCGTGCCTTGGATCCATGTCTGTGCTACTAAATGTAGGTTCTATTCTCCCCATTTCACATATGGGTAAACTGAGGCTCAGAGACTGAATTGTTTGCCCAAGGTCACATAGCTGATAAAGTAATGGAGCTGAGGATAGGGCCCTTTGGCTAGAGTTATGTCCGTCAGTGTTCTGCTATATTGCTTCTCTCTGTTAGTCCCTTTTTTAATTTTTATGTTTGTGTGGGTTTTCCACCCTAATGGTTTTGCTAAGTAGAGTACCTAAGGATACCTAGTTTGAAAAATGTCTTTCTTGTCATACTTATTATACAACCACATGATCAACCCTCTCCAAGTTTGCTGCATATAAAGTTGACATGTGGTGTTGCATATACATGATCCTCACTGGGAAAAATAAAAGAATGTAGAGAAAAGGAGCCAAAGGTCTAACCGTCCCCGTGTGTACTAATACTAAGCAGGCATGTGCAGCCCTGGAAGTGTGTGTTTGTGCCTGAATTTGATGGCTCACAGTCACCCACAGTTTTATTGGTGCAGAAGAAATTAGAATTCTTGCAGCCACAGCAGCAGGTAGCATTGCTAAGGCAGATGGGAAACTTTTGCACAAGTTTTAAGTTCTTAAATGTCGGATGTTTTTCTCGAATGGCAGTGCGGCTTTTCCAGTTCCTCTTCTGTATCATGGCCTTAGCAAAGGCTGGGTAAGGATAATCTTTGGGAGGGTATGTTCTTTTCTCACTTGGTGCCCTTCCAAATGCGCACGAACCTATTCCTTATTCCTCCCAGTAACCAGATGTTTCCAGTGAGAGGGCTAGGTTCTGCTGAAACTTCTCTCCCATCCGTTGACTCTGTTGGAGCAAGGTAGATCCCCTAAAGAGTGAATTTAACTGGCATTTAGTTTTATTTTTATAGGTACATTTGGGAAAGCTGGAACTGTTTGAGAAACTGTTTCACAGCACATCCAGGTGGCTTGCACACTCGGCCTCCATGCATCACACCAGAACAAGACTGAAGCTTGTACTGCATTTCTCTTGTAGAGCCAGTGAGGCGCCCCCACCTCGGGAGAAACATGAACTTGTGTGGGTGCTAGGAAGTATTGAGCAATAACTCTCTCAAGCCACCAGGGCCCCATTTGCCTAGCAGAAATTTATGAACGGGTCCTAGCGGCTCACACAAGTTCGTTTTTCTTTCCCAAGTGCCTCATGCACTTCCTGAAAGTCATGTTTTCATCGAGAGATTTGCTGTACTGGATTGTTACAGAGACACACCTGAGAAGTCCCACTCTTGATGCCGTAGCAGATGAGGATGACTTTGCTGAGATAAGGCCTCAGATGTGGCCTCCTAATGGGGAATGTGTTGGTTAAAGGGGATGTGGAGAAAAAATTGCTACATAACAGGTATCTGGCTGATCTAACAGAACCTAAGGTCTTGCAGATGGTGGTAGAGCTGGGCGTGGGGAAGTCAGCACAGCTTGGACCTGAATGGTTGTGAGAGTTCCTCTCAGTGATGGGCAGCTTGTCAGTGGTTTCCAAAACATCTGTCTCAAAGAGGGCGGTTGAAATTCCTACTGGGGAGTGTTTCCAGTCATTGTCCATGAGAAACGAGAGTGAGTGGGAGTAATTGAAACACAGATCAAGAGGAAATGAGTCTGTGCTCCACTTGGGATTACAATGCAGATGAATTCCATATTTTGGTTAGGGAATGTTTTAAAAGGGAAGACGAGAAAAAAGCTTAGAGTCTGACCAGGTTACTAAATAGCAGACGGAGATGAAATTTAACGTAGGCTGAAACAGCCACTTCAGTTTGCTGCTCTTGTGTGCTGGGTGTATGTGTGTATATTCTGGGGTGTGTGTGGTGTGTGTGTGTTCTGGGGTGTGTACATGTGCATGTTTGCAAGAAAATGGCCCAGGACTTACTGGCATGCTTTCTCTGCCCTTGGCCCTACATCCCCACCAAGGTGGCCTGACCTCACCCACACGAGCAGTTTTAAAACTGCTGTAGTCAGCAGAGCTGTGGATCCTCGCTGCTTCTGCACAAGTCAGTGACTTGAAGATTCAAACGAATGCAGCAGCCCCCTTATCCACAGGGGATACTTCCAAGACTGCCTGTGGATGCCTGAAGCCTCAGGCTGTACCAGACCTGACATGTCCTGTGTTTTTCCTACATACAAGCATGCGTGATAAAGTTTAATTCACAAATTAGGCATGGTAAGAGATTAACAGCAACAATTAATAATGAAATAGAGCGCTTATTAATAATATACTGTAATAAAAGTCGTGAACGTGGTTTCTTTCTGTCAGAATACCTTCTTGTACAGAGTTAATGATTTTTCCATCTTAACTAAGCACTCGTCATGAACTGTGTCTACAACTTTTGCAGTTAGAGGCACGGCAGCAAAACTACCACAAACTTCTTTTCCCTTCATGACTTCGTGGCTAGAGGGTTCATTCTTACTGACTATTAGCAACCGCAGCATATGAATCTTTCTCTTATTGAGAACTTTCATCTTTTCACTTAAAGAAGAAGTCTTTCCCGGCTTTTCTTTGGTGGATCCGAATTGGCAGAATCCCTGTTCTCCCCTGTGGGGCCACAGTTTAGTGATGTGAGGCTGACTTGAGCACAAGCACTGAGATATGCCTGACAATCACAGCAAGGCCACTACGTGACTAACAGGCGGGACAGGCTGAACTAGATGACGATGTATGTCCCGGGAGGGATGGAGGAGGACTTTGCCAGATTTCATCATGCTACCCAGGCGCTGAATTTAAAGCTTGTGAACTGTTTTATTTCTGAAATTTTTCAATATTTTCAGACCACGGTTGACTGTGGGTAGCAAACCACAGAAAATGAAACCATGGATAAGAGGGACTACTATCATATGTATTCATCCTATTGACAGAAATCACAACTGAGATTTTCCTGAGTTAACTATCAGGAAATGTCTATTGATTTTGATTTAGAGATTTTCTTTCTCTACTCTGTCCCCTCTGTATAAACCATGGACTGGAGGTGCTGATTTACTCTGTAAATTGTGTTCACAATGTGCAACTTCCGATGATTCCAAACCAAAGGCCTAAGCTCTGTTTTGCCTGCTGAGGAGTCATCCAACAGGTTGTTATGAGATACAAGCTGCATGTGCCAAATGCCGTGCAAGGATGGAATAGTGAGCAGGGGAGACGCACGCGGTCCCTACCTTCCTGGAGGGCACGGTCTGCAGCCTCTCACAGCCTGGGGTCTGGGCATTAAGGAAACCGTGCACCCAGAAGAGAGCCACCCAGGGAGCTGGACAGGGCTGAGGACCCGGAGCCCCTTCTTTGGCAAGTCGGGTGTCTCCTCCTCATGGCTCCCTTGGTGCTGGTGGGTGGTCGGGGATTTTCCGAAGCCCCCTTCCTCAGGCCCCTCCGGCTCCCCGGTCAGTGGGCAGTGCCGTCAGCCCCTCAGGACCACCAGGGGCGGGAGGGCTCGCCACCCACCCCTCCCACGGCCTGGGCCTGCCTCCAGCTACAAAGGCCACCTCCAGAGTCGCCTCCTCTGGCCTCTGTTCACCGACGACCAAGCCGCCAGGGCGTGCCGCATCCTCCTGTGTCTTGTCCTGGTTGTCACCATGCAGCTCTCCCTGCCGCCGCCTCTTCCAGCTGTATGGACCCGAAGGTGACCTGACGGCTGAGGAAGGGCTCGCTCTGGGTGGCCTCCCTGCCGCATCGCAAGGCCAGGGTAGGGCTGCAGAAAGAGCTGCACCCACTCCTAGCCCTGTGCCCCTGCGCCCAGGAGGCCAGGCCTGGTGGCCGGCAGAGTCTCTTGTGGATGGGGCTGAGGGCAGGGCCATCCCACCACACTCTGCTTTCTCAGAGGGGCGGCGAGACGGGTGGGATGCCCAGAACGCATGGCCGGGAGGACTGGAGACCAGGGTCCCAGCGCCTGCCCTGGCCCCTGCAGGGGGGACAGCGCTGCAGGGAGGTGCCGGGGTGTGGACTGAGCAGACCCTGCGTGCGCGGCCCTGTGCGGTGTGACGCTGAGTCAGATGGGAATGGAGAACCAATGTGCAGACAGTCCAGTAAGGGAGAAAAACTGCTCTTCATCAGCCTGCCCTGGAAAGCGCAGTGCATCCAAAGGACTCCAGTCAGGCCTGGGCCCCTCGGTGCAGGAAACCGGCTAAAAAGAAAGGCTTTCTGGAAGAGAGGGCATTTGAGGTAGACCTTGAACCACAGCTGGGAGGGGGGATGCTCGGAGACGAAGGGGTCAGGAGACGACAGCACCCAGCGGGGCGCAGGCGGGAACCCCGCCCTGAGGAGCGATTCCTGGAAGGTCCCGGGACACAGTTGACAGTTTACAAGTGGCCTTTGCCAGTGGACTCCACACTCCACAAAGGGACGAGGGCCAGGGGGTCGGCAGCTCTGAAAAAGTGGGTGTGTTTGTTCCCCATTCAGAAACCCAAGCCTCTCAAGGGACCGTGCTGGAGGAAGTGTGCTCTGGGTTAACGTGAGGCCCTGACGAGATTGTTAGCTTTTCTCTCCCTGATGGCCAGTCACAGCCATCACACAATGCTGGAGGATTTATTTCCAAAGGATATGGAGGTAGTTGGACAAAAGCCTAACTACAATGGGTTTTTTTTTGTTTAACATCCAAGGTCATAGCTATTAAATTTCTATAACTTAAGGATTCTGGAATTATAAATGGCTTGCCTCCTAAAGTGGATCCTTGTCATAATTCAAACTCAGAGCATTCTAATGTCATTTCTTCTACAGAAATACAGTTTTTAATGCGGGGGAGCTGCTATTTTTCTGTTTTCTTAAGTTAAACTTAAGCTTGGTGGCTCTAGTTCTTGCCGTTGGTCGGCTTGGTGGACACAAGGCAGTGACTGCCCTCACTTCAGGAAGTTTGCGTGTTCTCAGCAGCTCTCTTTAATTATTTCCATTTTCCTGCCGTGCACGTCTGAACTGTAAGTTCTCTTTTCTCTGGGGTTTGCAGCACGGTTTAGTTTTTATGTTTTCCCCCTTTTGAGTGTTACTCGATCCCCAGTCCCCAGAAGGCCAGGACCTGTTTTAGTAACTGATTTATCAGGTGCTAGGCTGGTGACCCTGCGGGAGTTTATGGCCAGGACCCCTGCCTCCTTTCCCAGGGACTTTGTGACTGGCCCCGCCATGAGTGCAGGAATGTTCTCCACATGGCGGTAAAGGCGGCTTGTCCGTGGAGGCTCTGGAACCTCCCCTAGTGGCTCTTGCGTCTCAGGCCTGCTCTCAGGGGCCATTCGGGAGGAATGGGAAACGTCAGAGAAAACAGCCTTGGGCCTCCGGTCTGAGTGTTCATAGTTTGTCGTCAATAAATACTTGAGAGGTGCTCGCTGCCCTCTCTCTAGTTCCCCCAAAGTTTTCTCTCTCCCATCTTCACTGCTGGCCAGTGGAGAAGTCCCGTAGACGATTTCTTTCAAAGCAGCTGATTTAGAGTCTGTCCTGTGAGTCACTGCCACCGGGACGGATCTGGGCTGAAGTAGGGGTGGTGGACGGCTGGGAGGTGGGGGCCGCGACTCCCTGGAGAAGTGGGGGTGGTGGACGGCTGGGAGGTGGGGGCCGCGACTCCCTGGAGAAGTGGGGGTGGTGGGTGGCTGGGACGTGGGAGCCCAGACTCCCTGGCGATACCTCAAGCAGTTAATCAAGAGATGTATTTCCTCTCAGTGGGAGGTCAGGGATTTTCTGTTCCCTTGTCCTTTTTTTCTTTTTTAATGTTTTTTTTTTTTAATTTGGTAGAAGTCACATAATATAAAACATAGTAATATTGTAAAGTAATTAGCCTCCAATTAAAATAAATAAATTTATATTAAAAAAATAAAACATAGCATTTTAACCATATTTACCTATACGTTTCAGGGGCACTAAGTACATTCACACTGTTATGCAACTCTCACCATCATTCGTCTCCTGAAATTTTTTATCTTCCTAAACAGAAACTGTCCCCATTAGACACTAAGTCCACACTCTCCCTCCCCCACCCCTGGTATCTACTGTTTATTTTCTGTCTCCATGAATTTTATTCTCGGTGCCTCCTATAAATGGACTCAAACAATATCTGTCTGCACCTAATGTATATTGTAATGCATTTTTGATGCTAACTCAGTATATGTCCTACAAACAGATTGTATCTTCTTTTCCTTCCCCCTGTGTATACTGTGGTTTCTCATTAGTTATCCACTTAATACATAATAATGTATATATGTCAATCCCAATCTCCCGATTTATCCCACCCGTCCTTTCTTCCCTTGGTATCCATGTTTGTTCTCTACATATGTGTCTCTCTGCTTTGCATATAGATTCACCTATACAATTTTGCTAGATTCCGCATATGTGCATTACTATACCATGTTTGATCTGCAAGGAGATCAAACCAGTCCATCCTAAAGGAAATCAGTCCTGAATATTCATTGGAAGGACTGATGCTGAAGCTGAAGCTCCAGTCCTTTGACCACGTGATGCAAAGAACTGACTCATTGGAAAAGACCCTGTTTCTGGGAAAGATTGAAGGCAGGAGGAGAAGGGAACGATGGCATCACTGACTCGATGGACATGAGTTTGAGCAAGCTCCAGGAGTTGGTGATGGACAGGGAAGCCTGGTGTGCTGCAGTCCATGCAGTCTCAGAGTCGGACACAAAACTGAGTGACTGAACTGAACTGATACCATGTTTGTTTTTCTCTGTCTGACTTACTTCACTCTCTATGACAGTCTCTAGGTCCATCCACGTTCCTTTGTTTTTAATGCTAACATTCCATTTTCCCTCACTGACACCTCAGGTGGGCTCAGAAAGGCTTCCGTGGTTCCCTCTGGTGAGGCTAGAGGTCAGCACTGTTCCGTCACCAGAGACACAGGGAAGTCACAGTCCTTGGGTCTTCCTTGTTGCTGAAGGCCAAGAATGTGGGACATCCTCCCTGGTCCCCATAGCAAGGTAGCGGCTGCATTCCAGGCCTGCATGGTTTGATCAGACAGGCAGACTATTCCGAATCAGTCCCAGAGAGCCACTTCAAAAAGACCACCGTCTGCCCCACAGAGGAGGAGCTTGTTGTCCAGGGCTGCTATGAAAACAGTGAATTTGGGAGCGGCTTTAACGTGCCACTTAGGAGTCAAGGCTGGTTATGTAGCAGCACCAGCCGCAGCAGTGGACGTCTGAATAAGTGCCATGACCACAGGTGCCAGGAATGATCCCAGGCACCTCTGTTTCCTCCCCATCTTAAGGAGACTAAAAATGGCCAGGGCGGTTCTCTTCCCAGCCAGTTCCCACTGGTGACCACCAGGCCCTCCGCCTCCTACACGCTGTGAGAGGCCACTGTGGTTCCTGAAAAGAATGGCTGAGGCCAAGGTCTGCGGCCTGTTGTGACTGATATTTTAGAACTGAAAAGAGGAACTTGCATGGGAGCTTGCATTGCTTTTGGAAGGACACATGTTTCTTCCATCAGTTTTGCTGCGTTGGCAGACAGAATGTTGCAAACTCAGAGATCATCGCCAGTCCCTTTTTAAGGAAACAAACAAGACCATGACCCAATTCAATCCCTTTTCATTTATCTTACAGTGTATGGCTCAAACATTACCAAAGAAAGCTGGACAGGCTCCACTTCATAGTTCAGTTAACATGAAACATGTCTCTTAGCACACAGGGGGTGGTTATGGATGGGCATGGTGTGTATTATGTTCGCTGTGTGCTTAGCACTTCGCTGGTGCAAAACAAATGCCGAGAAAGGTCTGTTTTTCCTGAAACAAGGAAATTGTTGTGTATGGATATATGTGTAGGTGTATGTACCTTTAAAAGCACCTTCTGTTTGCCACACAGCGTGCTAATCCCTTTAGAGGCCACGTCGTTTCTCTATATACAACATGGAGAGAGCCTTAAATGCTGAGCTGTGTGGTCCTCACCAAGTGCAGTGGAAGATCAGAGCAGGGAGAGCTTTGTGTGGGTTGGAATGGAATTTTAAAATATACCTTATTAACTTCAAAGGCAGACATATGGAAATGCTAATACCTTTTTCAAAAAGCAAAATGTTTGGCTGGTGTGTGTAGAAGCTGTGAGTCGGGGTGCGGAAAGTGCTGGGCGTGGCCGTGTGGTTTTAGGGCTCCATCCCACAGGCCCACATCCTCTGCACCTGATGTGGGCCGCCTGTCCCAACGCCAACCCCCAGGGGCTGCAGCCCCTCCTTTCCTCCCCTAGGTGTCGCTGCAGAGGGTGCAGAAGCTGACCTTGCTCTGGGGAGTGGGATGGTCAGAGGTGGTGGCGGTGGTGTTTCGTCGCTCAGCCGTGTCCGACTCTTTGCAATCCCAGGTACTGCAGCCTGCCAGGCTCCTCTGTCCATGGGATTTCTCAGAGAATACTGGAGTGGGTTGCCATTTCTTACTTCAGGGGATCTTCCAACCCAGGGCTGGAACCCACATCTCCTGTCTCCTGCAGGCCGGTTCTTTACTGCTGAGCGGTGTTGGGTCAGCAAATCTTTGTTGAGCACCAACTATATATAATGAAGAGGAATAGCCACTTTTATTAAGTGCTTTGGTATGCAGAGTCCTGTATGAAGCCTTGTGCATACAAATGTTAACTTCCCACAGTAACTCAGTGGAGTGCTGAGTTAAGTGCTCCTCAGTTCAGGCGAGAGAGTGCCTTGCCTAGAGTCATCACACTGCCACTGAATGGCAGAGCTAGCCTTTGGACTAGGTTACAGACAGGATTGTGTCTCCTGGTGAGATGGTGCCAGGCACCAAACAACGCAGGATTCGTGGCGTGTGGTCACAGACCTCAGCAATCTGTGGATCGTGAACAGGAACCGTGTGAAAATCACACTGCACGTGCCCCTCCCCCAAGCATATGGAGAAGGGGAAACTGTGTCAACACAGGGATCATATGAAGAAAGGGAAATACGGAAAAGGGCGAACTGCCAATACAGGTGCGGTGGCTTACCTTCAGAATTAGTACAGAGAGTTCAATGTGAAGGTAGGCGCCATGGGCAATGGTTCTTGTTGATTTTGGAAACATAGTCACACAGTCAGGTAGGCAGCTGAAGGAGTAAAACAGGCTGCTGTACCATGAGGCAATATGGACTGGTAGAGACTGGGGGAAATTGGAGAATCTATGGAGAAGGAAATGGCAACCCACTCCAGTGTTCTTGCCTGGAGAATCCCAGGGACAGAGGAGCCAAGTGGGCTGCCGTCTATGGGGTCGCACAGAGTCGGACACGACTGAAATGACTTAGCAGCAGCAGCTGCAGCAGCATGCCCTGTCTAAAGAGAACAGCCACTACCCCACTCCAGTGATCTGTCATGTGGAAATGTAAGTCCAATATTGCCAGTGTACTGATCTTCTCCCCTGAAAGAAAAGCCAAAAATTTGAATTTTCACATTGTCTTTCAATTTTGAATGTTTGCTGCTAATTTTTAAACATTTAATGGTCAGCTGTTGTATGTAAGCCTCCAGTTTTTGAACTCTCTGAAAGAAGAGGAATAGAAGTGGGGGTGTGGAGGTTGGGAGTCCCAAGTCAGCAGACCAGGAGTAGCAAGTACATCTCACCTCAGGTCCACCTGGCCCCAGTGTTTCTCACACTTCAGTGTGCATGCGAGCCCCCTAGGGTCCTGGTCAAGTGTGCATCCTGGCTCAGGAATTCGGGAGTGCGGGGGGAAGTCTGTTGAAAAGATTCTGGGCTTAGTGGGGAAAGGCGCTGTGATAAATTAATGCCTTCTACTCTGAGCAAAGGAAAGGGAAATGACTTGACATACTTTCCATCCTTGTAGTACAGCAAGGTGATAAAGTCAGTTGTGTGTTTCTGGTCATTTCCAGGGTTCCCCTAAAAAGTCAGAATTTGAGAACACAGCTCGGTCAGAAGCTTTTGAATTTTACACCCTTCCTTACTTGTAACACAGTCCTCCATGTAAGAACTTGGATTCATCTCTCTGTCTTCTGGGAAACTGGGATAAGACTATCAGACTTGCAACTTGGGTGGGATAAAAAGAGACTTAACTGATTGGCCCTCCCTTCCTTGTGCTGTATTTTGAGGATAAAAGCTATGTCTTGCATATGTTGGTGTTCTGTTACTTCCACATGGCCTTGGCGTCCCTTCAGCATGGGGTCCGTAGTGGGAGGAAAGGGTGGGTGCCGAGGAAATTGCTTTGAGCAGAAATCATCTTGTTTCCATTCACTTAGAGCTGTTCTTGGAGCCCTCCTCAGGTCCCCTGCCTGTGTTCAGTGCCCTTGGAATTGCATGCCAGGAAACAAGATGCTCTTTCTAATTGGGCAAGTGGGAGGAGAGGGACTGGGTGAGCCAGGATGGGCTGGCAGTTGACACCTAAAAATAGATCTTTTTCCTCATGAATAAACATGTTTGGGGGGCAAAATGCCGTGCACATTTCTAGCCATCCCAGACAGGTCAGCAAAGGAGGCCAACAGGGCCAAGGTACAGCCAGGTGGATGGAATGCCAGAATGAGGTTGCCATGACAACAGGGCCCCTTGGAGAAAGCTTCAGGGGCCTCCAGGGAGTGGAGGCCGACCTCAGATCTGAAGCCCAAGTGTATGTGCCAGTAGGATGGGAGAGTGTGAGGGGTGGGAGGGGAGAGGGCTTGGCCAGCGCATCTTAAGACTTTCCGCCTCTGAATGTCAACATGGATTCTGATTCAGCACTTCTGGCTGGGGTCTGAGGTTCCTCAGGTCTAACACGCTCCCAAGGGCTGCTGAGGATGCTGGTCCAGGGAGCACACTTTGCGGGGCAGAGGGTTCAGGTCCACCGTGGTCTTCAGGACTCTGAGGCAGGGCGAAGGCACACAGGCAGGGGAGTTACCCCACTCCATTTGTATCATCTTGAGTTTGGCCTGAGCTAAAAAAAAATGGCAAGTGCTTTGACAGCTGTTTCTCATCATACTGAGATGTTTTCCTTGCCTGGTGATGGTGGTGACACTTTAGAGTAACAACAAAATTGAGTGTTGTGTATTATAATTTTGCTGGTTGAAATGCATATGGTTGGGCAGACTCTAAATATTGTCTATGTAACAGTTCAGTAAAATGCAGCCTGTGTTAGTTGATGTATAACTGAGGCTCTTCTGAAATAATGGAGCAGATTTTAGCAACATTTTTAGAGCCAAAGAAGAGCTCAGGCATTAGATCTGGGAGATGAAAAGTCATTTTGATAATTTAAAAACTTGGATGAGAATGTAGGTCACTTGCCCTGTGCAGAGGAACACAGCCATTCCTTGAGAGGCCGGGGTCCTTATCCCATCTCTCGAACAAGTGTTGATGGTTGTGTCTGGAAGTGGTGGCTCTATCTGTTAGCAAGACCATGGCCAAGTTGTGCCTGAATAATAAGTAGCATCCTTCCCCGCACCCTGTGTGTGTTGGTCCCATATCCTCTCAGTCTTCAAGCGGTCCAGTTTTCTCCCCTTGCCTGTTTTCAGGCTATGACATGAGTCTGTTGTTGGCATGGGCTCCTCACGAACTGTAGCAAAGTCTGGCTGTGGAAGCCGTGACGGGGTGACCTTCATAGAAGGAAGCCCAGCAAGCGCCCTCTTCACAGGTCTTTTGATCCACTCCCGCTTCCCTCATGGGAGGATGCTGAAGTCCCTTCCCAGGGTATCAGCAGTCTGTCTGATTACTACAACTCTGAGACTGCAGGGCTCCAGCTTTGATCTTGCTGTGTTCCAGAGATGATTATCTCTCTGTGTCAGGATGCAGAGCCTGTTGTCTTGGGGAAATGCTATGATTGGGCCCACCGGAGGAGCTGATAGCCTGCCTGCCCCTGGGGGTGGAGTCCAGGGGGCAGTAGCCACGATGTGTCTGTGGTAACCCACAGACACCCCCAGCCAGGCTTGGCAGGGGAGCCAGGGCTCGGCCTTCCCACTTCCTGCGTGGGGGCCCCAGGCTGGATGGCCTGGGCAGGCGGGGCTGTGGGCTGGCAGCGGGGTGGACGGGCACGAGCTCTGTGCGTGATTTCCTCTCCTGATCCCTGAGGTTCCCGTGGCTCTGGGCAGCTCTGGTGGGCACCCAGGCCTTTGTGCGTCTCCAGCCCCTCCCCACCAGTCCTGCCGGCCGCTGTAGACAGTCCCCACCACGCTTTTGGGAACATGAGACTCGCAGGAGCAGGGACTGAGTTGGGGTCTCAGCACCAGAGGGGTCCAGAGCGGGCTTTCTGAGGGTCATCTTCACCTCAGTTCCCCCCACTGTGATGTGCTCAGGGTGTGAGTTAAGTGGGAGGCCAGGCTCCGTGCACGTGGGCACCGACTGTCCCACTCCAGCTCAGGACCGTCTCTGTGATTCCTCGGCAGAACTGCCTTCTCTGGGACCCCATGCTTTTATGTCTGACCCTCTGCTGTGTCCCAGGACTCAGAAGAAGCTGCGTTTCTCTTTGTGGGATACGGAGAACTATCATGTAATGGGACGGGGTGGGGGCAACAGTCCTGGGGCCCTAGAAAAATGTGTTGCTTTTTCTTTCCCTTTCACTCCGATGAAGTTGATGGCTTTTCTTCCTACATTCCAGCACACTTGTTCAACTTGAAACAAAATGCCATGAAAGCTTTTAAGTTTTTGCCATGAACTTACAGTACAGGGTGAAAAATAATATTCTGAGATTTGAAAAGCTTAAGTTGAGGCGGCTGTGTGATTTTGGCAGTGTTTCCTTACATGAACTCCCTGCACCTCATCTCAGCCCCTACCTCCCCCATCACGGGTTGGCAGAAACGGCAAGTTTTGCCGGAGTGGAGGGGCGTGGCCAAGGCCTACTTGGGCAGAGGGGGGCCTGGGGCCCAAGCTTAGGCCCTACGGATCTGCACCCGTTTTAGTAACATGGGAAGGGAAGATGGACCCTACATCTGGTTCTGCCTTTGTGTTCCTATTTTTCTTTGAATCCAAAGGATGGCCGGGAAAGAACAGCCAGCAGTCACACCGTGTGTGAGTCAGTACCCGGGGGATGGGTGAGGAGTGGGACGGGGAATCACTGAGTCATGGGCACTGCAGCTGCGAGAGTCCTCCCCCCACAACAGCTCCTTCGTAACCGCCTCACTTATGGAGGCGCCACAGAGGCCCTGGAAGAGCAGAGGACCCGCCCAGGGACACACTGACCGGGGACAGGTGCTGGAAGAGGAGCAGACTCCCGACTCACAGTCCAGTGCTCCAGCGTGATTCCCAGGATCCGCTCACTTGCCCGTTTGGCCTGCATCCCCGAGCACGCTGCTGGGTCCAGACCTGGGCCGCTGCCCTTGCCTGTTTTCCCAGCCTCTGACCCCCAGAGAGCCTCTCTTCTTTCCCTCCAGGAGGGTCTGCAGGGTAACATGAAGACAGGGCTCTGGTTCCGGAGAGGCCCCACCGGGACCCTCTGGGGCAGACTGCCCAGCGTCCTTGTCCTGCCCTCCTCTCCCTCCACCAGCATCCAGCGTCAGGCGGTGGTTTGGCTGCAGCCGCCCAGCTTCTGCCTCCTAGGATGCCTCCCCCGCACTGAGGCTGGGTGAGGAGCAGCCCCGCCAAGGCTCACAGTGGGAGCTGTGGGGTCTGCACCCCCGCCAGGCTGCGCCTGTCTCGGGGCCTCCACTCTTTCCTTGCTTTAAGAGCTTCTCTGGCCTTTTTTCCCCTTCCTTTCTTTCTTAGAACAATGGCTTAAAATCTAAGGCAGTGACTGCAGGTTTGGAAGGGAATGGTGGACCTGGGGCTTAAAAAAGTTAATAAAACAGCCTTAGTTCTGGGAATGAAAAGAAACAATTTAAGGTGTTGATAAATGCTTGGCAGAGTTCTTTTCCTCTTTTCAGAGCTGATCCTGCAGATTAGGGTTTTGGCACATGGCTTATTACTTAACAACCCATACAAGCAGAGAGAAATGTAAATGATGCTGTTCTGTTCTTTTCTTCTGCTGAAAAGGGGGCTCTGACCTTGGAATCCGAGCCTTTAGTTTAAGCACTGACATCTTTCCAGCCAGAGTGGGCTTTTTCCTCTTATTTCCTTTGTTGGAGGAGATTGAAAAGTTAACGCTTTTACTTACCTTTCCCAGGGTGTCCCACACCTCCCAGCTCCCACACTCTCATAATGTTAACAGTACGTTTACAAACTAATACTTGTATTGTTCATTCTGATTTATTCTCATATACATTTTTCACATGTCTTCTAAGAAATGTCACAGGCCAACACTTTGTTCATTTGGTTTGAATTACTGTTGTACCTAATGGGACAAAGCTTCATTTGTTTAAAAATTATTCAGTAGTTAAGATTTAATGGTCAGTGTAAATGTGTGTGTCCAATCACTCATGTCCGACTCTTTGCTACCCCATGGACTGTAGCTCGCCAGGCTCCTCTGTCCATGGAACTTTCCAGGCAAGGATACTGGGGCAGGTTGCCATTTCCTTCTCCAGGGGACCTTCCCAATCCAGGAATCGAACCTGCATCTCTTGCATTGGCAGGAGAATTCTTTGCCACTAAGCCACCAGGGAAGCCAGTTAATGGTCAGTGCGCCCCAGGATATCTTCATATACAAACGTGCCTCTTGTGGGGGACTGTGAAAGACGTCTTCTCAAACCTTGGTTTTTGAAAGGGTGAACTGCACTGAGTTAGACCTAAGTTAATTTTCCCTGCAGTTGACTGGTGAATGCCTGAACATCCAAGGAAGGACAGAATTCGTCTCCTGAACCCCGTTGGTAAGGGTGTATGTGGCCTCAGCGAAGGAGAGAACAGATGAGCCTCTGAAGTCAGTTGAGGTGAGGCCCAGTCTGCACAGCGCTGGGTCTGCACCGAAACAGAGCTTGCTTGGCACCCTTGGCCTCACTCAGCGTGTCTGCTTGTCGGCGCGCAGCAAGCAAGTCTGCTGCCATCCTGCTCATGACCAGGGGAAATACTACTGGTCCACGCCTTTCCCTGAACACTTGCCTCTGTAATTACTTGGAAAACCAGTGAAATGGACCTCCCATAGTAAACTGACCCTAGAGTCATTTGGATGGAAACGCTGGTGTTTTGGTTAAAAAGACGCAAAGAGAGAGATCTGACTGAGGTGGTGGTGGTACCTCCCAAAACAACCTCTTCTAACTGGTTTTCTCATTGGGTTTAGTTGTTTTGTTTAGTTTTTTTTTTTTCTATGTATTCCTAGTGTAACTGAACTTGTAACAACATGGGCTTGAGCTGCGTGGGTCCACTTGAACTGGGTGTGGATGTTTTTCAGTAGTAAGTACTACAGTATGGCAGAGTCCCCAGCAGGTCGAATCCTCAGATGTGGAGGGACCGTGGATACAAAGGCTGACTTTAACACAGGTTAACCCCTGTGTGGTTCAAGGGTTGAGAACTGCACTCGTCGGTTAGCTGAGACACACTACATGCTTTAATGCAAGAGCTTTGCTGTTTTCAGGTGAAAAGCAGGTCTTGAGACAGGTGGGTCAGATGTTGTGTGTGTGTGTGTGTGTGCGCGCGCTTTGTGCTCAGTTGTGTCTGACTCTTTTGCAACCCACTGAACTGTAACTGGGCTCCTCTGTCCATGGGGTGCTGCAGGCAAGAATACTGGACTGGGTTGCCATTTCCTCCTCCAGGGACTCTTCCCAACCCAGGGATTAAACCCACTTCTGTCTCCTGCGTTGCAGGAGGATTCTTTACCCGCTAAGCCATCAGATGTTAGCTTCATGATGCTGTCCGGGACCCAGGCTCCCCCTGCTCCGCTTTCTCTAGCGCAGCACTGTTCATTCTTGAAGTCCCCATCCAGAGCCTTGCTGGTCACATCCCCCAGCCGGAGAGGAACCTGTGCCAAAGCTGAGTCAGGTCCTTTGTTTTTTTCAGGGTTTTTTTTGGTTTTGGTTTCTTCAGGTTTTTTGTGGGGTTTTTTTGAGGTATAATTAGCAGGTGAAGTTCTAATAATATATTTAAGGTTGCAGTGTGACGATTTCATATACATTTTTCATTGTGAAAGGATGCTCACTATTAACACATTCATCACCTCACAAAGTTTTTGTTTTGCCTTTGTTGGGGGTTTTAAAAATGTTTTTGATAAGAGAGCCAGATCCATTTTAATACCTTTTCCAGAAAATATTCCCCGTTTTGTCCACCTAAATCTCGTTGGCCACTCCATCTGCAAAAAGAGGCTGAGAAATGTGGATTTTTTTAGCTAGGCACGTTGCCAACTCCCACCCGACCCCCACACCACCCCATAGTGTTTCTTTCAAGCGTAGGAATGAGGTGAGGCAAATTAAGCATTCTCTGTCAGCATAAAATGTAAGGAATTACCAAAAACCTCAGTAATCAAGGAAAATGATGTCTCAATGCAATGTTATAGTACCATATTAGAGCCTGAGGCAAAAGAAAAAATCGATTATGCTGATCCAATCTTTATTTAAAATTTTTATGTTTTTTCATTTGTTGTTCAATCGCTCACTCATGTCCACCTGTTTGTGACCCCATGGACTGCAGCACGCCAGGCTTCCCTGTCCTTCACCAACTCCCAGAGCTTGCTCAAACTCACGTCCATTGAGTTGGTGTTGTCATCCAACCATCTTGGCCTCTGTCGTCCCCTTCTCCTCCTGCCTTCAATGTTTCCTAGCATCAGGGTCTTTAATGAGTCAGCTCTTTCCATCAAGTGGCCAAAGTACTGGAGCTTCAGCATCAGTCCTTCCAATGAATACTCAGGACTGATCTCCTTTAGAATGGACTGGTTGGATCTCCTTGCAGTCCAAGGGACTCTCAAGAGTCTTCTCCAACACCTCAGTTCAAAAGCATCAATTCTTTGGCTCTCAGCCTTCTTTATCACATCCATACAATGTTTTACATTATTGCTTATTAAAATATTCATCAAGATTAATAAGTTTTTTGGCATCCCTTTTAATTTTGTGCTCAAGGCAAGCGCCTTGCTCTCCTCATCCCAGTCCCAGCCAGTGGTTTTCTTAGTGAAGAAGAAGAGAATAGATACTGGGTAGGAACCAGTCCCTGCAAGGGAGAGATGCCATTGCTCACCCATATCCTTACCTCCTTCCCCACTGCTGACGGAGTGAGTGAACTCATTTTGGGGGAGCACTGTTGGCAGGGCTGCAGGGAGCGAAATTCCCACAACCCAAGAACTGCTCACAAACCACCGCAGTCTTTTGGGAGTAGACTTATAGTAGCAACTGTATATCCCTAGGTAGAATTCTCAGATGAGTATAGATGCCATTGCTGACCAAGAATGAGTGTGTGTGATCAGAGGGGTCACTTTGGGATCCATGTGGCAATAATGACCTCATAAAGGATGGGCCCTCACTGGGAGAGAAATTAATGAAGACATCACGTCAGAGGAGAACTGTCCAGCTCCTCACTGCATGTGTGGTCATACCTCTCAGAATGAATGAATCTGGTTCAACTTGATTTCATGTTGATATAATGCTTTCTACAAGGAGTATTGGAGAAGAGTAGCCTCCCTTGTGGCTCAGCTGGCGAAGAATCCATCTGCAATGTGGGATAGCTGGGTTCGATCCCTGGGTTGGAAAGATCCCCTGGAGGAGGAAAATGGCAACCCACTCCAGTATTCTGGCCTGGAAAGTCCTATAGACAGAGGAGCCTGGTGGGCTACAGTCCATGGGGTCACAAAGAGTCGGACACAACTGAACGACTAACACTACTACAGCTGCTACTAGCCTAAGGTCACAGTTGGCCATAGGTCGACTCCGCGATGTGGAACCCTGGATACAGAGGGACTGAGATCATGGAGGTTCAGCTACAAGTTATACTTGGATTTTCTGACTGTGCAGAGGAAAACCTCCTGTGTTGTTGAAGTGGAAACTGTAATTTGATTATTGGTCTAGAATTTTAAAAATAATTTTAAACAATCATCTAGAATTTCAGAGAAACTCATTTTAAATTTCATGACAAAATCATTTGTAGTTTTAGAAGAGTTCTACTGATGGTATTTAGTTATGAATTGGAGTGCCCTTGAATACGTATATCAAAAATAAAATGTCTAATAAAAATAAAAGCCATAAGTGGATCTTATAGCTTAATGTGATATAGTCAGGAAAAATACCATGATAATCTCCCTTTTAGTCTAATCTGCCTTAGACAAAATGGCATGCAAACCATCTACTGTATGGGGATTGAAACTACTTTATTTCTTTCCCCCTTTCTTCTTCTAGCTTCCAGAAACTTCAGGTAGGTTTTTAAAAATTATTTTTACAAATTGTTAAATGAATCAGTACCTAAAACAGACAAGTGCTTTTGGAAGTGTTGCTGCATTCACAGGACTGATTTTTACAGGGATATTAAAACATTTTGTGGCTATGATTCATACCCTGATGCTCATATAAATTCTTGCATTGCAGAAATTCGTGATTCAGTCTGTCAGATGATTTCCCTTCTTGAGACTGTAGTATTGTGAAAATTCAGCAATTTGTTTCACAAATCCTTTCATCTGCCTCCTTGTGTAATACTTTCTGTTTTTAAAGCTGTGAGCATTTTATCACCCAGCCCCACACCAGCCTTGCTGCATGGCCTGGCTCCATCCTACACTAAGCCCTGTTGCCCGCAGACTGTAAAACACTTTTCAGAGGTGCTCTGTGGCATCACGCTTCAGGGAAAGTACTCTACTTTGTCAGTTCTTTTCAACCTTTCACAGGAATGCTGTGACAGTGAAATGAAGACATCAGGAAATGTACTTTTTAGTTCTTAAGAAGACACCTGCTGTAGGATTCCAGGTGTTGGCAAAGGCAAACAGTTAATTTTAAGGTATGAAGGGGTTGTCTTTGATATGACTCTGCCAATTAACATTTGGTTGTCTGTGTCCAGTTGAAGAATGAATTGCTAAAACACAATTTTTCAAATTTTGTTAGCATTGGACTGGTTAATTTAGAAGTATCTTTGTTGTTAGTATCTATTAGCTCTTTCGAATGTGAACACTGTGGCTTGGATCTTGGAGGGGATGCTCTGTATTTATTGATTCGATTAAATGGCCCATGCCACAGTTTCCCTTCCATGAAGCAGGATCCTAGTGCTTACCTAAAAGCTGAGGGAGGAAGTTGAGCTGCAGTGCATGCATGGTCCTTGATTAGCCCTGCAACTGCTGCTTTATAAAGCCCACGAACGGCACCATGACTTTGAGTTAGTGCTGCCTGAACATGTTCTGCACCAAATACACAAACATGGCTGTGAGTTGCAAAGAATGTGGTAAAGAACGGCGAGAGCAGGAAGTAGGGAGCTTGCAAGCCGGGCTGAGTTAGGACCATTGTATCTATTTTGTACTCAGAGAGCCACAGCAGATACAGTTCTGAGGCTGAATGCCTACTTGAAAAAATGTGCGGGGTTAAACATGTCCGGATTTTCTGTTTCTGGGAGCACAGTTATACTAAAGAGCCACCCAACTGCAGACAGATGGTGGTGTTTCAGAGATCAGTTGTAATCGTAAAAGGTCCTGGCAGCTGTCAGGTTCAAAAAATAAAGAAAGAGGGTTATCAGAACTGAAAAACAAGAGAAATGGAAAGCAGAGATTGATGATGCTGGGTGTTGCAGTTCCTATCCATGCTTCCTGTCTTCAGGACTTGGGACGGGAAATGTTGGTGACACTTCACATTCTCTTCCACGCAGTTCAACCAGCATCATGGATCTGAATAAATAAAGCTGGCGGGTGGGGGCGGGGGAGGTAGATGGAGTGATAGAGATGATTTTTCCATTTGAATGACATTGGTCAATTTCTCTTTTGATGAGACTAAAAACTGTTGCAATAATGAAATTCAAAATTTTTACCACCTTTTTTCTTTCCTTTCTATGTGACTGAACTAAAATCTAAAATCCTTCATTCCTCGGCACTACTGAGAAGTACAGTGAGGCTGGCCATCTTTACTAATTTTTAGGCAGAGGACTTTTTGTATCAAATTTGGGAACACAAAAGGGGTGAGGTAAAAATCATGTGATGGTAAGCTGATCCAAATTTTGATCCTTTTTGAATTAAAAAGTGTCCTTAGCATGGAGAGTGGACTCTAGCTCCTGGAAGGCAGTCAGAAAGTCACATTGCCATTTGTCAGCCTTCCTCATGGCTGAGCTCTCCTGGACTTCTCTTTTGAACTTTCAAAAAATCTCCTCAGCATTAAGAGCTTCCCTGAAGCTGGATCTTGAGCATCTTGCATCCTGATTTCCAGACAGAACTGAGTTAAAAACATAGTAACTGACTCCATTTGTTTTTCTGTCTCCAAGGTGTTGGGCCCCACGTTCCTCCTCCCAGCCCCAGCGGGAGAGGAACACTTCGTTCCTCACTGACAGGAACGAGCTCTGGAAACCTGACCAAATGTTGGCTGGGGAAGCCCAGTTCCCCCTCAAGCAGGACTAAATGTTTCCCAAATTAATTCTGACAAAGTGAGTTTAGAGTCGACTTTCTGGAGTTTCTCAAAATGATTTAGGGTATTTTAAGTCAACTCTGTGTTGGCTCTTTTTCCAGTGTCTAAGCCCTACTACCTGTTGGGGGCTTCATTAGCGTCAAATACTTTTCTTTCTAAGCTATGCCGTGGGAGTTTTTATCATGTAAAAATGTCCCTGGAATGTAAATGCCCTATGATGTCTTTGGTTTGATGTTGGGGTCAAATGCAGGCCGCTGTGTGACCTTCCTTCTGGAAAGAATGGAGGCTTGTTTTGCCTCACTCATTTGGTTCTCAGCGTGCATTCAACCAGCAACAACACAATAGTGTATAGGGCTAAAGATCACTTGCCTCCATGGGGTTTTTGGGTGGACAAGACTTGGGATCAGAAGATTCTAGATGTGTGGGCGCGTGGTCTTGTGTTGATGTGTGTAGCCTTCAACGCTGGGCACAAGCCTACTACTATTCTGGGTTATTTATTTCACTTTAATGAGCAAAGAAAAATATGGTGCACTTGAATGACATAATAATAGACAACTGCATGTTCTTGAGTTGTAAGTAAATCATGGTCAGAAAAAGACAGTGAAGAGGATGTCTCACTAAATATTTCCAGGCTTTGTCTCACAAAGGCTTGGTGGTGTTTTAGAGTGGCTAATTAGGAGATAGATCCAATTTCGTGCTGCCTTCTCTGTGACTCAGATGACCGTTGGAAACAGCTTATTTCAGACTTCGGCTGCCGGATACAGTCACTGGCTATTTCCAAACCCAAGATGTTTGGATGCTGATTGAGTCACAGTGTTTGCGTTCTGACTGTTCCATCAAACCCAGGCCGCGTGGGAAGCGCCGATGACACGGGCTGGGTTGGAGAGGCGATGGTCTGTTCCTGGCCGCAGAGGGGAGGCAGCCCGGGGCTGAGGGGGCTGCTGTCCCAGTGGCGCTGTTCTCGCCCAGCAGCGTGAGGTCTGCCTGTCCCACTGAGGGGGCCAGGGCACAGTCGGAAGCTCCTAAGCCCTCCTCTCAAGGGCAGGGGCCTCAGGGCAGCCCTGGGGCACTGCCACCTTTCTCAGGAGGCTTGGTGGCATTGCCAGAATGAGCTGAACAACAGCTTCTGGCAGAGAACAAGGCTCCAGTGCTTGCCTCTCCCCACTTCTTCAGCATCTGCTCCTGTTACTTTGCCTTGCTGCTTCAACTTAGGGCTGTCTCTCCCCTCCCAGTGACCAGCTATCACTATTTAGGTGCTCACCAGCTCTTACCATGGGACACCCCCACCCCCCGACCCCCC